>NC_083719.1:182226520-182563112 GCF_028564815.1 Eubalaena glacialis | reverse complement strand
CTAAATATAATCCAGTTGTGGTTTTTTAAGGGACATGGAGAGATGCTAAACCCATCAGCCTGACGAGCCGACTCAATTTCCCTTGGTTTCACAATTCTTATCCCAGTGCCGAGGCTGCCAACATCGTGCCCTTTAGTTGTTCCTTTGCTTTCTTTATCTGGTCTCCTCTAACACATTAATTTAGTCAACGTTTTTGTTTTTGTTTTTTTTTTGGCTGCGCTGGGTCTTCGTTGCTGTGTGCGGGCTTCTCATTGTGGTGGCTTCTCGTTGCAGCGCATGGGCTCAGTAGTTGTGGCATGCGGGCCCTAGAGTGCGCGGGCTTCAGTAGTTGTGGTGCGCGGGCTTAGTTGCTCTGCGGCATGTGGAATCTTCCCAGACCAGGGATTGAACCCGTGTCCCCCGCATTGGCAGGCGGATTCTTAACCACTGTGCCACCAGGGAAGTCCTCAACATTTACTTATTAAACAAATATTTGTTGATTACCTACTGTGGTGGTTTTAAAACGGCCCCAAATTCTTTGACCCTCTTCCCATCAAGAGGTGAGGTCTCAAATGCCATCTGATATCACTTATATGTGGAATCTAAAACATGACACAAATGAACTTATCTACGAAGCAGAAACAGACTCACAGACATAAGAGAACAGACTTCTGGTTGCCAAAGGGGAGGGGAGGCGGGGGAGGGATGCATTAGGAGTTTGGGATTAGCAGATGCAAACTATTAAGTATAGGATGGCTAAACAACAAGGTCCTACTGGGAACTATATTTAGTATCCTGTGATAAACCACAGTGGAAAATAATATGAAAAAGAATGTATGTATATATATATATATATGTATATAACTGAATCACTTTGTTGTACAGCAGAAATTAACAACATTGTTAATCAACTATACTTCAATTAAAAAAAAAGAGGTGAGGGCTCTGTTTCCCATGAATGGGAGTAGCTGGTTACTGGTCCATCAGTAGAGTCCGTGGAAATGACAGCATGTGACTTACGAGGCTGGGTCATGACAGGGACAGAGGATGCAACTTCTGTCTGCTTTGCTGGAACAGTTGCCCTAAAAGCCTTCAGCCGTCATGGAAGCTGTCCACCCGCCCTGAGGCTGCCATTCTATAAGGAAGCTGAAACAGACACTGAAAGGCAAAGCCCAGGGAGAGACCTGCCCAGCCTGGCCCTTCCTGTTTCTCACCCCCATGAAAGATAAATGATAGTTGCTGTTATGAGCCAAGCCATTAAGTTTAGGAATATTTGTTACACAGCAGTATATATCCACCACACCTACTGTGCCTGGCACACTGTTCTACATGACATTCTAGTAGAAGACCTGCAGGAGAAGCACTCTAGACAGAACAGTGAGTGCAAAGGTCCTGAGGCTGGAACCAGCTTGATGAGCTGGAGAACAGCAAGGAGCTCAGTGTGGCCAGGGCAGAGTGAGCGAGGGGCCATGCAGGGCCTCGTAGGCCATAGAGTTCTCGGAGGAGTTTGAGGTTTTTCCCAAGACAAGGGTCGGAAGTGGGAAATGGAGGGATCCAGATGGTTTCCCTTGACCATCTGACCTCTCTGCTGCCTGCTTCCTCCTCGGCTCATCAGGAGACAAGTCTGAGGAACCCCCAACCCACCGAGCCCGGGCTGAGCTCTGAGAACTGGGAACTTCCTTCTCTACAGCCAAGTTGGAAAACAGCTTCTGTAGTTGGGCCCAGGAAAAAGGGCTTTCACAGCTGTAGTTCTGTTCTCATCTTCCCATCGTGGGCAGGGAACCGGCCCTGTGAAGTATCTGCTCTGTGTCCAGCCCCACGCAGAGGGTGAGGACCCAGATATTAATCAGCTACAGTTCCTGGCCTCCTCTGCTCAGCAGCCCCCCCGCGCCACTTCCACGCCCCCCCCCCCCCCCGCCGCAGTCCACAGGGTCAAGTTCTTGACAACAAGGTGTCCATTGCGGCTGACGCTGAGGCCAAGAAGGGGACCCCTGACTCGAGCTGGGTGCACTAGCTTCCCTCACTCCCATATTCTGCAGCACCTAAATGTGGTATGGAGCTAGGAGGAAATGCTGATCGTACTCTATTTTATTTGTAATTAAAAAGATTTAACCTTCAATTTAAAATAAATTCAGACTTACCCTAACCCTAAAAAAAAAAAAAAAAAAAAGAAAAGAAATTCAAATTTACAAAGAAGTTGCAAAAATAGTACCAAGAAATTCCATACAGGCTTCACCCAGCTTCCCCAAATGTTAACATCTTACGTAAACAGCACGATGATCAAAACCAGGAAATTCACACTGACGCAGTACGATTCACTAGCGTAAAAACCTAATCAGGTCTCATCTGCTGACTGCCAGTGTTTTGTTCCTGTTCCAGGATCCAGTCCAGGATTCCTTGTTGCATTTCGATGTCATTACTCCTCAGTTTCCTTTAGTCTGGATTAATTCCTGTCTTATTTTTCCTTCACCATGACACTGGTGAGGCGTACGGCCCAGCTGTTTTGCAGAATGCCCTTTCATTTTGGGTTTGTTGGCTGTTTCCTCCTGATTAAATTCAGGTGATGAATTTTTGGTGCAAATAACATGGACTAACCTATCAGGGGGCACCTGATGTCGATTTGTACCATTTACAACTCAGATCACTGGTGTCGGCCAGTTTACCATTGATACTTTTCCCTTTGAAGTTATTGAATATCTTGTGGGGAGATAAATAAATAGGGAGTAGTTGAGGAAGAGGAGGAGAGGCAGATGGCGAAAAGAGGCAGCTAGCTCTTGCACTCCATTGCTTGTGGTCTTTCCATGCATGATTGCAATTTTAGTAAACAAAACAGCCTCCATTCTAGGCAAAATCCCGAGCTGGCTGGTTTCCCCGGGTGAAAGGGAAGCGGCTGTGTCACACAGTGACCACAGGGGGGCAGCGGAGGATTGGGAATGAAATCAAAACTGGGCTCTAGGATGAAAAGCAGTTCAGTTCCTTCTAAGTAAATAAACTTGCAGAAACTCAAAGGCTCTGCCCCAGCTGAGGCCTGTCATCTTCTGGGAAACAGGTCAGGTAGTTGCTGGCTGCTCTGATTACGCTCCCAGCACTAGGCATGCGCCACGTCTAAAACAGGGGCTCTTTATCCTGGGAGGGCTACAGAGGGGCCTGAGACTCCCTTCTGAAACTGCCTGCAAAACTCATGGGTACTGAGGGTGTATCGGTTTGGAGACTGCTTGCAAACCCCCCAAAACACCTCTGTCAAATGTGAGCAAGTGGAAAACTTGCTGGAAAGTGATGAGCATCCTCCTAAGATCAGAGAGAAAAGAGAAGAAACTGGGCAGCTCCAGTGGGTCTTGGGAATCGGTGGGTCACCTCCCGAGAATGCTCAAACTTCAACTTCTTTCAGTCTTATATTCAGCTCACAATTCAGATTCTGAGGAGGAGGTGTCATATGCGTCCAGCATGGCAGGACACGTTATTAATCCCTGCCCCCTCCTGCTTTCCCCGACTCTATCCACTTTATGCTCCGCTCAGATATTCATTGAGCGAGAGCCTTTAGGTGGAGGGGTCCAGTGAACAGTTGTACAGAAGAGGATTGACAGAGGGGAGTTTGACGTCCATTTTGAGGTCATGGGCCATCACTCCCGGGATGCAACCCCCAGTCCTCGCCAAGATCTAGGAAGCCCTCCCCGTCTCCCTCCCAGCTCACCCTGGGCCACCTCACACATCAAGCCTGTCCCCTCCGTCCCCTCGGCCAGGAGCAGCCTCCTTCAGTGTGTGCGAGCACCCACTTACAGATGGTGTTTCAAACGGTGGGAAGAAGGGTCACTGCCCAGAAGGAATCGGAGTGTTATGTCCAAAGAAGATGGAACAGATAGATGCTCGGTAGCAAAACCCCACAGGTGTCCATCACAGAGGATTCTCAAAGGGATCCATGACCTCAGCATAGGTGAGAACTAGTCTCTAGGACTGTGGCTTTCAATACGTATGTATGTTCAGTACACTTTACATGCAGCCCAATCCCGTATGTGTATGTACACACACATCGTATAACATATACTGAGATGTTACAAAGTCATAGTTATCTTTGCTAATTACACTGACACTCCTGATCTTCTCTATTTCTATCCTGGTCCATTACAAAGAAAAACGGGTCAAATCCGCCGACTTGATTTCACAGCCGCTTGGCCTGCTGCTCTAGCAGCCGTCTTGCCTCTGCTCCCCTGCCTTCATCTCCACTGCAACACTCTGACCCCCCGCCCGGCCTGTACCATCTTCACAAGTACCTAGTGACCCCCTTGCTTCCATTTTCTTCGTGTGTGATCCACACGCCAGAATGTCTTTCTAAAGCCCAGCTTCGATTATATCAAAAAATGGTGGTGGTGGCCTCCTGAATGAATTTGATTTTATCTGTGCAAGATTTGGGAAATACAGTATTGAGCAAGGCAGATCAGAGCTACTCACCCTCAGAGCTCATGAGAAAGAGATTTGCCAACAATCACAATAAAGTATAGTGCAGGAAATACGGGGTAGAAGGGATCCTAATCTAGCTGGGGATCTTCCAGGAAGGCTTCCTGGAGGAGGTGTCAGTTAAGATGAATGCTAAAGAGGAAGGGGTGTGTGTGTGGGGTGGAGTTCAGGTGGGAAGAGCAATGAAGGTGAAAGAGCCTGAAATGAGACACTGGGGTGAGTTCCAGGAGCAAAAAGTCAGAGCAGGGACTTCCCTAGTGGTCCAGTGGTTAAGACTCCACGCTCTCAATGCAGGGGACCCGGGTTTGGCTAGGGAACTAGATCCCACATACTGCAACTAAAGATCCCGCACATGGCAACGAAGATCCCGCATGCCGCAACTAAGACCCGGTGCAGCCAAATAAATAAATAGTATTTTTTAAAAAGATCATGCTCTCTTAAAAAAAAAAAAAAAAAAAAAAGAGCAGCAAGTGGGTCACGGGAGGAAAAGACAAGTGACAAGTGACATGGTTGTCAAGGTGTGAAAGATGCAGAGAACTGATGAGAATGCTATTACCCGGTGGTTCTCACCTGGGGGCAGGTGACACTTGGCAATCAGTATCTGGAGATATTTATGGTCTTCGCCACTGGGGGTGGGGTGCTGCTGGGCCAGGGATGCTGCTCAATGCCCCCCAGTGTCCAGAACAGCCCCCCCAACCCAGAGACTTAGCCAACCCCAAATGCCAAAGGTGTCAAGGTTGAGAAACAATTGTTGAATGCTTACTACAGTACTTTCTATAAATCAACATATTTAAATCTCACAACACTGTGAGGTAGGTGTTTTTATTACCCTTTTTTCCCAGATGGGGAAACTGATCTAAGTAATTTACCTGAGGGCACAGCTAGTGTCCAAGCCCGGCTGCCCTGCTGCATCTCCAGGCGGGGAGGGCTCAGGGAGTGGCCAGGAGGAAGGAACCAGTGGCCATGTTAGGGGCAGTCTGGAGGAGGTAGGAGGGACGGAGGACATGCAGGTGGCCCTGGGTTTCTGGCTCGGGCAGTGGGATGGGGATACAGGCAGGAGGTCTGGATCGTCAGATGCTGAGCTCCTGTCTTGCCCTTTGGAGGGCAAGGCACCCACGAACCTCTGAGCCGCGGTGGGTGGGCAGCCGTGGAGCAAGTCAGCAGCACGTGGACGAGGTCATGGAGGTTGTGGAAGGAGCAGGACCCAGGTGCAGGGGGTGGGGGGGGGCAGCCAGAAAAGTGGGAGGAAAACTGGGGTGGGGGTGACACTCCCAGCCAGGGAGAATCTCTCCGTTCTTACTTAGCATTCCTGCAGCTGATGTGTGTGCGCGCGCGCACGTGCACACACGCCTCGCATCTCACTTCAGAGTTCTTGCTACCAGAGAGTTCTTGGAGGCTAGAACACCTATCGGTCCCCCTGCAACCCTCCCAAACTTTGGCTTATTGAACTCTGACTCGGGGCCATTAGGGTTATAACGATCACCAGAAACCCAGGTTCCTTCTGTCTCATTGCTTTGCCATCCTTATTTTATGATGTCCACCTCGAGGTCCAAGATGGCTGCCGGGGCTCCAGCCATCCTGCTTGCATTCCAGCCAGCAGCCTCATTTTCCCCATGTGTACAATGGTGGGCGGGGTTAACACCTACCTTGGAAGACTGTCAACAAGAAGAGAAGAATGGACCAGAGTGGCGAGAAGCCACTGTGATTGGTCAGGACCTCCTGGAGGCTCTTGGTAGGACCGGGTCCCCCTTTCCCTGTGCCTGGGCCCCAGAGCCCTACCCAATGGGCCACCCGAGGGACTCGATGGCCCATGGGCCTTCAGCAGCCTCCCCTCCTCGTCTCCTCTCCAGCTCCTGGGGCAGGAATCACGTGGGCATCTCCTGTGCTCAAGAGCCTCGCCAGCCACCCAGGCCCTAAGGTGCTCTCCCCTCCCAGGGACCCTGCCGCCTGGCCCCGAGCCGGGATCTCCAAGGGGGAAGATTGGGGGGGGGGCGGCTCCTGCTCCCCACAAGAGCTGGTGCTGCTCAGGGGGGCCTCGGGCTGAAATCGTGAACCACGGGAGGGTAGGGACGAGTCTGGGTTCCGCTGGGTTCTCAGAGCCTGGCAGAGGAGTCGGCCTGGAGTCAGGGCCTGGCCACCCGGCTGAGGGGAGGCTGCGTGCTTGGGTCCTGAGAGTTCCTCCCCAGGATTGGCCACAGTATTTGTGGGGCCCAGTGCAAAATTAAAGCATGGGCCCTTTGGTGGAAAACTCTTACGAATGTCAAGATGGTGGCAGCAGAGCCTTAAGCCAAGCGCAGGCCCTGGAGTTCCCAGCCTGGGACAGCGATGGATGATTTTAGCGTCACCTGGGGTCCCCAGGGCCTCCACCCGGGACAGAGGGGCCTGGGCTGGGGCCAAGGCTGAGCATCTCCGGCGGCACACGGGGCACCAGCCTGGCCCCTGAGAAGCAGCTTTTATGGGCGACTAACGGGGAACCGCGTCCACGTTTCCGGAACATCCTCCCACCTGTGGGCCCTTCCTGGGTCCTGAGCGCATCGCTCTCCTCTGCAGGGTTTCTTCACAGTCCTATAAATCCCCTGTGTCAGGGTCCCCCAGAGTGGGTGGTCACAACAGTATGGATGCCCGGCCTGCACCTTAAGCCCACGAGCCAGGCTCTCTGGGGATGGGGCCCAGGAACTGGCGATTTCGGAAGCAGCTCACGCCCTGATTCTTAGGGGGTTCTGAAGTTCAGGCCCCACCGCTTTACCAGATAAACCCCGTAAACAACCAGTGGGCTGCGTCAGCGGCCGGAGCGTGGATTTATTCTGCGTCTCTGAACCAGTTTAGTCTGTTTACAAACAGTCTCGCCCATCCTGGGCTGAGAGTTGTTTTCTTGCCCTCTCTGGCCTTGCTAAATGCTCCTTCTGGAACATTCCCCAGAGAGCCGGAGGAAAGCACCACTGCCCTCCCTTCCTGGGCTCGTGTGGCCCAGGTCTGGCCAGGCTGGCTGTGCCAGGGCCAGGGGACTGTGGGAGGGAGGGCTGCATCCTCCAAGGCCACTGGAGGGGGCGGCAGGGCAAAGGCTGGAGTGTAGATTGTGACCCACAACGGGCACGTTCAGTGTGTTTATTGCAACGGAAAACGAGAACGGGCTCGGAAGGCTGGTGTCTTTACTGTCATTTATATTCCTCCTCGCGGAATCCGGCAAAGGACTAGACAGAGCGTAAGGCAGAAACGTGGAAGAAAAGGCAGGCGTCACAATCCAGGAGCCGTGAGCTTGACCGTCTCCCAGGAAAGGAGATGTAGCTTTAAAGACATTCTTTCTGTCTGAGTTCATCTGAGTCTGCAACTTTAAGACCACACGCACGTTGTGATCACGACGGGCTTTTGGTTTCTTAAATGAGATTTCTCGTCCTTCCCTGCTGCTCTCCCCGGGCACCTGCAGGGTCCAGGGATGCACAGCGCTCTTGCTTGTCGAGAAGTAGGGTTTTTAAAGGCCTCGTGAGTTTACATTAGTACCTTCTGCATGAATGAGAAAACAACATGGGGGACTGAATATACTGCGATATACACATTCATAAGGAACGTTCTAATAACAATTAGAGCACAAAACTATTGGTATGAACATATTTCCAAAAGGAGAAATTATTGCATTTGAGAAGCCGATGTTTCTTAGACCAGAGATTTGTCTGTCTTCTTTGCAGCTGCTTCGGGGGCGGAACTCTGGCACAGAGCTTACTGGTGCAACATGTTATGAGGAACACAGATCCGGAGAGTTTCGAGGTCAGGGCTGGGACAGCCCTTGGGATTCGTTTGTCCCCAGAGAAGAGTTTGGACCCTGAGCAGTTCAAGAGAGGACCTGCTGGGGTCACAGTGCTCTGGGATCGCTACTTCAAAGGCAAACGTTCTGGAAGGTTCTGTGGAGCGGGGCTCAGGCACGGCTGTTCGTGCACAGACTTGGCAGAATGGCTGCCCTCGGAAGGCGCGGTGGAGACCGTGAGCTCCCGGCCCCCTTGGAACAAGCTCATTCCAGACCTGACAGTTTAACCTGACGTTGGCTGTGAACCTGGACAGATCCCCAGTCCTTCTGGTTGCTGATCAAGCTTCTGGCTTTGATTCTGAAAGGCCTCACCATGTCTTGGCATGAGCGGGCCTGCCTCGGTGACTTGTCCTTTGAGCCGCGTGGGGCCGTGGGCTGCGCGCCGTCCGGGGACGCGGCGATTGGTGGCTGCCTCTGATCCCCTTGGGGTCTAGAGACGGGGCGCCTGGCGGCCGGCAGGGCAGGAGGCCACAGGGCGAGGACCGAGATGGCCTCTCCCCACTGCAGGGTCTGAGGGGGGCTGCAGGGACATGGCCATCTTGGCGCTGCCCGACAGCTGCGGGACATCCCTTCCTCCCCGGGACCCGCCGGAGTTTTTTCAAATCAGGGTGAAAATCGGAACCAGCTGGCAGGGGGAGATGCCCAAAGTGGAGGTAGCGACTCGCTCAGCACAGCCCCTTCCAGCTCTGGAGGCAGATGTTCGCAGTGGGGGAAAGAACAGTCAGAAGAAGGAAAAGGGGTCTGGGCGCCCCATCTGAGCTTCGGCCGTGGTTGCAACGGTTTTCCTCTTGAGGGAGAGCGTGTCCTTTAAGGGCGCCCTGGCCCAGGGGCCCCGGCACTCAGAGTAAAGGTCACTTTGTCCAGGAGGCACTACCACAGCGGAGCTCTGGGACCCGGAGCTGGGGCGGCGCGGCCCAGCTAGACGCCCTGCAGCGGGTGGTTGGGGTCGCCACGCTCCCGCTTCACCAGGGGCTCACCCCGGCCTCGGGCCTCCGAGCGGGCCTCGCTGCCTCCACGGTCCTCGCTGAGGTCATCTGTGGAGGCGGGGTGGGGCGCGGGGCACGTCTTCACGGGGCGCGAAGGGGCCAGGGCAGGGCACTGCCTCAGCCTGGGCCTGGGTTGACCCAGTCAACCTGGAGGCCTTCCTCCCCACGACCAATGCCCACGTGCCTGGGCCGCGCTCCTGGCAGTGTCGCCCTTGGTGGTTGGGTCCCCCTACCTCCGTGGGGCAGGGGATGGGCCCCCGGGCGGGGCGCTTTCTGGCCCGCCTGCCCTGCTCCCCCTCTGGACATGGCCGCAGGAGGCCCTCACCCCGCCAGCCCCTGCCCCGGCACCAGTCCTGTCCGTGGCCTTGCGCTGAGGGGCCTGGTGTGCAGGGACCCAGGGAGCAGGACTAAACGTAATCCAGCAGGAGGGGCAGGGCCTCTGCTCTGAGCCCCCAGTGGGCTGCTGCCCAGTGTCCCCGCCCCAGGGGCCGCCCTGATCGCCACCAGGCCCAGGACAGGAGGGAAAGCCCAGACACACCCACCTTTGTCGAGCAGTGTCAGCGACAGGGAGGCAAGATCGTTGAACTGAAAGAGAGAAGCCCGGAGTGAGGGCCCTCAGCAGAGCAGGTGCCGGGGAAGGTTAGCAATGTCCTCGGCCACAGTGGAATCGGGCTTTCGCTTTGTAAGTGAGAGGGCTTCTGCCGTGAGAAGGGCCCTGAGGCTGCTGGGTGTCTGGGTGTGGCCCCTCTAACACTTCCCAGGGCCCTGCCTGGGAGCCGCTGGAGGGCTGTGGCCTCTGAGTGGTCAGTGAAGGAACAGCCGCTGTTTATCACGGGCTTATCACGTACTAAAAGCTCTACAAGTGTCGCCTCATTTCTTCCTTGAAACAACCCTGTCATGACCCAGCAATTCTGCTCCTCGGTCTATACCCCAAAGAATGGAAACAGGTGTTCAAACAAATTGTGTACGTGAATGCTCACAGCAGCACTATTCACACCAGCCAAAAGGTGGAAACAGCCTATCTATCAACAGATCAGCAAGGTGGTGCATATCTGTGCAATCAAACAGTATCTAGCCATAAGAAGGACAGAAGCACCGACACTCGCTACCACGTGGACGGACCTTGAGAACACGATGCTCAGTGAGAGAAGCCAGACACAGAAGGACACACAGGGTGTGATTCCATTGATGGGAAACGTCCAGAACAGGCAGATCCACAGAGACAGAGAGTGGATTCACTGTTGCCAGGGGCTGGGGGGATTACTGCCAAGGCGGTGGGGTTTTCTTTTGGGGTGATGGAATGAACAAGATAGGTGGTGGTTTCACAACGCTGTGAATATACTAAATGCCACTGAATTGTTTCCTCTGAGATGGTTAAAAAGGTAAATTTTACGTTCTGTGTATTTTACCACAATGAGGCGGAAATCCTGCCCGGGTCACCTGAGTAGGGGACAGAGGAGCCAGGGTCTGTCCTGCTTGGGCAGGCGAGCTTTTTCCCACCCGCCGCCCGCCCCCACGAGTGTGTTCTCTTGGGCCCCGAGGCCGGCCCTCTCATCCCGGGGCGCTCACCTCTCCCATCACGGCAATGGGCGTCTCCCCAGTGGCCTCGGCGACGCGGTGCTCCACCAGGTAGAACATGTACTCGTCGTAGAGCAGCCGGATGAGGTGGAAGGAGCCGAAGCTGGCGGCGCTGCGCAGCGTGAGGTCGCGGATCACCATGGAGCTGAGGCGGCAGACACGGGCTGGCACCTCCGGGACGCCAGGCTCCCCTCCAGCCCCGAGCCGGCCTGCGAGGGGCCTGCCAGCCTCCCAGACCACCCCGCGGCCTTTCCCATCCTCCCCATCCTTAGCCAGCAGTTTTAGGCGCCTAAAAACGAGATTTAAGTTCAGGGTGCCTTTGCCTCTTTCATCCAAAGCAGGGGCTGGCAAACTGCGGCCCAAGCCAGACCAGATCCAGCCTGCCAGCCAAGAATGGTTTTTACAGTTCTGAATGGTTGGCAAAAAAGGTCAAAAGAATTGTATTTCACGACACATGGAAAGTACCTGAAATTCACACTGCAGCGTCCATAGTTTTATTGGCTGTGCCTGTCGTTGATGTGCTGTGTGCCTGGAAAACTTTATCCCTCAAAAAGATCTATCTATCTGACTCTTTCCGGAGAAAGCGAGCGCTGATCTAAAGGAATCATGTAACGTGGTACCCGACCAAAAACCCTGGCCTATAAGTGCATCTGCCACGTGGCCCCAAACTCCTGGACGCTCCAGCTCAGAACTCACCTACTCTCAGTGACCTATAATCGCTGTGGTAGCGAGAAAAGAAACAGGAAGGGACAAGACAGGAGAGGAAACACGGGGTGTCGCCCCGGGGTGGCCCTGCCGCCCTGGAGTCCAAGCATCCAGAACCCGGGCGGATCAGTCAGAGCACCCAAGCTGCAGCCATCAAATCATTTCCTTCTGTGTAAACACCTCTCCCCCTGCTCCTGTCCGGGGAGGCTGTTAACCACTTTGGCTTTCAAAGCGATGTTTGCTCAAAGGATCTTTTTATTTATTTATTTATTTTTGGCTGCGTTGGGTCTTCGTTGCAGTCGGTGCTCAGGCTTCTCACTGAGGTGGCTTCTCTTGTTGCGGAGCACGGGCTCTAGGCACGCGGGCTTCAGTAGTTGTGGTGCGCGGGCTCAGTAGTTGTGGCGCATGGGCTTAGGTGCTCCGCGGCCTGTGGGATCTTCCCGGAGCAGGGCTTGAACCCGTGTCCCCTGCATTGGCAGGTGGATTCTCAACCGCTGCGTCACCAGGGAAGTCCCTCAAAGAATCTTCTGAAAATTTAACGAGCCTCAGTTTATCTTTTAACAGGTTGAAACTGCTGCTGCTTGCGTGTTAGCAATGGGGCGTGCGGGCGAGTCAGCAAAGACAGCCGACAACAACTCAGTTTACTTGATTCTTCTTGCATCTTCCCAGGCCAGTGTGCAGACACGCTCTGACGGCATTTTGGTTCAGCAGTGGAAAAGGAGAGCTGGCTCCAGCCGGCTGTGGCTTCGAGATGCCCTGGAAGGGCAACCAAGGAGGGGACCCGGGTGGTGCCTGCCTGTGTCCAAATGAGCACTTTAGGAAGCAAAGGTCACCTGAAGAACGTTCACAAGGAACGAACACAAAGGCCGCGTACGTGGGCACAGGGAACAGGCTCGGGGTTCGGGATGTGTTTTCTGCTCAGAAGCTCCTTTGGCTCTGTATGGCTGACCCCCTAAAGGTAAGCGAGTGAACACAGACCACGGGTCCCTGGGAAGGGGCCCCTCACCCCCTCCCACCCTCCTTTCCCCACGCCTGGAAGCGGTGCTTGGTTTTCATGTTGCTGCCGATAACACAGGCCTGGAACGAAGCTGCTTGCATTTCAAAGTGTTCAAATATGGTCTGTGCTGCTGTACTAACAGGAGACCCCAGGCCCGAATGCTTCGAGTCACCCTCCCACTCTGTGCCCACCCAGGGGGGCACCCGGCACCCTTCCCTGAAGGTCCCCCTGGATCGGGCGCTGGTACCCGGCACCCCCCAAGCCTCAGCGTCTGGTTTGAAGCTTTGGCTCGAGAGGCTTTTCTGAACCGTCTCCATGGTCACCTTGGTCTGTTTTGGGTTCTCCAAATGGGCTCGCAACTTCCTGCGGTGGGAACATCAGTGAAACTCCACTGGGAGAAGCCGGACTCGAGCCTGGCCGTCAGCTTACCCGGCCTCTGCCCACTGCTGTCCATTTGCTGGTGGACGCTACGTAGACAAGTCCCTCAAACTCAACAAGCTGGAGGCAGGTGGGGCCTCCGTCGTCACAGAGAAAAGCAGCCCCCTCTCACGGAGGCCGCGGCCGCTTTCAAGCCTCAGCTGGGTTCTCATCTCTGCGGTGTAAGTCACGGGCTCACCCTGCGGGTCCTGATTCCTCAGGTCACGACTTCCGGCCACGGGGGCGGGGTCTGAGTCCCCACCAGTTTTCTCTGCAGCCACCGACTCCATTCCTCCCCCATCACCCCAGCGTTGCTTTATCGCACTTTTTGACTAAATCCTGTTCCCTCTGTGGTGATGGGGCGTAAGTCCACAGCCGAGCCACGTGGTCAATCAGGCTTACAATCCCTTTCTTGTTCATTCATCACTCAACATTCGGAGGCTGAGGAGCAGCAGGGAACAAGGGCGACGTCCCGGCTCTTGAGGAGACACGGGTGATCGTCGAGGAGACGGGCAACAGACAAGCCAACAGAGAACAGGGTGACAGGCAATGGAAGAAAATCCAGGCGCAGGGGACAGAGGACGAGAAGGGGAACGCTACTTCACTCGGGAGGTCTGCAGGCTTCTCTGAGGATGATCGGGCCACAGGGCTCCCTGGGGAAGGATGTTCCAGGCAGGGGAGGGCAGTGCAGAGGCCCTGAGGCCAGGAGGCCAGGGCAGAGCATGAGGACGGCGCTGGGGACAGGGAGTGACTGGGCCACAGCCGGCCGAGGGGTCAGGAAACTCTCCGATAAGAGCCAGACAGTAAATAGTCTTTTGCTCGCCACTGCTCAACGCTGCTAAGGATCTGTAAACGAGTGGGCCTGGCCTCGCGCCAATAACATTCATCTGCACAGCCAGGGGGACGGCGACCTGAGCCCTGGGCCACAGCTGGCTGACGGGCTGTCCTGCACGGCCTGCGGGCAGAGAACAGCTGACCGTCTTCCTGGTTAACTGCCTCCGTTTAACAAAACGCTCCATTTCCAAGGGTTTATCGCTGATTGGGACCAGAACGCCACCGCAGGGCTTCTCTGGGTGAGCACAGCCCACGTCTTCTGGGCCGGGTCCTCCTGCAGCCAGGCAGGGTTCCCCGCTCCTGTTCGCCCAGGGGAGAAGTGCGGCGTGGGAACAGCTTTCCCTCGGGACCCTGACTGCACCGCTCCTATCAGCTGGAGAGTAAACTGCCGGGCTGGATCCTTTCATGTCTTTTTCTTCCTCTCTTGGTCTTCTTTCATGGGTTCTCTTTCCCACATTCTTTCTTCTCTCTCCATATGTTTTTCTCTCTCACGTTTACTTTCTGTGACGGTTAGTTTTCTGTGTCGGTGATGGGCAGTGATTCAGTCAAACATTAGTCTAGGCGTCGCCATGGTTCCCGTCCACCATCCTTCGACTTGAGGTGGAGAAGCTCAGCCTCCACACTGGGGGTGGGCCTCACCTAGCCAGCAGAGGGGCCTTGGGAGCAAAACTGCGGTTTCCCTGAGGAGGAAGGGGTCCCCGCCTGCGGACGGCGGCGTCTGCTCCCCCGCTTGAGCGTCCAGCCCGCCAGCCCCTGCTACGGACTTTGGACGTGCTGGCCCCGCGATCACGCCTGCCCGTTCCCTGAAATAAACCTCCTTACATTCACACACACACACACACACACCCCTAATTCACTATAATACAGTTACATACATCATTTTAAAACATGTCCACCTAACCCTCACCCAGGACCATCCCGTGGGGAGCCGACGCCCGTCCCTGCCCTCTGCTTGCAGGTGGCAGTGAGGGGATAAAGGCTCATGTTGCATCCTGTTTTCTTGGTTGCTGTCTTAGCTGGCCCCTCGCACCGCGATTCCCCACCTGGTTCTCATCTCCCACCTGCCACCACCTGAGCTCCTGTTCTCTCTAGACTCTTCCTTTACCTCACTCTGTGGGGATGCTCTAGGGGCAGAAACAAAGGCTCGTGCTTGAGCTGCCATGTCTCTCCAGCAGGCAGGCCCGAGATGACGGTTTCTGTCTGCAGAAGCCTTTGTAACCCAGTTTTAGGCCCCAGGGGGGCTCTGGGCCTGCCCCCGGGAGCCCCCAGGAGTGAGGCCCACAGGCTGGTCTGCGTCTGTGGGCCTTGGCCTCCCCCCACCCACCCTGGAGCTCTCTGGGAGATCAAGGGCACACTTACCTGTAGAAGGACCATTTCAGCAGGAACTGCCGGGCAGCCTTCGGGAAGCTGGGGCTGCCCGCGTGCTGCTTCAGCACCTGGGTGACTACGTTGTCCAGCCAGCTGGCCCACTGGTCCAGGGAGCTCTGCTGCTGCAGGGTCAGCTTGAAGTCCTGCTCCAGACGCTGCACCACGCCCTCCTCGCACTGGCACACCCATGAGGCCTGCTCCTGTAGGGCGCGGGCAGGCGCGGGCTGGGTCAGGACGGAGGGACAGCGACATCTCCCGGGCGCGGCCCTAGGCCGGACACACACAGGCACAGACACCTGCTGCTCTCGACCTTTTCCAACTGTGAGCTTGGCACCCGCTTCGTGGGGCAGAGACGGATGGCCATCCAGAGGGAACCTGCCCGACTTCCAAGGGCCTAAATCCAGGCTCCTGCATCCTAGGCCCAGGCTGTACCACGTCTTCGCGTTGTGTTATTTCTAAGTGGCCACTCCTCTGTGTGTGTGTTTTTGTTTATTCGGTGGATAAACTCAGGGCCTACGCTAGACGTAAACACAGCAGCAGGACTCCCCTGACGGCGGCTGCACTTTCCTAAGCCCAGAGGAGAGAGCCCTGAACATGGCAGTGGGAAGGCCAATTTTTAATGAAAATGGACCAAGGTGTCGTCCCAGAGCCTGGAGGCCAGGGGGACGATCACGGAGTGGAGCCTGGGGGTCCCCGAGGACTGTGGGCGCTTCAACCCCGACCCTTTTCATGCAACAGAAGCGTGGGCCGGGCCCGGTGTGGTGCCGGTTTTGCGGTAGGCTGAGTTTGGTGGGTCTGCGCATTTTTCTAGCGGGTGGAAGCAGGGTGCGCGTGCCCCGGTCCCAGGCCGCGGGGAGGCGCGCAGGAGAGTCACCTGCACGTTGGCGAAGTCCACGCGGTTGAGGTCGCTGAGCATCTGGCTGATCTGCGCGGTGTTCTGCAGCACGGCCCGGGCCGCCTGTGCCAGGTGGTTGAGTGACGTGTAGCGCCGCAGGGTCTGCGCGAAGGCGCCAACCACGCCGACCTGGGGCCCAGGAAGATGGGAGGGTAAGCCTGTCTCTCTTCTCAGGGGCGTGGCGGTGGAGGGAGCGGGAGAGAGCTGTTCTGGCAGGGGAGAGGGACCCACCCTCCAGACAGTCTCAGAGACCCCAAAATCGAGAATCAGTGAGGGACACGGGCATCACCAACGCGTGGAGAGGCATCTACAGCAGACGCCACAGCGTAGGTGAGTTAGAATTCAGGACAGCATGGCCAGGCCCTGGCTTCTAGGATTCCTCTGGCTCTCTGGGAGGGACGGTAGAAATACCCATTCCCAGGCACCACTGGATCAGACGTTGTGGGGTGTGGCCTGGAAATCTGCAGTTTTGAACAGCTACCCAGGCGATTCCTAAGCATCCCGACGTTTTAGACTCACTGGCCTAACCAATCAATTCCAGGGTGTGGGGAGCAGGCAGACGGGATGCCCAGATCTGGCCCCGCCTGTGTGAGGCCGTAAGAATGCGCTCGAGAAGGGAACGGGATCATCTCTTTTCCGCAAGTAGGCCTGATGGCCATGTTTTACATTCTGATCTGTAGCCAAGACGCTAGCAATAAGGGTGACCACAAGGATATTAAATCCCCCTCCTATGATGAGCAGAGAAACATTCGATCTGCTCTGAATCAACCCAAAAGTATCCCAGCAAAGACATCTTCTGCCGGGCGCTCCCAGCCAGCACCTGTCCTCCACCAGCAGCAGCCCTGGGCCTTCCTGGAAGGACCACTTACCCTCAGGACACACAGGAGCAGCCCCCTTTCTCCGGGGCCCAGCGGTCCTCAAGTTCCCTGGGGGCAGAGGGACAGGAGCCCCCTCCCTTCACAGCACAGCAGGGCCCGAGGGCGCCCCAGGCTGTAGCCTCTGCCCTCCCCCCGCCCCCCAGCGTGGTCTGGAGGCCCAGACCCCAACCCCGACTGTTACCTTGGTCTGGATGACCTGCTGTGGGAAGTCGCTCATGGCGTTCGTCAACCAGCCTTCCAAGCTCTTGGCAAAATTGCGGATGGCCTGTGTCAGGGTACCTGGGGGACACAAGTATTAACTGTGAGAAAGGCAGTCTTGCCCGTCAGAATCAGCTCACGTGTAAGAGATGCACATGCCGTGGAAATGACCACCCGCCGAGAACAAGCAACACAGAGGAGAAGAGATGGTGAGAACTTAGGGCACTTAGTGACGGAGGTGCTGACTAGGAACTAGGGCCAGCCCAGCGCCGTTGATCTCTGCTCATCTACCTGTCTATGCTGGCAGTTCTCACCTGGGGTGATCCTGACCCCAGGGGACACTGGGCCATGTTTGGGGACATCATGGTTGTCACACTGGGGCGGCTCCTGGCATAGAGGGGATGGGGCCGCAGTGCCCAGGATCGCCCCCCGGAGACGGACCCACCCCGATGTCATTGGGCTGAGTGGAGGGGGGAGACCCTGATACACACACATGCATGTAAACATATTCTACCAACTTCCAAATTTATTTTGAGATGGCTTGCAATAAGAAATACATTTTTTTGAAAAAAGAAAACCACCCCTAGTGTTATAAAAGGAAATATACCCCAATCGCAAACCTTAATACACAGAGACTCTAAAAGAACACTACACTGAACAGTTTCCAGGCAGGCAAGGCCAAAGGAGAACTGCAACGGTTTTGCTGTTTCCCATTTTCTGGCAAAAAAAAGCAGCAGACCAGATCATCAAAAAGACGGAGGTTCCCCAGCGCTAACAGGCACGGATGTTTACAGGCAGTCGCGGGAAGAGCGAGGCTCAGCGCCGGGCCCCCTCGCCCTCACGGGGTCGGGACTCCCGCCCTCAGGGTCCTGGGGGCCCGAGGGACAGCCCCTATGTAGGAGGCCTGCAGGCGGGCGCCCCCTGGTGGCGGGCGTTGTCACCGCCTCCGGAGGCCACAAGGGCGGGTGGGGGCAGAGGCCCTGGGAGGGTCCCCACGGCCCGCATCAGCCCCAGACGGGTGTAGCCATCAAGGGCCACCATCTCCTTTTCTCTCCCTTCCTCAGTCAAGGCCGCTGGAATCTGGAGAAGGTCTGAAGAATCCACCCCTTCATGCTGCAGACTCACAGTGCTGGGAGGAAGCCGAGCTCAGCGTCAGATCAGCCGGGGAAGCGGGTTAGAACCCGACTCAGCCCGCCCCCCGAGGCTGTCCCGCGACCTCGGTTGGCCTCCGCTCTGGGAGCCTCCTCTGGGGAGGTCGCGGGCGGGGGTGTGGGGAGGGGCGCTTACTGGGCACGGGCCGCAGCACGTCCGGGATGAGGATCTCCACCAGCGCCTGGTACAGGATGTGGTCGCAGGTCCTCATCCACCGGAGCACGGGGTCGCACTTGCACAAAGATACCAGCTTGTCCTTGGGGAGGACGGCGCCCTCCGGCTCCTCGTCCCTGCGGCGGGCAGGGTCACGGGGGACACAGGTGAGCCGTCGGCCCGGGGCCTGCTCTCGCGGGATAAGCCGAGGGAGGCTACAGGACCACCTGGTGCAGGCAAGCTCCCTGCCCCGTGGTCACCCCTGAGATCCTCGTGCCGAACAAGGGGACATGCCACACGAGTCGCACACCAAGTCAGAGGAAAGACCACACGTGCGTGAGGGGGTCTGAGCGCTGATTCTTGGAAAGCTGGTGCATTTGTGGGTGTCAGCAGGAGACGGTCTGCAGGGCAAACGCAGGCCCCGTGAGACAAGAGGCCTGTCTGGGGGCTGACGGGCAGTACCTGGCAGGTAGAGAGGCAGGGCCGTCGCTGGAGGAGGCTTTAGAATTCCAGAAGGAAAGCCACAGCTTCTCAACGTAGTGGAACTGGAGGTTCATCACGACATCTAAAGTGGCCTAGGAATAAACACGGCTGGATAAACACACCGCTGTGCTCACACCACGTGTCTGCCATCAGAACATGCCAAGCAAGCGGCCAGGATACGGGCTGCAGCGGGGTCTTTCCAAACCCAGAGAGACCACGAGAGGGGATGGGAGTGAACGAAGGAAGATTCCATCCACTCCTTGGCCAGAGGGAGGGGGGGCCAGTCCTGTCTGCTCCCTGTCACCCGCGGGGACACCCAGTGATGCTCTGGCGCTGGCCTCGCGCAGCTGAACAAGGCACCCACTGGAGTCCCCAGGGCCTGGGCTCGGGGTTCGTGGGGCAGTCACCTCGCAGTGCCGCCGGTAGGCCAGCTGAAGGGCCTTGATGTCGTGCAGCGTGATGTTCTCCTGCAGCAGGACACTGCCCAGGTCGGGTGCCGGGAACTCCGGGAAGACGTGGGACACATCTGGGGCGGGGGGGGGGGAAACGCGGGGGCAGGTCAGCAGGGCTGGGAGGGCACACAGGAGGAGCCGGCGGGCAGGCCCACGGGCTGGGGACACCGGCCGGATGTGTTGGTGACCCCGTGACAGCTCTGGCTCCTCTCACACCGCACAACCCTTAAGCTTTGGTTTTCTCAGGTGCAGGGAGGGGACAACATCGTCAGCTCCCGGTGACGCACAAAGCACAGGGCCCGGGCCTGGCACACACCACGCACTCCATCCCCGCAGCGCTGGGGGCGCCCAGGTGGGTGACAGCGTCTCCAGAAGACCTAACAGGGGAGGGTTCAGTCGGGGCTCAAAGATACACTAAAGTACACGGAGGCCACCCATGTCTTTAGCATATCCCGTCACTCCGGGGCAGGGACGCTGCCAGCTGGGGAGGGACTCTCCCAGGGAGGGGCCCGGCTCAGCTGAAAGTACATCCAGTCTTCTTTCCGATCGGCATTTCATTTTACTTATTTTTTTTCAGTTTAGTACATTCTATATTTTAATTTTTTGGCCGAGCCACGCGGCTTGTGGGACCTTAGTTCCCCGATCAGGGATCAAACCTGTGCCTCCTGCGGTGGAAGCACCGAGTCCGAACCACTGGACCACCAGGGAATGCCCCTTATTTACTTATTTTTGTGATGGTCACTTTAATCCATTATTTTTGGATTAATAGCAATTAATTTGGGAGGAACATGCTGATTATTCTATAGTCTCAGGGATTCCACAAAGAAGGTGTATCTCGAACTTTCTACGTAATTGAAAAGGTGGTATACAAGAAAACTGTCTAAAGCATCCCTGTAGATGCTGCTGGTGCCGAAACCCAGCCCCCGCGGTGCCGAGTGGCCCCGGAGCCTTGCCAGCAGGCCCTGCGCCGGGGTGGAGGCCTCACCGATGTACTGCTGGTGGTGTTGGCTCTGGGCAGCCATGGCCTGTTCCGGTGTGCCGTGCAGGCTGCCGTGCGAGCCGCTCTCCCCAAGGCTGTCCGTCTTCTGGGCTGGCCGGTACCTGGGCAGGGAACACGTGTGCCACCGTGAGGCCCTAACAGCGCTGCCCAGAAGGGGCCCAAGGAGCGGAGGACGGAGCAGGGTTCGGTTTGGGGCGTGCGTGTAATTTTCTAAAACTTGTGGTCAAACAGAAAACACATTTACCATTAAAATGGTACTTTGAAGTGCACAGCTCGGTGGCATTAAATACATTCACATCGTCGGGCAACCATCCCCACCATCATCTCCAGAACTTTCTCATCTTCCCAAACTGAAACTCTGTCCCCATGAAACACGGACCCCCCCCTTCCCCTCCCCCAGCCCCTGACCCCCACCATCTACTGCCTGTCTCTGTGGATGTGACTCCTCTAGGGGCCTCACATAAGTGGAATCAGACAGTATTTGTCCTTTTGTGTCTGGCTTCTCTCACTGAGCATCACGTCCTCTGGGTTCATCCATGTTGTAGCAGGTGTCAGAACCTCCTTCCTTTTGAAGGCTGAGTACCACTCCACTGTATGGATGGACCACATTTGTTTATCCATTCATCTGCTGATGGACACCCGGTTGCTATTATATGTATATATTTTAACACTTCTCTCTTAGAAGACAAGTGAACTTCTTTACATAGAGTCCCAAACGTCTTGCTATTATGTGATCTCAAAGCACATTCTGAGACTTTTGTTTTGCCCTGAGCCAGAAAGCAGCGGACAGCCTGTCCAGGCAGCAAACTGAGAAACGTAACAGAGAAGGGCTTCCTGGGATGACTTGCTTGAGTCCTGAGGGATGCTGCCAGGTGGGATGGGTGGGAGGGACACAGCCTGAGCTGGGAGCACCCTCTCCTGTGGGATGTAGGGCCAGGCTCACTGGGAGGAGGGAGGACGCCGCTCAGAGGTATGTGGACCACCTGACTTTGGGGGGGTGGGTGGCTCTAAGTGCCAATGGCACAAGCCTGTGGCCCGAACCCCACAACGGAAGCTACAGAGTCCTTGTCTGTGGATGATCAGGTACAGGATGGACTCCTGGTCCCGGAGAATGTTCCAGGCTCTCTCCTGCGACCTCTAACTCCCGTGATCGGCCATGCGGTTGGGAGTCACTGGGACCCCTTAGAGCAGCTAAAATGGGGTGTCAGCCACGCAGCTCAGCTGAGGCACGAAGGTGCCACGTGGAAGGGAGTGGGGTGCATCCCTGCCCTGGAGCAGAATGGACCCCGGAGAGGGGCCGGGGACAGAGGTGGGCAGAGGGGTGACTGGAATGGGCCAAGGAGCTGGTATTCGAGTAGGACCCTGAACCGGGTGTCTCCAACTAGGG
Source organism: Eubalaena glacialis (assembly GCF_028564815.1). Classification (NCBI taxonomy): domain Eukaryota; kingdom Metazoa; phylum Chordata; class Mammalia; order Artiodactyla; family Balaenidae; genus Eubalaena; species Eubalaena glacialis. Next base: position 182,541,399 of record NC_083719.1, on the reverse strand, counting down.
CTGCAGAGGGCCATTTCTGCCCCTTGTTTTGAAAATTAAGTTTGATGGCCACATGGCCACACCTGTTCCTTTACACCTGGTCTGTGGCGGCTTTCACGCTACACGGGCAGAGCTGAAGGGTCTCCACAGACAGTGTCTGCCTGCAAAGCTGAAGATATGTGCTCTCTGGCCCTTTACAGAAAAAGTGTGCTGACCCCTGCCTTAAAAGATGAGTAGGTCTGTGAGGCAGAGAAGAGAACATTCCAGAAAATGACCAGGCCTTTCCAGCCATCAGATCCAAAGGTCAGGAGGAAGCAGCAACTTAAGTGTATAAGCTTCTTTCTCCTGGCTTCTGGGGTTATGTTCAGCGTTCTCTCTCTTTCTTTGAAGACAGGAAAAATCAAAGATCTGTGATTCTAACTCTATGGCATTCTGGAAAAGGCAAAAACTACGGAGCCAGTAAAAAAAGATCGGCGCTCGCCGGAGGTTGGTGGGGAGGAGGGACCAACAGGAGGAACAGGGAGAGTTTTTAGGGCAGTGAAACTACTCTGTACCATCTTCTAATAGTGGATACAGGTCATTGCACCTTTGTCCAAAGCTACAGAGTGTACGACACAGAGAGTGAACCCTAATGTCGGCTATGGACTTGGGGTGACAAGGACGGGTCTATGTGGGTTCATCAACTGTAACAGAGGCACAGCACTGGAGACCGTGGTGTGGGGGGCACATGGGAAATCTCTGCACCTTCCACTCACTTCTGTTGTGACCCTGAAACTGCCCGCGTCCTGCTGGCCTCACTCCACGCCAGGTGCAAGTGAAAGGCAGGGCTCTCCCAGGACGTCGAGATGGGGGCGAATGTGAACTGGTTTTCTCCACTCCATCCATGTTTCATCCATTTCCAGGTTGTGGTCAATGGTCGAGAAACCCCTCTCCCTCCGTTCCTGCCAGTGAAACCTCTCAGTGGGCTGGCTGATCCTTAGGCCGGCCGGGCAGCTCACCCACCTGGGCTTTTGATGCACAGGCTGCTGCCGCATGGCCATGTACTGCGTGTCCTCCTGCAGCCGGTTCAGGGGCGAGTCTGGCTTCAGACGGATCCCGTAGTAATGATACTTGGAGTTGCCCCTAGGAACCAAACATCTGGGGTCAGCTCTCTTTGCAGATGTCCTGAACCACAAGACAGGGCTGTTTCCCGGCCCTTCTCCCTGGGCTCTCGGGGCCAGTGTTCCCTGGACCGTGTGGGAAACATTCATGGGCTGTCCCGTGGTCAGAGAGGTTCAGGAAATTCTGTAACGACTTCCCCCTCTGGGAGACTCCCCTCTTGTATTTTAGTATGATAAAGGCTCTGAGAAGTCCTGCAGTGAAAAAGCCAGTTCAACTCTGTTTAACCCAGCATGGTCTAATAATAATAAGAATAGCAATAATACTACTACTACTTATTATTATAATAAATAATAATAATAATTACTATTATTAACTCTCCCCCCTTCCAATCATCTAATAACACGTTTTAGAAATGGTACAGTTTGGGAAACACTACCTTATTTTATTATGGGAGAAATGATGCTCAAAGGGTTTTAAATAATTTCTTTAAGGAAACAGGTCAGAAGGGGCTCCTCAGGAGGGAAGGACAGACACACGGCCTTGCAAACACCCCCAGCTCACGGGCTGCCATTTTCCCTGAGCTGGCAACACGGACAAGCCGGGGAGCCTGGGTCCTTCCCAGGTGAGGTGCGAGCTGAACTGGTGCTCGGAGGGGGAAAGCGGGGAGGATGAGCCCCAATTCTGAGGCCAGCATCTGGGACCCTCTGAAGGTGGAGGTCCCAGGAGCCATCTGGAAAGGCCCCAGGGCAGCGGTGGCCGTGTCCCCAGAGGCCAGGGGCTCCTCCTCCCTGCCCCCCTCTGGCTGCCCATGTTTCGTAAGGATGTCCTCCGTCAGGGATCCCAAGGTGGCAGAGAACTCTCCTGGCCCCGTCCTTTAAGACACCCAGCACGCCCGCTTCTGGGAGGGGGTGAGTGAACCCCGAGACCCACGTGTGTGCGCCTTCACCCAGGGCACATGGCAAACCCGGCCAGCCATAGGTCGAAGCCATGCAAGATGATCTCAGGTGTGGGCCAAGCCCCCTGCTTTGAACAGAGCGCGGCCGTCTTTTTCTAGTGGGAGGAGCCAAATGCTACTGCCGGGGTTGGGGGTGGAGGGAGCAAGATTCCCACCCGTGATGGTCCCTGGCTGCTGTCTGCCAAGAGCAGCCCACAATGGATCGGTCCAGGCACAGCAAAAAGCATCAAGACGTGGTAAATCCAACTCGACTAGACAATCCAGAGGCTGCTATTTAAAAAGCCTGCTATGGCCAGGACATGGAAGCAACCTAAGTGTCCACTGACAGATGAATGGATAAAGAAGATGTGGCACATATATACAATGGAATATTACTCAGCCATAAAAAGAAACGAAATTGAGTTATTTGTAGTGAGGTGGATGGACCTAGAGTCTGTCATACAGAGAGAAGTAAGTCAGAAAGGGAAAAACAAATACCGTACGCTAACACATATATATGGAATCTAAAAAAAAAAAAAAAAAAAGGTCATGAAGAACCTAGGGGCAGGACAGGAATAAAGACGCAGACCTACTAGAGAATGGACTTGAGGACACGGGGAGGGGGAAGGGTAAGCTGGGACAAAGTGAGAGAGTGGCATGAACATATATATACTACCAAATGTAAAATAGCTAGCTAGTGGGAAGCAGCCGCATAGCACAGGGAGATCAGCTCGGTGCTTTGTGACCACCTAGAGGGGTGGGATAGGGAGGGTGGGAGGGAGGGAGACGTAAGAGGGAAGAGATATGGGGATATATGTATAGCTGATTCACTTTGTTATACAGCAGAAACTAACCACACCATTGTAAAGCAATTATGCTCCAATAAAGATGTTAAACAATAAATAAATAAATAAAATAAAAAGCCTGCTATGGGAAATTTCAAAAGAAGGGAGAGAGCAGAGGTGAAGCCCGTGTCCCGTCACCAGGAGAGAAGCGATCACGGCCCACGGGTGCACAAGCCGGGCCCAGGCTACCGCCAATTCAGGGCAACTCCAGGTGCACCCGGAGCCGCAGACGTCAGGACGTGGCAGGAGGAGGGAGCCTCACGTTCTCCCGAAGCTCGAAGCTCGATGTCTGTATGAGGGAAGAGGAGGGTGGGGGGCGGGTGCACGGGCTGCCAGACACTCCCACCGACCCACCTGGTGCCCAGCCGCCGCGTCCTCAGGCCCATGAACACGGAGCGGATCAGCTTCCCAAAGGAGGCCGCGTTCACGGGGTCCAGCTTGTACTCCTGGCAGTGGCGAAGGTAGTGGTTGTAGAGCGAACTTCTGGGGAGACTCACGCCTTCCGCGGTTTCGTAATTATCCAAGAGCCACTGGAGCTGGATGGACAAGACAGGCCGGACGCTGACGCGGACGCACCGACAGCATCACACGCCTTCCCTCCTCCGACTCGACGGGGAAACTCACCTCTACTGTCACCGATTCAGGTTCAATGTGGGGCACGTTCATTACTTAATAGCTTCTTTTCACTTTCTTGTTTATTCCTTTGATTTCTAGCCAAGCTTTCAGGTTCCTTGACTTAATTTATAAAAACCTGCCCGTGATGGAGACTGAAACCCCCACAGGCCTCGCACACCACATGCTTCCTAAACCTACGGGGATGGAGCTGATCTGAGCAGGCGGGAAAGGAAGATGAAGGAAAACCCCACGGCCCATCAGCACGGCGCCCCGCCTTAACGTAATACCACCGCAGTCCCTGTACTCAGGACCCAGAGGAACACAAACGGGAAACTGAATGAAAGACTGAAAGGCTCGTGTGCCAGGTTTTGTGCTCAGGCCAACGGCAGGGAAAAGGATCCAAGGCCGCAATCGCGGCCCCCAGAAGTCAGCACTGACTCAGAACCGTCTACACAGAGAGCTCAGTTCCCACACCGAGGGAGGCTGCCCCCCCCCGCCCCCTTTGCACCCACTGCAGAGCGCCCCAAAGGCTGCGGTTTGATTCTGGCTTCGAGACTGTTCCCCAACGGAGGGAGGTCTGGATCTAGAAGAGTGAGCGCGGGAACGAGGCCAGAGGCAGGATCCCACATCAGGATCGGGATGCGGCTCCCTGCTGCGGGGCCCCTGTCCTCTGTGTTCCCACACCCTCCGTCCTTCTCCCTGGGAGATCGCCGCCCCACCCCCCTACCCCCGGCCCCCTCTGGTGCTCGGCCCTGCAAGCCAGGTCGCGGCCCCGCCCAGACTTAGCCCACAGGCTGCGAAGTCTGCTCGCATCGCCCTTTTAGACACGTTGCGTTACAGAAAGGTTTTAACATGCACAGAGGTAGAGAGGACAGACACATGAAGTCCTGCTTCAACAATCATCACCTCAGGGCCAATTTTACTTCCTCTAAGCCCACACACTGCCTCTGCCACTTTATTTTATTTTAAACTCATTTTTATTGGAGTAGAGTTGCTTTACAATGTTTTTGTTTGTTTTGGGCCACGCCTCGCAGCATACAGAACTTCCCCCACCAGGGATCAAACCCGTGTCTCCTGCAGCGGCAGCGCGGAGCCTTAACCACTGGACCGCCAGGGAGGCCCCCTCCTGCCATTTTAAAGTGAACCTGACGTGCCTTCGTTTCCTCCCTGGGGCCTCCCCGCTCTAACGTGGACCTGAGTGAGAGGCGGGTGGTGGGGTCAGCTGGTGGCAGGGATGCTAGAATAAGGAGAGTTTCAGAGGCAGGGGGTGGGCCTGGGCTGGATGTGCAGGATGAAGGTGGGGAAAAGGTCAAAGGTCCAGGTGAAGGGGCCCTGGGGGACTGACAGAGCAGAGGGTCCTATAACACAGCGCCCTCCCCAACCTTTTTGGCACCAGGGACCGGTTTCGGAAGACAATTCTTCCATAGACGGTGGGGGGAGGGGGGGAGGGTTCAGGCAGTAACGCGAGCGATGGGGAGCGATGGGCAGCAGCAGATGAAGCTTCCCTCGCTCCCCTGCCGCTCACTTCCTGCTGTGCGGCCCGGTGCTTTACAGGCCGTGGACCGGTGACCCCTGCTCTAACACAAAGACAGACCTCTGGCATCGAGAAGGGCTGGGGTAACGGGTTCTGCTTTTGGAAGGAGGGGGAGGAGTGCTGGGCTGGCATTCAGGGTGGAGGTCGGGACCAGATGTGTTAATTTGACACCAAGGAGCCGAGAGCGAGAGCAGAGCGGGAGCGGGTCTGTGCGGGTGGGGCTGGGGAGGAGGAGGAGTACGTGAGGCCTGGGGTTAGGCACTGACCTGGGGAGAGCCGGGAGCGGGCCCTCCCCAGCCACCCTGCACATGAGGTCTCTGCCACACCACCTCCCCACTGAGAGACCAGCCCAGCTGCCGATCCGAGTAGCAGGTTTGAACCAGGGGCCGCCGGCCCTCCTGTCACCACGAAGCCTGCCTCCTGCAGCCCTGGGTGCACGGGAACAGCTGTCCACTCATCTGTCCGTGTGCTGTGGGATGTCGTGTGCTGGCTGTGCCCGTGACCCCGCAGGGGGATCCCACCCCCACCAGTGGGTGAAGGGGGGGCAGTTACCACGGGGACGCGGGGAGGAGCGGGCAGCAGCCAGGGGCTGAGGGAAACAGGAAAGGGTTCTTCAGTTCCCCCTTTGGGAAAGAGCATCACGGTTTCTACTTTCCATCAAGTCACCTAGATATATAATTTTCAAACTTTCCTTAAATGTGCTTTTTCTACACAAAGGTGGCAGAGCACCTCCCCTTCTCTCTCCAAGGCTTTGCTCCGGCCCAGGGCTCCCACCCTTAGGGGCCATCTCCTCGGCGCCCCTTGTTCTGACCCCTCCGTCTTTGATGCTATGAACAAACTCTGAACTTAAGTGGTTTAATCACTGCGCACGGCCTGCCCCAGGAGGCACCCTCCTCCCCACCCCTGAGGCCCCCCTGCACACACCCCACCCCCCGCTGCCTTGACTCTGGGGCTAAGGGACTGCCACCATCGGGAAGCTGGGAAGGAGGGCATGGGTGGCACAGTGGAGCTGCTCCTTTCTTGCGGGTACGCCCCCGGCCTGCTTTGCGCTCACAGCGGGGGGTGCCTGTCCCACCAGCTACGAGCCTTCCCACAGCAGCCTCACCAGACACAGGGGAGAACTGGGTTCTGTCTGTTGCCCAGTTGTCTATTTTCAATTGGCTCAGGATCCAGGATCCAGGTGAGGAAGGGCTGGTATTTGCTGGCCCCTGAGCCCCAAGGTTTTCCAGAGCACTGCTCGCCGACACAAGCATTCATTTTCTATCGCTTGCCTCCCTGCTGAAACGGGAGCTCCAGGAAGCAGAGACAGAACCGGGTCTGCCCACATTCGCACCCTGTGAAGATGCCTCAAGAAAGGCTGATGGAGAGGAGGAGGGGTCCCGCAGAGCGGAGGGGACCCCAGCATGAGGAGAGCCGAGAGCCTCTGGATGTGGAAGCAGGAGGCTCTTCCTCTCTCTGCCACCCTGGCTGGGGAGCATAGGCTGCTTCTAGGGGAGTCCTCTGTGGGAGGGAGAAACTGGGACCAGGGGCCCAAATGCCTCAGGGTCTGAGCGCCCGGGCGAGCCCTCAGGAGGATCCTCAGGCCGCGAGGTGGAGGCCTGGAAGGGGCCCCGGACCAGGTCCTGAGAGATGGAGGCTGAGACCCCGCCCAGCGCCTGACACGACTGGCCCAGCGTGAAAAGGAAGGTTCGGGAAAGACGATTGCTTCTGCTCCTCACCACCTCGGCCAAATCCCAAGAATCACACGAAAAGCAGACTTCTTTGCTGGGTGGCTACATGGACACTGACACCAAGGAGGTGTGGTTAACTCCCTCCCGAGTAGAGCTAAGTACAGAGAGAACAGGTGCCGCCAGCAGCCTCCGAAGCGATAACGGGTTCACTTCCACCCTCTCCGGCGACGAGAGGTGACCCGGAAGGGAGGCTGACGTGCGCTGGAGGGTGGTCTACGGGCTCCGTGAAGGCAGAGCCTCCCCTGTAGGCTGAGCGAGCGCCGGCGGGGTTTGCGCACCGCACTCCCGGACGCCGCTACCTGGTGTCGTCCCGACCGGCTGACCATCGTACGTCAGTGACACTAGGTGAACGGGAGGCCCATCTCCCCACCACACAGCCCTGCCTCGCCCACGGCAGACTGACCGGGTGTCATGGTAGGGAGGCTGTGGCCATGGTGGGTGGGGTGGGAGAAGTGGTCTGATTCCGGATGCTTCTGAAGGTCAAGAAGCATCGGATGAGCCAGGAAGGTGGCGGGAGGTGCAGGGTCTGTTGTGGGGCGGGGGCAGGGGGCGGTCAGGGCCCGGCCCCGGACACAGGTGTGCAGCTGCTCCTCCAGGCGGGCAGGCGCCCTTGGAGACTCAAGGGTGGAGCTGACGGGACAGGCCCGGCCTCGACCCACTTTCCAGCCCACTGGGAAAGAGCCTTTCCCTCCAGGAGACCAGGCGGGGTCGTCGAGGTGGTGAGGGGGCCGGGGAGACTCCAGAGAACAGCAGTCCAACCGCGACCACTGCCGGAGGCCTTCGCCGCAATAATCTGGAGCAACTTGTAGGCAGAGCACCCAGCCCATGAAGCTGCCACAGCCCATGCCCACCCCAGACTGCAGGGCACGGCTCTGTCACTACACCACCACCTGAAGGCTAAATCACCTTTGGCAATTTATGTTTCTTGATTTAAAAAAAAAAAAAGTCATATAATCTGAATATGATCCACCTAAAAGCAGGTCCTCCTCCCAGGGGCTGGAAATAGTAGTTTATGTACAGTAAGCAGCGGCCACCTCTGCAGGAACCCACGATGGGGGTCCCTGAGTCAGCAGGGTTTGGGGGCCTCTCCCGATAGACCCGGGGGACAGCAGAGGGGCAGGCCTGGCTGGTGTGGCTGCACCCAGAGGCCACAGGGACACCCTGGTGAGGGACGGCATCTCCGTTCCCAGCTCAACTTTCTATGCCTCCTTCCTCCAAAACAGTTATCCCTCGTTTCCTGCCACCAAATCATGCATTCCCCTGTTTTAAAGATGGCTCGAGGCCCACCTCCTCCCTCAGGGGCTCCCACACCAGGCTGAAAGGTCCCTTCAACCCTCAGACCCCCTGGTCCGAGTCCTGAGGGCAGCCTGGGGAGCTGGGGTGACCCTGATGTCAGGCTGGGTCTGGAAGGCACAGCCCAGCCTTCCTGGGCTCTGGGCATCTCGCCACCCGGCACCAGACTCTTCTGTCTGGGAGCGGGGACCGCAGCCGGTGGTGCCCAGGGACAACTGTCTCAAGTGAGTGCGGCCAACTAGGACGACGAAGGGCTCTGCAGGACACGTGGCCGTCTGTCGCCGGGACACACCCTAGCTCTCTCCCCGCCCTCCCTGCCCAGACAGCTCCTGGCAGGTTGACTGCAGCGCGTGGGGTCGACTCTTTACAGAGGTCTCCTTTCTATCCTCTTTGAGTCGCCAAGCCTCATATCCTACTTCTCATGGCTCCCAATGGAAGAAAACGATTCAACAACAAATCGCCAGAAAGAAAACGGACACAGGGAGGTTCTTCCTGCTCGGAAACTAAACTCAGGAATGGAAACTGGTTTTGGAGAAGCAACCAAGGCAAGCCAGCCTTCCAGAGGAAAAGTGTTAGAAAGCCAGAGGCATCCCTGCAGCCAGAGACTGAGGCTCATGCGTTTCGCATAGACATTTTAAACTTCCCACGGATACGCCGCCAGCCTGGGGTCCGCACCCATCCTGCCTTCCTCATGGCTCTCTGGGGCTGCCCTAGCGCCAGGCCTCACAGGCTGTGCCGTGGCCACGTTGTCTGCTCGAGATCTGAAGAACTCTGGTCCCCGAGCAGAGAATGCCATCTTGCGGACTTCCTACACGTTCCGCTCTAAGGCTGCAGCTTCCCTTCTCCAGACCTGCCCACCAGGTGGCATCGTCCGGCAGTGATGGACAACAGGGTGGCCATGACCCACCTAGCCTGGGGCCTGATGGACTTTTGTTTTTCCTTCGAGACAGCCGGGGTGAGGCTGCTCTTCCTCCAGTGACCAGCCCTCTGAGGCTCAGCCAATGGGCTGGAGGTGCTGGCCACGCCTGTGCCCCCCGACAAACCCAGAAGCTCCTGGATCTTTCCCTAGTGGGGTTTCTGGCCCCGCACCCCGAATCACTCACTTTGAATGTCGGCCAGCATGAAAGTCTTGCTGGGGTCACAGCTGGGATCGGGTTCAACTAAAGGGGACTTCTTTTCTTTAATGTTTTAATTCTCAAAAGGATGCCAATCCCAACCCAAGTGCTTGAGAAAAGCTGCCAGAAGTGCGCTCTGAACTCCTGCGGCCTGTCCTACCTCCAAAACACCGAACAAAGTTCCAGTTATGTTAAAGCCGAATTGAGGGCGTTTGGAGAAGTAACGGGAAAAGGGAGGAGTGTGGGGAGACAGGAGCTTTCCCTCCTCAACTGTCCCCAGAAGCCGAGTCCCTGCACTGTCATCTCTTCCAGCCCCGTCCTGCCACTCAAAGCCACCCAGAGGCAAAGACTTTTGTGCCCTCCTGGCCTTGGGGCCTACGATCATGTGGTGTCCCCATCAGAGAAAGGTCTTATGCAGCTAAAATCAATAGGAATTAGTTGCTTTGCCCTTTTCTCAAATTACCAATTTTTTTTTTTTTCCAAAGAGCTGATCACAGGAGAATTAGCTAAGAACATTTATGGCATCCCCATTCCGGTGTCATTTTTTGGTTGTGGCTTGTTTGAGTACGAATTTATTTACAATGCTTATCCTCTGCCAGGCATGGTGGGTAGGACGTTACATACACTAAGCAGTTTAATCCCTGTTCCCCCCAAGGAGGGGCGCGCTGTCACCCCGCTTTCACAAAGGAAGAGCCTGCCTTAATTTCCCTTCGCTGTGGAAGGACATTTTTGCTGAGTGTAGAAGTCTAGGTTGGTTCCCCCCTCTGCACCTTTTCGGCACTTTAAAGGTGTCAACTCACTGCTTTTTTTTTTTCGGCCGTACCGCGCGGCTTGCAGGATCTCAGTTCCCTGAACCAGGGACTGAACCAGGGTCATGGCAGTGAAAGCCTGGAATCCTAACCGTTAGGCCACCAGGGAACTCCCTGTTTGTTTTTAAAATGCCTATGAAGGTGACAAGCAGAGCAGGGCAGACCAGCAGGTTGACACACACTTACATGACTGTTGAGTAAACCGCTTTTGTGTGATGTGATCCCTTCGCTTTTTTGGAGGTTTTCAATCGCCATTTCAAGCTAAAGAAAATGTGCGCAGAAACAAAACAAAACAAAATGGAAAAAAAAAAAAAAACGAAATCAGATGGTTAGCATCAGCCAAGATTTGTTTGTATTAATATCCAAATAAAGATCCGAGTGCCTACAAAACAGAAAGCAGGCTGGACGCAGGCGGGGGGGAATGGGTTAGGTTGGGGGCTGAAGCCTCAGCAGGAGCGTTGCTTCATCACTTGCAGAGGAGCCCAGGAGCCCCTCAGACACCAGCAGCAGATGGGGTCCTACTGTCTACACTGGCAGCTGAGTTTTAACACGTCTGCATGTGCACGTGCACAACGGGAATACTTAGTCACTGCCTAAGTTCAAGTGTAAGCAAAGCCAGCATGATAACCACCTGCTGCTCCCCAAATCCATCATCTGCACCGGGAGAATCAGAGGACCACAGACCCGGGGACAGTTGATGGCACTGGTTTCCCGGCCAGCCTGCCCTGTCGCAAAGCCCAGGGTCTCCCAGCTGGAGGGCTTTGGGAAAATACCGGTAGGCCACGACCCCAGCCCTGCATTGGGAGGCGCAGGACCCTGGGGCCATGGAGATGAGACAGCTCACAGAGGGGTCCTCCTGGGGGAGGGCCTCTGAGATGGGTCCTCAGACCTCGCGGAGGCGAGGGCTGAGGGGCCATGGCAGGTCTATGCAAAGGAAGAGACACCCGGCCAAGTGTGGCAACCACCACATCTGAGCCCGACTTGTACATGAAAAATGCAAACATAAGCTCTGCTGGAGGCAATGACCCTTAAACACCCAGGGGAGGCAAAGACCACAGAGACGATTCTGTAAAAAGCGGGCCCAACACATTCAGAAAGTGCAGCTGGACTGCTTCCCCAGAGCTGAGTTCAGGGACGAGGGGTTTCTGCTTCGCCCCCCACCTCTTCTGACCACTGTTGAGAACATCTACTCTTGCCACTGCTATTCAACACTGTACTGGAAATTGTAGCCAGGGTCATTAGGCCACCGAAGAAAATAAAAGGCATCCACACAGGAAAGGAAGAAGCAAAACTACCTCTATTTGCAGATAGCATGATCTTAAATATGGAAAATCCCGAAGGATCTCCCCAAAAACTATCAGCACCAGGGTTGCAAGATACAAGATCAATATACAAAAGTCAATTATATTTCTAAACAATGAACGATATGAAAATGAAATGGAGAAAACAATCCCATTTACAACAGTATCAGAGAGAATAAAATACCTAGGAATAAATTTAACCAAGGAGGTGAAATACTTGTACACTGAAAGAACTATGAAACACTGTTGAGAGAAATTAAAGACGACCCAAACAAACAGAAAGACGTCCTATGTTCATGGATTGGAAGACTTACTATTAAGATGGTAATACTGTCCTAATTGATCTGTAGACTCAATGCAGTCTCTATCAAAATTCTCTACAAAGCTTCCAGCTGCCTTTTCAAATGGACAAGTTGATCTTAAAATTCATGTGGCATTGCAAGGGACCCCAAATAACCAAAACAATCTCGAAAAAGAAGTACCAGGTCGAAGACTCACAAGTTCCCATTTCAAAACTGATTACAAAGTTACAGTAACCATAACAGTGCAGTACTGGGATAGGATAGACATATAGATCAATGGGATAGAATTGAGAGTCCAGAAATAAACCCATACATCTAGGGTCAATTGATTTTCAACAAGGGTGTTTAGACCCTTAGTTAATGGAGAAAGAATACACCCTTCAACAAACGGTGCTGGGATAAATAGATAGTCACGTGCAAAAGAATGAAGCAGGACCCTTACCTCACAGCATATACAAAAATCCACTCCAAAGGGATCAAAGAACTACATGTAAGAGCTAAAACTATAAAACTCTTAGAGGAAAACATGAGGAGGTAATCACATAAAATAAGGTTATCTCCATGACCTTGGATTTGGGAATAGAATCTTAGATATGACACCAAAAGCACAAACAAAAAATAAAAGATAAAAACTTTTAAAAAAGATAAATTGGACTTCATCAAAATTAAAAACTTCTGTACGTCAAAGGACACTATCAAGAGAGTGAAGAGACAACCCACGGAATGGGAGAACATATTTGCAAATCATGTATCTAATAAGGGTCTTATATCCAGAATATTATAAAGAACTATGGAGACTCAATAACAAAATGAGAAAATGACACGATTAAAAAATGGGCAATGAACACAACATTGTTAATCAGCTATGCTCCAATATAAAATAAAAAGTTTAAAAAAATGGGCAAAGGCCTGGAATAGGCATGTCTCCAATAAGCACATAAAAAGATGCTCAACATCATTAGTCATTAGGGAAATACAAACTAAAACCACAGTGAGATATCACTTCACACCCACTAGGATGGCTATTAAGAGAAAAAAGAAAAGTAACACGTGTCAGTGAGGATGTGGAGGAACTCGAACCCTCCTCAGTTGCTGGTGGGACTGCAAAATGGTTCAGCTACCGTGGTAAACAGCTGTTAAAATATAAACTCAGTTAAACCACATGACCCAGCAATTTCACTCTACCCAAGATAATTGAAAACAGGTGTTCAAACAAAAACTTGCTCATAGCAGCCTGATTCATAACAGCAAAAAAAGCAGAAAAACACAAATGTCAGTCACCGATGAATGGATAGTCAAGATATGGTCCATACATACAATTGAATATTATTCATCCCTAAAAAGGAATGAAGTTTTGACATATGTTACAATGTGGATGAGCGTTTAGAACATGATGCTCAGTGAGAGAAGCCAATCACAAAAGGCCACGTGTTGAGTGATTCCATTTGTATGAAACGTCCAAAACAGGCAAATCCAGGGACAGAAAGCAGATTAGTTGCCCTGGGGCTGAAGGAGGAGGGAATGGGGGTGACTACTAACTGGTACAGGGTTCCTTTGGGGGTGGTGAGAATGTTCTGGAACTCGACAGGGTAATGGTTACAGAACATTGTGAATGTACCAAATGCCACTGAATTACATGATTAAAACGGTGCATTTTATGTTATGTGAATTTTACCTGAATAAAAACTATACAACTAATTAAAAAAAACTTCAGTCTTTCCTGCAATTTGAATGGATCTTTCACCCACATGCATGGTTTTGTAACAACATGCACTGGTCGCTTGGAAAATACTGGTTCACTGAGTTTGCAGATCTTCCCAATGTTTATACATTTCATCACACGGTATTGAAAAAAGTCACATTGGTTAATATCGCTACCAACAACATCAGCAAGATACCAGTTTTCCAAAATTCTATTTTTTTGTTTTTTTTTGGTGTGAGAACATATTGACAATAAAACCTGTCGTGTTTTCCTCGATATGTCAAGCTCACAACCGTTCAGTTTTGAGAAAACGTGTACCAAATCTTCGAGTCTGAATAATCATAATCTGTCTGTCATCCTTTCAAGGAAAAATAGCGTTTCATGAAAAAAGTAGTTCGTTCTGCTCACAAGCCATTTGCCCATGAGCTTTTCCTCAAGACTGTCATCGTACTTTGGGAAGAAGCAGAAGCACTTTTCATCACACAGAATATTAAAGTGTTCTCGAGGATTGAGATTTAATAAAATTAATAATTTTTACTGCTTCATCAGGGAATTCTTGAGTGAAACTAGCATTTGGTATTTCTCCCCCCCCCCCTTTTTTTTACTGTGCGTGCATGATGGTGAGGATTATAGTGACTTCTAGAGACTCTGATGTGTCTGCTCTGATTTGTGCGCAGCTGTGTCAGCCGTGCTGGTTTTGCATCGTCGGGGCAAATGTCAACACAGGGAAAACAGCAACTAATGGGTTAGTATTATTATGAAAACAGTTTTGATCTCGTGGAGCTCCTGAGAGGGTCCTGGGGACACCCAGAAGTTTGCCAGACATGTGTTAAGACTGCTGAAAATCGTGCAGTTCGGAGTATTACAGGAAAGAATACAAATGAACTTTTGCTTTGTAAGACCATCCTCAAAACCCCATAGCTATTAAATAGGGTCAGAACAAGCCCACTGATACCTTAAATTAACTTAATACACAGTGGAACCTCCCAAGGTGTTCACTGCGTTTTAAAATTAAGACGTCAGGTAAACCTCTGAAGGTGAAGTTCAGGAAAACGTCACCAGACCCCGAAGTTCAGATGGAGGGGATGGTGCCCGGGAGTTAGGACCGGAGGCGCAGCGCAGTGCATCCAGCAGAGGGCGCTGTGGCGCCGCCTCCCAGCTCCAAGCTGAGGCCGTCCAGCATCCTTGAAAAAGGAGCATCTCATACTTGAAGTCTGGGGGCTGGAGTGGGAGGCTTCCTTACAGACCTGACCAAGGGATTCTTACTGCACAAGTACAAAAGGCTTGATAAGTCCTCTCAGTGGCTGGAAAAGTTAGTGTTTAATCTTTAGATATACTTAAAATGGAAATTAAATTTATACTTGACTGGAGTTTAATTTTTTGTTATTTAAAAAATTTTATCCAAGTGGTACCTGCACAGGCCCACATGTCAAACTGTAAGGAAGAGCCAAGGATAGACGCAGAGGTGCCCCCTTGCCACCCCAGGGCCAGGCAGCTTTCCCTAAAATCGTTTCTGTTTTCTGAGCTTCTCAAAGATTTCTTTCCATCTTGGTATTATGCATACTTGTCTTCCTATTTCTTGACTTATCAGGAGCTTCATCTTTATTTCTGATTGGGTGCAGTGCAGCCCATATTCCTTTTTATTGGCCGTTTAATTTCACTGGTTTCTGCTGCCTGAATTACTAGCAGAATGCCTGGGGAAAAGGGCACACACATATCATGCTTTAGGCGTTCGGGAGAAAGGAGGGGAGAAAATGCCTAACGACTTGTGATCAAAGATACAGCGTTTCAAGAACTCAACGTGATAGCAGAGCGCAGATAAGTTTTATTAACTCCCAAGTATATTAAAATTAGTCGGTTATTTAAAAATTTTTAAAGGAATTTATAAAACTCCTTTCCTTTCATGTATAATCCTAGCAAAATTTTACCTGACATAAGGACTAGATTTGTGTCTTCTAAGTGAGGGTGGAGGTTACTTCCCCTCTGAATTCATTAGCGTCCACTCTAATGGCCATTCCATTTATAACACAATAACCTCGTTAAAATGACCTGCCAGGACTTCCCTGGTGGCGCAGTGGTTACGAATCCTCTTGCCAATGCAGGGGACACAGGTTCGAGCCCTGGTCGGGGAAGACCCCACATGCCACGAAGCAACTAAGCCCGTGGGCCACAACTACTGAGCCTGCGCTCTAGAGCCCGTGGGCCACAACTACTGAGCCTGCGTGCAAGGAGAAGCCCGTGCACCACAACGAAGAGTAGCCCGGCTCGCCACAACTAGAGAAAGGCCGCGCGCAGCAACGAAGACCCAACGCAGCCAAAAAAAAAAAGACCTGCCAGGCCAAGGTCACCCCTGCAAAGGGCCAGCAATGACCAGCATCAGAGCAACACCTGTATCTCCAGGCTGGGTCTGCCATAATTTGAAATCAGGACCACGCCTCCTGGGCCAGAAGTGGGAAGGGGGAGGGGATGCTCCTGGAAAACCAGGGAGAAGTGGGGATGAGGACAGAAAACTGCTGCAGTAAACGTCCTGCCCTAAAATACAGCTTATTATGTGACCGTAGAAGGAGGAAATAAACGTTTAAGTGTTTTATGAACGCTTTTGGAGCTTTAAAGAAAATGGAGAGTATTTTAAAAGAACCAAAGTGTCATGGCTGGAGTTTTGAGGGCAGGGATAGAAGTCACAGAATTCTGCCTGGAGAAAGGAAACAGCTGCAGTTAAGGGCCAGGTGGGAGGATGGAGAGAAGGGAAGGGCTCACCACTGGGGAGACGGGGAGGCTGGCTGGGGGAAATGGGCATTTTCAATTTGTCCAGTTTTATTTTGCTAATTAAACATTAAAAAATTATGTAGTAATATTATATGCACTTGCCATACAAAAACCCGATTAGGCCAGAGACATACCAGTCTCCTTCCAGGGCCAGGACTGGGGTGGTGCCCATGAGGCGCCCAGGGCACCAAACTGAAGGAGGCACTCACTGTCAAGGTCGTGCCATGGCAGGGTCAGCCCCCGGAGGGGAGCAACTCCCTAAATTTGGTGCCCTGGGCACCTCGCTTGCCCCGCCCCATCCTAGCCCCGCCTCAGCTTCTCCCCGGCCTCCACCAACTCCCACTCAGGAGAGGAAGCCCCTCCCTTCCCTAACAGCCCAGTGTGCATCCATGAGGGGGCGTGGCTGTGTGCCAATAAAACTTTATTTACAAAACCAGGCAGCTGGCAGGATTTGGCTGGAGGGCGGCACTCTGCCGCCTCTGCCCCCAGAGATTTACTAAGCAATTGTAAATCACTCACACAATTGCATGGCATGGATTATACTTTACTGCTAAACTGATTTTTTAAATTTTTAGGTAGAGAGGGGATCGTTGCACAGCACCATGTATGTCCTAAATGCTACCGAATTATGCACTTTAAAATGGTTAATTTTATGTTTTATGAATTTTATGTCAATAAAAAATGTATACGGTAATGCATGCATGTGGTTAAAATTCGCATAGAAGAAAAAGGTATAAAAAAAGCAAGTCTTCCTCTTTCTACCTCATGGAGATAATCTTTTTTGGTAATCATTTTTAACAGCTAACATGTTTAGTTCTTCTTGTAGTTCCTAGAACTTTAAAAAATATAGTTCTACTTCTTAATTTATCAATTGAAAATTTTTTAACTTTTAAGTTTGGAAATAACTCCAGATTTTAAAAAGGTTGCAAAAATAGCACAAAGCATTCCCATATGCCCTTCAGCCAGGCTCCCCCCAAATGTCAACATCTTCCGTGACCCGGAAATTAACCCCAACTCAACACTGTTAACCGATCGAATCACTTGATGAAAGTCCTGTTTGTGGACCAGGATCCAATCGGGGGTCACACACTGTGCTCATTTACATACGGAGCCAAGAAAGAAAACAGCAGGAACACAAGGAACAGATTAAGGAAATTAGGAAGAGGCTTTTATTAGATGGATGACTCATGTAGCCCTTGACATGGTAAGTGGGTTTGTGTTACTCTAAACAGGATGATGACTTCTCTGGTAAGTTAATTGAGACTTTTCAGAATAAGA
Organism: Eubalaena glacialis; assembly: GCF_028564815.1. Classification (NCBI taxonomy): domain Eukaryota; kingdom Metazoa; phylum Chordata; class Mammalia; order Artiodactyla; family Balaenidae; genus Eubalaena; species Eubalaena glacialis. The sequence goes on along the minus strand of NC_083719.1, from coordinate 182,524,095 downwards.
ACCGGAGTGCTTTCCAGTACGCATTCTTTAATTTTGTCACTTAAAGCAGAGCAGAGATGAACTTTAGATAGATCTTTCAAACGGGCACTTGCTTCCACCTTTGCAAAGAAACTTGCAAAACCAGATTCAAAAGTGATGATATTGGGACTTCCCTGCTGGCGCAGTGGTTAAGAATCCGCTTGCCAATGCAGGGGACACGGGTTTGAGCCCTGGTCCGGGAAGATCTCACATGCCGCGGAGCAACTAAGCCCGTGTGCCACAACTACTGAGCCTGTGCTCTAGAGCCTGTGAGCCACAACTACTGAGCCTGCGAGCCACAACTACTGAAGCCCGCACGCCTAGAGCCTGTGCTCCGCAACAAGAGAAGCCACCGCAATGAGAAGCCCGTGCCCCACAACGAAGAGCAGCCCCCACTCGCCGCAACTAGAGAAAGCCTGCGCGCAGCAACGAAGACCCAACGCAGCCAAAAATAAATTTTTTAAAAAAAGTGATATCATTAGATGTTTGTCAAAACCCATAGAACGTACAACATAGGGTGAACCCTGATGTCACCAAAGGCTTTAGTTCAAAATGATAACGGGTCAATATTGGCTTATTGGCTGTAACAAATGCACCAAACTTAGATGTTAATAATAAGGAAAACTGTGCGTGGGGTACAGGGTGGGGCATTACGGGAATTCTCTGTACTTTCTGCTCGATTTTTCTGTAAACCTGAAATTGCTCTAAGAGAAAGTCTATTAAAAGGATAAAAAGTGATGATGAATTATTTATTTATTTATTTATTTTTGGCAGAGCCACGGGGCTTGCGGGATCTTAGTTCCCCAACGAGGGATTGAAACCATGCCTCCTGCAGTGGGAGCACTGAGTCTTAACCACTGGACCGCCAGGGAAGTCCAATGATGAATATTTTAGAGAAAAGCGGATGTACTATTGGCGAAACTCCTTTATCAAATAACGTGCGTTTGCCAGCAAACGTTTTGCTCTTGTGGTTGGACAAAAGCTCCGTGCAGGGGGCGAGGAAGCTTCTAGCGAATGCCCAGTAGGCGTGTGAGTTCGTAGTCCAGTCAAGATATCCTGGGTCTTCCCTGAAAACACAGGCTCCAGAGAAGAGCTGTTCAGCGGTTGGCGATCCATCGTGAGCTGTGACGCCGCGTGGGTGGTGCACCAGCCCCGTGGGCCACCAGGAAGGGTCGCTGTGAGAATGGAGGGGCCCGAGTGGGAAGCCAGTCCACACACATGGAGCCGTGGACGGTCCAGGGTCCCCGCTGGCCTTGACTCAGCACTCAGGACTGAAGCAGGTCCCTTACAGACACATCCACTCGAAGCCGCCGCAAGACCATCTTCCCGGCGAGCTGGATACAGGATACAAGATTCGGCTCTTCTGGATCCACATGTGCTGGTGGTCAGAGCGAAGATGCTCGCTGGAGTTCTGAAAGCAGGAGCTGCGTTTCTGATGACTCAGCAATGAACTGCCTATGATTTCAAGTGGCACATCTCAGGGATGTCTGCTGTAGCTTGAACACTGCAGAACTTGAATCTATCATTCCAGGGCCCCAAGTATTGTGACTTTTAAAAAATATATATATTCTTTTCCATTATGGTTTATTACAGGGTATCGAATATAGTTCCCTGTGCTATACAGTAGGTCCTTGTTGTTTATCTATTTTATCCATAGTAGTTTGTATCTGCTAATCCCAAACTCCTAATTTATCCCTCCCCTACCCCCTTTCCCCTCTGGTAACTGGAAATTTGTTTTCTATGTCTGCGAGTCTGTTTCTGTTTTGTAAATAAGTTCATTCGTATCATATTTTAGATTCCCCATATAAGCGATATCATATGATATTTGTCTTTCTCTATCTGGCTTACTTCACTTAGTATGATAATCTCTAGGTCCATCCATGTTGCTGCAAATGGCATTATTTCATTATTTTTTATGGCTGAGTAATATTCCATTGTATACATGTACCACATCTTCTTTATCCATTCATCTGTTGCTGGACATTTAGGTTGCTTCCATGTCTTGGCTACTGTAAATAGTGCTGCAATGAACATAGGGGTGCACAAATCTTTTTAAATTAGAGCTTTGTCTGGATATATGCCCAGGAGTGAGATTGCTGGGTCGTATGGTAGTTCTATTTTTAGTTTTTTGAGGAACCTCCATAATGTTCTTCATAGCGGCTGTACCAATTTACATTCCCACCAACAGTGTAGGAGGGTTCCCTTTTCTCCACACCCTCTCCAGAATTTATTATTTGTAGACTTTTTTTTTAAACAAATTTATTTATTTTATTTTATTTATTTACTTTTGGCTGTGTTGGGTCTTCATTGCTGCACGCAAGCTTTCTCTAGTTGCGGCAAGCGGGGGCTACTCTACGTTGTGGTGCGCGGGCTTCTCATTGTGGTGGCTTCTCTTGCTGCGGAGCATGGGCTCTAGGCGTGCGGGCTCAGTAGTTGTGGCGTACGGGCTTAGTTGCTCCGTGGCATGTGGGATCTTCCCGGACCAGGGATCGAACCCGTGTCCCCTGCATTGGCAGGCGGATTCTTAACCACTGCGCCACCAGGGAAGTCCTTACTTGTAGACTTTTTAATGATGGCCATTCTGACCCGTGTGAGGTGGTACCTCACTGTAGTTTTCATTTGCATATTGCGACTTTGAATATTAAGATCTCAGTTTTTTCGAAGAAGACCCGAAGTGTTCCGTGGGGCTGGGCTGTTGAGACTCTGCTCCACACACCCAGACAGGATTTTCCTCACTTGGGGGTGGAAGACATTGATGATGCTTTCTTAGGTGTGTTTGAAAATCACATCAGATGCCACAAAGCTTACAGAAGCTGAACGCAACCAGAGAAAGATGGAACCCATGTGCCGCCATCCTCCAAGGTGAAGCGCTGGCCCTTCCAGCTTCTATGTAGCTCTTGCTTATGCACCAGTTGTCTGGCCTGCCTGAGCGGGGTCGCCAGGGCAGGCACCCCCCCAACCTCCATGGGACCGGAGCACCCAGGGCCACCACTGCCTGTGTGCTGGCCCTCTCTGACTTCCTGGAAATGCAGAGTCCAACGGGTCTTCACCAGACCAGGTCCCAGAGCCCTGATGAGACACTGCAATGGTACATCCCCTCACGGACAGGGACGCTGTATTTTTATCATCTTCAAAATTGGATAGATGATTTGTCTTCATCAGCCCCCACTGCGTGGCCCAGGGGGGCCGCCTGCTTGGGCATGGTGGCAGGGGGGCTTTTCCTCATGCAGCCCCGGAGCCCCCAGTCTCCCCTTGATACAACCCAAAGAACATACCTGTCAGCTTAGCATCTCTGCTCCATGGGGTCAAAAAAAAAAAGCACAACAGGAAAAGTTATCAAAAACTTACCATTTGGGCAATTCACTTCTAAGATTTCAATACTGATGAAATTTTAACCAGAAATGAGATTCAAGAAAATGTGTCACTGAAAGTCTGAAGTCCCTCACTGGGGCTGTAGGTGCCGATTTGCTCTGGTCTTTGTGCTCTGTTTGCAGGATTAACTTGAAGTCCCTGGAAACACAACTCTGACATAAGAAAACTGATAGACGTGAAATGCCAGATCCAGGAGCCATCATTATTTCTGTTGCAACCTCAGGGCCAGTCCTGTTGTTGGCTCTTGGTTGGATCTCTGCTGATCTTTGTGAGATGTCCCCACACCAAAAGCAAGTCAAAAAACCACAACAGAGCACAGGGAGTCTGGAGGCAGATCCTCATCCAAGGTGATAACTCTCCTGGAGCTTTTGGGGCTGGGGGGGGCAAGGTGTCAAAACATAGCCTGTTCATGGATTTCCAACTGATTTAAAAACTCGATTCTTCTAGTGCAACCCAGACATCAGACTACAGTAACCAGGCGGCCCGGGGTCTGAGCTGCACATTTGTTTCCAGCGAGGCAGTGTGGACTGCAGAGAATATCGTGACCTGTGATCTCAGTAGGTCTGTGACCTGCGACCCTAGTTTATTCACTATTATGAGTTGATGCAGTTTGCTGATATGGAGACGTCACATTCGTGAAAGTTAATGTAGTCTGTGAGGAAGGCTTCTGATCAACGGCAGCTCTACACTCGGGTCTGCCAGCCAGTCCTCTGAGGGTGTGCTGAGGGCCCTGGAGGGCCCAAGTGAGGCAAGGCACAGGCTGGTGCCCATGGGATGGAGTGGCAGGCACCACCCCACAGTCACCGCTCTAGACAGCAAATGACTTCTCTCCATGCCTGTCCTCAGGGCCAGGTCCTGGGGAGCACTCTGGACATAGAAAGGGAGAGAACAGCTAAGCTCAGAGGGCCTCTAACATCAGGGTGACCCGGAAACACATCAGGACCAAGAGAACAGGGGTGAGGCTCGAACATCATCTTCTGTTTCAGATTAAGCCCACACAAAAATAGGAAGTTATTTTTTAATTGACAATCAATCAATATAATCCATCACATTCGTAGTCTAAAGAAGAAAAAAACACGTGATCATATCAATAAGAAAAAAGCATTTGACAAAACTCAACATCCAATTATGATAAAGACTCTCAGAAAACTAGGAATAGAAGGAAACTTCCTCAACCTGAAAAAAGGCATTTGTGGAAAATGTACAGGTAACATTACACTTAGGGGTGAGAGACTGAAGCTTTTCCCCTAAGACTGAGAACAAGGCAAGGATGTCCACTCTCACCACTCTTACACAACATCGTACTGGATGTTCTAGTCAGTGCAATAAGGCAAGAAAAAGAAATAAAAGTCATCCACATTGGAAAAGAACTGAAACTGTTCCTATTTGTAGACCACAAAAAACTCTTAGAACTAAAGACTGAGTTCAGCATGGTCACAGGAGGCAAGGTCAAGAGCCAGAAATCAACCATACTTTTGTACACTAGCAATGAACAGTTGAAAACTGAAATTTCAAATCAGTACCATTTAAAATAGCTCCAGGGGACTTCCCTGGTGGTCCAGTGGTAAAGAATCCGCCTTCCAATGCAGGGGATGCGGGTTCGATCCCTTGTCAGGGAACTAAGATCCCACATGCCGTGGGGCAACTAAGCCCGCGTGCCACAACTACTGAGCTTGTCGCCTCAACTAGAGCCCACATGCTGCAAATTATAGAGCCCAAGCACCCCGGAGCCTGCGCGCCACAACTAGAGAGAGAACACCCGCACACCACAGCTAGAGAGAAGCCTGCGCGCCGCGACGAAGAGCCCGCATGCTGCAACTAAGACCCGACATAGCCAAAAAAAAAAAAAAAAAAGCTCCAAAACCAAAACATACTTAGGCATAAATATAACAAAATAAGTACAGGATCTGCATGCTAAAAATGACCAAATGCTGATGAAAGAAATCAAAGAAGATCTAAATAAATGGAGAAAACACACCACGTTCATGGATTGGAAGACCCAACATAGTTAAGAAGTCAATTTTCCCCAAATTGATACACAGCTTTAATGCTGTTTAATCGAAATCTCACTAGGAATTTTTTTTGTAAATATAGATAAACTGATCTAAAATTTATATAGAAAATTCTAAATTTATATAAATAGCCAATACAATACTGAAGAAGAATAAAGTGAGAGGAGCCAGTCTACCCAATTCTGAGACTGACTAAAGCTGTCGTAATTAAGACAGTGTGGTATTGGTAAAGGGACAGGCACACAGACAAATGGAACAGAACAGAGTGTTCTGAAGTAGGCCAATTGATTTATTTTTGGCTGCATTAGGTCTTCATTGCTGCACATGGGCTTTCTCTAGTTGCGGCAAGCGGGGGCTACTCTTCGTTGTGGTGTGCGGGCTTCTTATTGCGGTGGCTTCTCTTGTTGCAGAGCACAGGCTCTAGGAGCGTGGGCTTCAGTAGCTGTGGCACGTGGGCTCAGAAGTTGTGGCTCACGGGCTCTAGAGCACAGGCTCAGTAATTGTGGCACACGGGGTTAGCTGCTCCACAGCATGTGGGATCTTCCCGGACCAGGGATCGAACCTGTGTCCCCTGCACTGGCAGGCAGATTCTTAACCACTGCGCCACCGGGGAAGTCCCAGGCCAACTGATTTTTGACAAATGTGCAAAAGCAATCCGATAAAGGATAGTGTTTTTAACAAATGATGCTGGAACAACTGGTTGTTTCGTATGCATAAAAATGAACCTCGACATAAACTTTACGTCTTATACAAAAGTTAGCTCAGAATGAAGCGGAGCTAAATGTAAAATGTAAAACTATAAAACTTTTCAAAGAAAACAGAGGAGAAAATGTTCACGACCTCGGGACAGGCGAAGAGTTCTCAGGCGTGACATCAAAAGCACGATCTTTCCAAAAAAGAAAAACTGCTAAATTGGATTTGATCAAAATTATCGGGAAAAAATTTTTTTTCTCTGCAAAAGACACTTTAAAAAAAAAAATTTTTTTTTTAAAAATTTTTGGCCGCAGAGCACAGCACGCGGGATCTTAGTTCCCCAACCAGGGGCCGAACCTGGACTCCCTGCAGGAGAAGCGTGGAGTCTTAACCACTGGACCACCAGGGAAGTCCCCAAAAGACACTCTTAAGAGAATGAAAAAAACACTTTAAAGACTGGGAGAGAATATTTGCAAATCACATATCCGGCAGGGGATCTGTATCCAGAATATACAAACAATTCTCAAAATTAACAGTAAGAAAACAAACAACACAGTTAAAAAAATAAACAAACTTCAACTGACATATCACCAAAGAACATACATGAAAGGCAAAGCCCCTGAACAGGTGCTTGCCATCGTTAGCGATTACGAAAATGCAAATGACAACCACAGTAAGATAACACCACACACCGATGAGAATGGCTAAAAAGAAAGATGCTGACAACACCTGACAACAAAAAATGCTGGTGACGAGGTGGGACGAGAGGAACTCACACCTGGCTGGGGGAGCTCGAAATGGTCCCATCCCCCGGGAAAACACGGGTGGTTTCGGGTAAAGTTAAACATACACTTACTGTAGGAGCCAGCAATCCCATTCGTAGGTATTGACTGACCCCAAAGAAAGGAAAACATGTGTCTATACATGAGAGTGCTTCTAGCTGTTTTATTCACAATCACGAAAAACTGGAAACAGCCCAAATGGCCCCGCAGCTGGTGAATGAATGAACGAGCCATTAGGGTCACAGAACACAACTCAGCAACAAGAAGGAACCACTGACTCACAGGACAGCTGGACGGGATCTCCAGGCTCCACACTGGGTGAAAGAAGCCCGTCACAAAAGGTGTCTCCTCGATGATCCCCTTTATACGGCATCCCCACAGAGACAAAAGTACAGTGACGGAGAGCAGACCCACGGGTGCCAGGGGTTGAGGGTGAGAGGAGGTCGTGACTACCAAGAAAACACCCGAGGGAGGTTTGGGGGTTATGCAACCTTTCTGTGTACTGATGTGGGGACAGATACCCGAGTCTGTATGTGCGTCAAAACTCATGGGTCTGTGCAGCCCACACCGTCCACTTTACTCTGTGCTAATTTAAAAAATAAGAGTAAATATGGGAAACAGTTTTCAAAGCAGATACATCTTTAAAGGAGGTAAGCCACCGTTTTGGACAGAGGTGTGGGGTACCAGTCCAGTATAGCTCTGCTTGGGTTCAGCCCAGTTTTGGCGCGGATGGGTTGATCTCCGCCTGGGAGAGGCTGATGACGATGAGGACGGTCATGGTGGACCACCAGCGGCAGCATCTCCCAGCACTGAGCTGCCTCCCCACCTGCAACGCTCCCAGCGCCGGCTACAGCCATCTACCCTCTGTCTTTACCAAGGCAGGACCCGAGGTTCAAAGACGGGGGCACTTGTCGGAGGCTGGTGGGGTTCCGACGCCCGTGCTCCCGGCTGCCTTCTACTCACCGTGCCTGCTGCTGCCGGGAGTCTATTCAGGGCCTAACCTGCTGCCCCCGAGAGCCTGGGACGTACATACCGTAGCGGGCGATGAGCGGGATGTGTGCGCCAGGGAGTGCCGGGTGCCGTCCATGCCCCCGTGGATGAGGTAGGCTCCCGCGCCGGAGACGATGGGGCTGCCCCCGACATCCATGGTGATGCCCACCATGCTGTGGGCGGGGACTGCGGTCGGGGAGGAGCCTGCCACGGTCACCTGGGCACCGCCCGGGGCCTCGAAGTACGACGCGGAGCTGCTGGGGGCGTACATCTGGGGTTCTGGGTTGTAGGCGTACGCCGTCCGCCTGGCGGGAGAGAGAAGGCTTCAAGTAAACGCCGCAAACCACAGCGCCGAGCACGTGGCTAAGTCAGACACGGCTGTCAACACAGCGAGTTCACAGCCGTGGTCTCCGAAAGCATTCGGGACCCCAGCTGACCCCTCAGCCACTGGTCATTTACAAACCGCACGTGCAAATTGCACTCGACGGGGGCGGGGCTTGGTGGGTGGAGCAGGGCTGTACCTGACCCTGGTTACTGGAGGTCCACCCCTGGGATAAGACCACGTAGAGCTGTACACACACACACACTCGCGTGCACAAGTGCGCCTAAAGGCTGTGAAGCTGAATATGGCCCGATGTGGTGTCCTGGTTTTGATACCATCCCGCAGTCATAGAAGATGTCACCACCGGGGGTGGGGAGGCTGGGTGAAGGGTACAAGGGACTCTGGGCTAATTTTGCAACTTCCTGTGAGTCTCTAGTTCCTTCAAACCAGAAAGTTTTTTTTAAAAAATGTAATTGCATAATAAAAAGAATGTCTAAGGGATTCCAAGAATTTGTCTGAAATCCTTTAACATCTGGATCAAATCATTAACCATGTCGGTTGATGTACATCCGGCCGCAGTGAAAGGCGGTCAGTAGGGGTTTTTCCTCAGGGGTGACTGAGGGAAGGCCCCTCTGGGGGACAGGGCAGCCTCTCCGACCCCCGGGGGACGTCCTGTCTGACTGCAGTGCAATCAAACCAGGATGCTGCTGCGGAGGGTCCCCCAGAGCCTGCTGGGGGTTCACAGGCTTCACACGCGCTCCTTTGGGTCAGTGTGTGTCATGCCTTCAGTGTTGTGCTGCGGGCACCCACGACTCCAGCAATCACATCTCTTTAACCACAACCAAACCCTCCCGTGCCCTCAGGACGGGAGTCGTGTAAACCAGAGGCAGAAACAAGCAAAAGGACGCGTGTCCCGAGCACAGTGAGCTTCTGGGAAACGCATCATTTTCTGCCCCAAGCATCACGGAGTTTGAAGGCAGAAGACCCTAGACATCCTTGACAAATGGAAGATCAAGTTTTACCAACACCAGAAAAAGCCAGAGGTTAACAGAGGCCAGAATGAAAAAGCAGAGATGCACACGGTTTCTGGATTGCAAAGGATGTCTTCAGACTTAGAAGGTGGATTGTTTTTTGTTTGTTTGGTTTTAAAGACTGCCTTTTCTAGAAGTAAAAGTATAACAGTCTGTGATTTCTGAAATCTCCACCAGGCTGTGATGTCCTTATGCCATTGTTAATAGTTGGGACACATCACCCGAAGGGTAAGGGAAAGGATTTTGTGTAAACACATCCCCAAGGGAGCTCAGTGGGCATTGTGAAAGAAGGTTGGGATGTGGCCTACAGTTGGTTCCCTGCGAGGCCCCTTTCGGGGGAGGGGGAGGACACCACGTACAAGGCTCCGTTGGTGTAGACGGCGTCCCCCCCTTCCACGTACTGCACCTGAGGGGGATACACGTGCTGCACGGGCTGGACCTGAAAAAACAGCAGATACTTGGTGTTACACGGAGTCTCCTTGCTCAGGATTTCCAGATTATTCAGGCAGAAATACCTCCTATTGCCTTTTGTGAACACTTAGTACCACATTATGGTTGTCCTGCCCCCAGCTGGCACTTCTAGAAAGAAACCAGGAGAGACAGTCACGTCAAGGCCACGTACTCCGGATGAGCCCAAACGGAAATGGAACCGCAGCGGGTCTGGGCCCCTATTCTGTGCGAGGAGGAGCCCAGCTCAGAGCAAAGGTGCAGAGCAGGGTTGGGGGGATGCCTGCGGTCTGCTGGCCAGTCCTGCTGGACAGCAGACGCCAGAGACATGGACAGAATGCAGACCTCGGAGCGCCCGATCCCCCCACGGCCCCTTGGCAGGGGAGGGGGCTCAAGCTGCTCATACGCTCCACCGCCCCCCTGCCACTCCTTTCGGTGGCCCTGGAGGCCGTCCCTGGCAGCGGGGTCGGGGTCCTGGGAGCCACGCTGCAAGAGACTCTGAAGGTCTGAGGCGAATCAGCACGAGCGCTGTGCCTGGAGTGGGGCAGTGGGGGTGGAGGGAGGAGGCCGGTGGGAAGACCCCTCCCTCGTCGGTCAGTTCACAGCCTCAGCTGATGACCCCCAAGGGACTCGGGCCCTGCTGGTGGAGGCCCAGAGCTCTGTGTGCAGAACTTCGGGACCCCACCGCAGAGGGAGGCTTAGCAGGTCCCTGATTCAACCTTGTTTGGGGGTGAGAAGATCAAGGGCCAGTCTCATCGTGCCCTCTCTGTAGGCCTTCTCATGCAGCAGCAGGACAGGGCCGATTCCCACCTCTGAGGACAGCCCATCCCGGGGGACACATGCACACACACAACCCCCTTCGTCTTAGCGGACTGGGTAAGATGCAGAGGTCAGCCCCAAAGTCCGGGTGGCCCAGGAGAAACAGCGGGCACAGGCCCAGCCCCACAGAGGAGGGCAAGCTTCTGGAATCACAGGAGTCGTGGTCGCCCCTCCCTCTAGGAGCTAAAGCAGGGCCGCTGGTTCCCTGCTAGCTCCGCCCCCCCACCCCCATGCCTTTGCTTCTCCCCCAGGACCCCGAAAATCACACAGCACCAGGCAAACATCTCTAAACACCCTACTAATCTGGGCAGGAGCCCCTCGAAGACAGAGGTATGTCCTCTGGGGTCTCGCCATCTCCATATTATGCTCCTGGTTCCTTTCAGGCAGGAGCCTGAACGAATTTTAATTCAGCATCTTACAGAGCAGGAGTCGGCAAATTCTGGCCCTCGGGTCAAATCTGGCCCGCCTGTTCTTATAAATAAAGCTTTATTGGCACACAGCCACACCATTCCTTTATGACTTTAGCGAGTGTTGCACGGTTGTGCCAGAGACCATCTGGCCTGCAAAGCCAAAAAAGAAAAATGTACGGTTAGGCCTTTTCCAGAAAAGGTTTGCCAACCCCTGCTCAGATCACACTGCCTGTCTGAGCTGATGATCTGGGCTGCGATTTGGCTGGTGAGCCCACGCATTCAAGCTTTCTTCTCAAATCATTTAATTTCACAAGAAGTGCCCGTCTGAGGGTCCAGCACTTGCCTGCGGATGAGTTTGCCTCCCCAGGGGGCTCCATGCTCCTCCAATCCAGAAACCTCTGCTATCTGCCTGCGTGTCTACCGCTGCACCCCGTGCTCTATCTAGGGGCTCGCTTGCGCCCCAAAGGCTGAATATCTGAATGAATGAAAGATCATAAGCTTTCTTCGCTTGATGCAACCTATCTGCAGCAAAAGATTTTTTTTTTTTTTAAACACAGCTTCCAAAAGAACTTTCTGGTAAGGAACTGAACACATCAAACGAAAAGGAACAGCGACAACAGAAAAACATGCATCATCGTTCAGACAGGGCTCCAGGGTGCTACGTGCCAACCTCGTCCCGAGTCACCTGTGCTGTGATTACCTGCTGTGGCACCTGCTGCACTCTGGGGAGGGAGATGGGCTGCATCTGAGCCCCCTTGGGAGCCGAGCCTGCTGCTTGGACCAACACCCTCTAAAAGGGAAGGAAAGAGGACATTTAGGCTTGTCAGAGGTTAGTCCTGAAAACAAACACAGGTCACAGCCAGCTCAACCGCGCCCACTGTCGCTTTATGGAAACATAGCGGGACGGGTAGGAAAGGAGAGGTGGGCGCACACACATGCGGCTCAGGCTGACTTAGGCGGGCACAGTGGGGACTCGAGCACACGTGCACACACACGCACACACACCCACACCCAGCAGCTTTGCCTCCTTGGGGTCGGTAGTCATCAAGGTGACATGGGCTGAGAGCTGGATGCCGAGGCCGGTCGTCCACACTACCTCCTCCGCCGGACGAGCTGGGTCACACCCACCGTTTCTCAGTACCCCCTGGACTGCCCCCATTTTACACACGAGGGAACAGGAAGCCTAGAATGGTCAAGGCCAGGTCGATGTCCTGCGGCCTCAGCATCAGAAGTTCTACAACCCAGACTCAGTCCAGGCCCCTCCTGGACTCCACGACTGTTTTTTGGGCCTCTGAGCCGTCTTCCCAGTGTGGCTTTGTCACCTGGCCTGGAGGACTGCTTGGACATACAAAGCTAGGAAAACATGAAGGATCAAAATGTACCCTTCAAGGTGAGGGAGGAATAGGAGCGCTTTGCTTCTGTAAAGGCTGGGCTTTGGAAGTCATCAACTGTGATTCTACGATTGTCCCACTTGGACCCTAAGTATCACCAGTTGTGGTGATTCTGCGGGGCTTGGCTTTATAAACACCACTGTACTGATAAGAATTCAACACACTCGGCCCTCCAAAGACAAAGAGAACACAGATGGTACAGAAATCAATACGGTGGATGGATAAACCCACATGGGAACATCACTCAGCCAGAAAAAGGAGAGAAGCAATGACACTCGCTACAATGTGAATGGACCTTGAGAACATTATGCTCAGTGAGAGAAGCCAGGCACCAAAGGCCACACAGTGTGTGATTCCATTTATATGAAACGTCCAGAACAGGCAAATCCACAGGGACAGAGAGTGCATTCGTGGTTGCCAGGAGCTGGGGGAGAGGGATAGAGGGTGACTGCTCATGGGGACGGGGTTTCTTCTTTGGGGGATGAAAATGTTCTGGAACTAGATAGAGGTGGAGGTCGCAAAACATTGTGAATGTCTTAAATGCCACTGAACTGTTCACCTTAAAATGGTGAATTTTGTGTCATGTGAATTTCGCCTCAAATAAATAAATAAGAATATTAAGGATATACATGCACACACTCCAAAGCAGAGCTGTTCAATACGGAAGCTACTAGCTGTGTAGCTCTGTGGACACTGAACTTTACTTCGATTTAAATGAATTGCAGAATTCAGTTCCTCAGTGGCACTGGCTACATTGCCAGCGCTCGGAGCCTGGTGGGGCTGGTGGCAGAACACACCCACTGTGGTGGGAAGTCCTGGCGGATGGCCAGGGCTGAGAGGGGAAGCAGGAGGCGTGCATCATGGGGACAGTGGGAGCGAGAACGCCCCTTACTGGGGATGACCTGGGTGTTCACTGCTCAGGGAGTGCAGTGCAGCCTGCAGGCGAGAGAGGTGCCCGACGGGGGCGGGGACACAGCCATCGAATCGAGGCAGGGGTGCGGGGCTGGATCCATCTCCAGCAGGGACCGGAGCCCTGGAGCCTGGGATGTACACGGTGGCCATGGCAGGACCCTGGGACCAGTCAGCCTGCAGCTGCTACAGTGAAGGCAGCCGCCACCCAGGCCCAGGGGCGCCTGAGACGGAGGTTCGGTGAGAGGGACCCCAGGAAGCACGGGGTGGAGGGTTCATGCATCAGGCTCAGTGGGCAAGGAAACAATCAATTAGACCACAACTGCAAGTGATCACACCCTCTTGGCACCCATGCTGGGGCGGCCACACTTCTAAGAAATAAATGCTAAACATGTCCGACTACACATTCTAAACGGAATAAACGGCTTTGATGTTTGCCTTTTGGCTTTTGCTGAATTACGTTTTTTGGGGGTTTTTTTGTTTGTTTTTTTGCCATAATCAATTCTTTCTGTTGTGCTCCTAACTTTTAGATTTGTAAATCATAGATGATCACGTGGCCACAGTGGACCTCTGCACATGTCTATGATTTCGGTCTGTTCTGTTACCTTCGGTTCCTGGTAGATTTATGTCACTAACTTTATGTTTATGTCTACTTAGTGGTGTATTTCAATCCACTATAGAAATCTAGAAGTTGGGAGAGCCTTAATGTGAAAATTCTCTCTCTGCAAATTTTAAAGAATATACCGATTCTAATACTAAATTCAATTAATGAACCAAATCCTAAGAATTCTCACTTCTCTTTTGCCTTATGGATAGAAAGGCTTTCTGTGTAGAAGGGTCATTTCCAATGTACAAGAAAACTGCCACTAGCAGATAAGAATGGACTAAATCAAAGTCGGGGAAGGGCTTTCTTTTTGAGTTTGGATCATTGATTCCTTGGTGGGACCTTTTTAAACAAACAGTGAAAAAGTCTAATAACATGGGGTGAGGGAGGAAAATGAGGGTGCATTTCAACAGCAGCAGCCACGGAGCTGAGAAGTCAATTCAGAAAAATAGAGATTCCTCGCTCTGTTGATTCAAATGTTTTTCAAAACCAAGGTGGACGCGTCCCCACCCTGGCTGCGCTGGTTTTCCCGTAGCGGCCTGAGCGGCAGGCGGCTGGTCTCTTACCTGTGGCGAGGCTGGCACAGGCTGGGCCACAGGCGCCTGGGCTGCCGACGAGGGACACAGAGCCACGGAAGCCGGCGAATCCGATCCACCCTCTGAATTCTGCATGCTCAGTTCTAAAGAGAGGCGGAGAGAGAGTGAGTGGGGCAGGGCTGTCTTCACCAAGCCCAAAGAGGCAACGTACACGATAGGCGAGCGGTAATGACCTGCAGTTTCCAAACCCAAATGCAGGGATCCTGGCCAGACTAGGTAAGGAAGGGGCAGGGGGGAAGAGCTTGCACAATTGTTCCATAAGAAGAGAGAGGGGAGGGGGCAGGGGATGTTTTTCCAAATATAAACCCGAAAAAATAGCTCTGCAGGAATTCCTGAACGCTGGGGACAACAGCTCCCCCTTTCCGATCTGATCGGGCTCATACGACTTCTTTGCTCATTTACCGACAAAACCAAAAGCTCCTGGTGGATGCTGGCCATCTGCGGAGCTAGTGCACCCCAAACTATAAGCGCATCCCCGTAGGGCAGGGTCTCCCCCTCGGCACTGCTGCCATTGGGCGGGTCATTCATGTTCTGCGGGGCCGTCCTGGGCCCTGTGGGGTGTGGAGCAGCATCCCGGGCCCCACCCACTTGATGCCAGGAGCACGCCCAGTCGTGACCACCGCAGATGTCCCCAGATATTGCCCAGTGTCCCTGGGGGTGGGGGTGGGGGGGATGGATTCAACGCTGGTTAAGGGAGGAAAAAAGTGACAGCAGAGAAAGAAATGGCACATTCCTTTGGGCTGGAGAAAAATCCTCAGGCGTTTCAGCAATAAGAAAAAGTGCCTCTGCTCCTTTGCCCATGAGAAAGCAGACAAGTACATTTCTCTGCAGCCAGGTGTAGATATCTTTCAAGAAGGTAATTGAAAAATTCTCCACCAAAAGATTCATTTAATCTCAGCACGAAGTGGCAGATGATAGTCACTCCAGGAAAATGCTGGAAGTCGAACCCTCTTCACTTTTTAATAAACACTGGCTACCTTAAGTCTTTGCAGAAGCAATGCAATCCGCAAGCTGCATAGAGAGGAGGTGGTTTCGTGCTCGCACACACCTGTCCCCATCCCTGTCCCATCCTGCCTGCGGCTCTGAGCACATCCCCCCAGGAGTGAAGTCTCCCGGCTCCTGATCCACAGGGAGGTCTGCGCAGCATGGCACATACCACGGTGCCCAGGACCTACGGCCAGAACTTTGATATATGTTTCTCTACAGCCCCAAGAGTCCCCACCTCCAATAATGGGTGGAGAATTTTTTTAAAAGCCTTTTTAAAAAAATATAAACTGATAATAGATGAAAATACTTTGCCTAAGGGAAGCAGAAAAAGATGTGTGTGTGTGTTTGGATCTGAGAGTGTTGGCTCAATCCCATCTTTACTGACTCTCCCAGGACTCCCCCATCCCCCTCCCAAATGCCTTTGGTGCCACAAGAGCCACTGGATGGACCGTGGCGGTGCCTGTGGCATTTTTCTCTTTCCCATGACCTTGACTCAGTTCTCACCACCAGATGTCCCCAGAGCCATGCGGTGACGGGTGCCTCCTACATTCTTTGACTCTTTCGGAGGAAGAGGGAGAGGAGGAGGAGGAGGAGGAGGAGGAGGAGGAGGAGGAGGAGGAGGGAGAGGAAAAGAAGGAGGAGGAGAGTGTGAATTTCCAATCGTGCATTTCCTGGGTCTCCAACATTCTCTGCCTTCCTGATGGAACTGACCTTTGGAATTATCCTGCTGGAATCTGCTTAATCGAGGTCTCTTGTTTATGGTTTCCTCTGAGCGTTTTAAACCAGTCCTTTGCCCACTCTGCACCACTCTGTTCCCGTCTGAAGCCAGGAAGCGGGTAACTTCAGCGGCACTAGGAGGAAATGGATTAGAACTCCCCATGAAACGAATCCACTGGTGAGAAAGTGAGCAGGCTGACTTTGCTGAGACCAGACCCTTGTTCCACAGTTGAAGTCTTATGGAAACAGGGAGAACCTGTGAGTGTTGGGATAGACAGTGGGCCCATGCTGTGCTTCGTGTGGCCAGAACGCACCTTCCAGAATGCAAGTGAGTCTAACACACTGCTGACCAGCACGCACTGTCTGTCTGTCGCACTGCTTAGTGTGTATCGTTTAGACCACAGTCAGCAACCTTCTTCTGTAAAGGACCAGATACTTTTGGGCCCACCTGGTCTCTGTTACAACTACTAGACTTTGCGATCATAGCACAGGAGCAAAAATGGCTGACATGTGAACGAATGATCCTGGCTGTGTTCTAATAAAACTTCATTTATAGAAACAGGCGACAGGCCAGGTTTGGCCCATAGGCCATGGTTGCTGGTCACTGGTCCATATAATTTTTTTTTTTTTCTGCACCATGCGGCATGCAGGATCTTAGGTCCCTGACCAGGGATCGAACCTGGGTCCCCAAGCAATGGAAGTGTGGAGTCCTAACCACTGGACCACCAGGGAATTCCCCGGTCCATATAATTTGGGTTTAATAAAGTGACGTGGTTTTGGAAGGTGGGTAGAAAAACTACACTGTCTGGAATCAAAGCCTGAGGCCACAGGCCCTTGATCCAGCGCCTAGTTCTTGTGGCCACGTCTCACTAACCTGACAGGACTGGAGGAGCCCCGGAGGGCGACTCAAACTGTGAGGAGGGTGTAGCTGTTGACATTTAAAGACAAACGGAAGTATCAGACACTGGTCTGAAATGCCAACAGTGGTCTTCCCGAAGCTTGCGAAGTCATCAAGAAAACTGACTGAATCCCGGAACCCCAGAAGCCAGGTGTAGCCCTTAAAACTCAGGATGGGAGTTTGGGCACAGATCACTTTGGGGAGCTGTAGTGGGTGGAATAGTGTCCCCCCCCACCCCCAAATTCATGTCAACGTGGAATCTCAGAATGTGACCTTATTGGAAATAATGTCTTTGCAGATGTACTCAAGCAAAGGCTTAAGGTGAGATCATACTGGATGAGGGTGGGCCCTAAATCCAGTGACAGTGTTCTTGTAACAGACAGAAAAGACACACAAGGAAGAAGGCCATGTGACAATGGAGGCAGAGACTGGAGTGACGCAGCTACAAGCCAAGGAATGCCAAGGCTTGCCGGGGCCACCAGAGCTGGAAGATCCTCCCCTAGAGGGATCACGGCCCTGTTGACACTTTCTAGTCTCCAGAACTGTAAGAGGGTAATTTTTTGTTGTTTCAAGCCACCCAGTCTGTGGTACTTTGCATGGCAGCCCCAGGAAACTCACACAGGGGTCCCTACGGTGCATCCTGCAAGGTTTGGTATCCTGCTTCTGTGCCAGGCACAACTCAGGCAGCTGACACATATTTATCAAATGAATGAACACTTTAGTAACACCTTAGTATTACATCTGATACTGAATTACAAAAATTTACATACAGCATTTCAGATAGTGAGAGTCTATGAAAGCACTTTATAAAACAGATAATAATACACAGAATTATTATTTCAAGAGGCAGTACAGCTAGGAAATACAAATAGGTTCATAAAAGTTTCAGAAAATGTACGATCTACCTGGTTATTTCAGGGGTAACTAAGACTCTTCTGGAAAAGGTAATGACCTTTTGAGACCGACTGCTCTGCTCCCCCTGATTTATCCCTTGACGCTAGGATCAGACAGACAGACTGACAGACGCTGTGTGGGACAGCCTGGCTGCTCTAATATATGAACACACAACAGGCCCATCTACGAAGAATGTGGAATCCTTCCTCAACCACCTAAGATAATCAAGATTGTAGGTTGCACAAAAGCTGATCCAGTTTCCCGAAAAAATGTTTTATTTGGGTCCATTAATCAAGGGCTCTGAGCACATCAAAGTTTAGGTTTTTTTAAAAAAATGGCTTTTATATGTTTTTTTAAAAGATTTTTTGGATGTGGACCATTTTTAAAGTCTTTATTGAATTTGTTACAATGTTGCTTCTGTTTTATGTTTTGGTTTTTTGGCCTCGGGGCATGTGGGATCTTAGCTCCTCGACCAGGGATCAAACCCATACCCCCTGCGTTGGAAGGGGAAGTCTTAACCACTGGACCGCCAGGGAAGTCCCAAAAAATGGTTTTTAAAAGGCATACAAAAGAGCACTGACTTTTAGTAAGGGTGGAGCAAATTGGTTGGACTAATTTTCCTGCAGATAACAACTACAAAATCTGGGCAAAGTATTTTTTTTTTTTTTAAAGCAACTATTTAAAGACACCGGAGGGTGACCAAAGCAGGCAGACACTGCCAGGGAGCCCACCCTTGAAAGACCACTGTCAGACTGGTTGGTGACTCTGGCTTTTTGCTTGGTGGCACACCCCAGTCCACAAATGCTTGGGTGGCAGAAAGCATCACCCTGGTCATCTTGAAGTGTCAGAGGAGAGAGTTCACAATGTTGTGGGGGGGGGAAGAAATAGAGCCACACAGGGGGTGAACCCCCAAATCCGACTATAGGGTCCACCCAAATCTTTAGCCAACTGGCTAGAAGCCACACATGTGGGGGAGTCATGGGGGTCTTGGAGAAAAACTGGCAGTTCAAAGAAGAAAAAACTATGTGGAGATTTCAGCTGCTACTCACTGCAGGAGGGGCAGAGTTTGAGTCCAGCCAAGTTAAATGCCATCGAGGGGAACACAGCAGAATCCAGAGACTCTCCAACATATCATTCATGATGTCCAGGACCCAAGAAAGACCACGAGCTATGAGAAGAAATAGGAAATTGTGATTCATACCCAAGGAAAACAAACAAAAAAAAGGAGTCAATTACAACCAAACCAAGATAATCCAGGTGATGCAGATAAAGCAGCTACTGAAAATAAGCTCAAGAATTTAAAGGAAGCTATATGCACAATGAACAAACATATGGGAATCTCAACAGAGGAAGAGAAAATTTAAAAAAAGAACCAAGTAGAAATTCTGGAGCTGAAAAGCAAACTAACTAAAATGGAAATTTCACTGGATATGTTTCACAGCTGATTAGAGATGGCAGAAGGAAGAGTCATTGAACTTGAAGACAGATCAATCAATTTGAAGAACTGAGAGAAAAAAAGTTAAAGAAAAAAAAAACAACACAAAAAACAGAACATGCAATCTAATATACATGTAACTGAAATCCCAGAAGAAAAGGAGAGAATGGGAAAGGAAAAAAAAGATATATTTGAAGAATGGCCAAACACCTCTTAAATTTGGTGAAAGACATCAACTTACAGGTCCCTGAAGTTCAACAAACCCCAAGAAAGATAAATACAAAGAAAATCAACTTAGGTGTGTCATGGTTAAACTGCTAAAATAAATAAATAAATTTAAAAAAAGATAATCTTTAAAGCAGTAAGAGAAAACTACATATTATATTTCAAGGGAACAATAGCATGGATGATAACAAACTTCTCATCAGTAACAACGGCAACCAGAAAACAATGAAATGACATCTTTAATGTGTTGGGGGAAAAAACCCTGTCAACCCAGAATTCTATATCCAGCAATGCTATTCTTAAAAGGAAGGTGAAAATAAAGACACTTTATGCTAAACAAAACCTGAGAAATTTTGCTGCCTACACTATAAGAAATGCATAGGGAAGTTCTTCAGGATGGAGGGAAATAACACCAGATGGTAAACTGGGATGTATAAGAAGGAATAAAGATCACTTGAAATGATAAATATGTGGGTAATTGTAAAAGACTGTATTGTTTTCTTTCTTTGTCTTAATTTCTTTAAAATGTCTATATCTATTTTTAAAAATTTATAACTCTCTTGTGGGATTTATAATATATGTAGATATAATCTATATAACAATAATAGCACAAAGGAATGGGAGGGTAAATGGAATTACACATGCAAGGTTCTTGTATTTTACATGATGTAGTAAAATATTAACTCTACCTAGTCTGTGATAAAGATGCATATTGTAAACCCTAAAGTAACCCCTAAAAAATACAAAAAGACATAGCTAAAAAATTAATAGAGGAATAAAATGAAATACTAAACATAATTGATTATCCCCAAAGAAGGCAGGAAATGAAGAACAAAAAGCAGATGAAACAAATAGCAAAATGGGTTTCCTCTATCCAGACATATTAATAATTACATTACATGTAAATAGAGTGAACACTTGAATGAAAAGGCAGACATGGTCAGCCTGGATAAAAGACAAGACTGCATTATATGCTGTCTAAAGAAACCCTCTTTAAATATAAAGGCATACATAGGTGGAAAATAATGGGATGGAAAAAGGTAAGCCATGCAAATGCTAATGTTAAGAAGGTTAGACTGGCTATAATGATCAGACAAAATTGACTTCAAGGCAAAGAACATTACTAGAGATAATGATGAACATTTCATCATAATAAAATTATCAATTTATCAGGATGACATAATCATTACAGATGTGTGTGCACCTAGTAATACAACTTCAAAACAGAACTAAAGGAAAAATCAATAAATAAGTAATCATAGCTGGAGGTTTTAAACACCCTTCTCTCAGTTATTTTGATAGAAACTAAACAAAAGTTCCAATAAAGATATAGCATATCTGAGTGACACTATCAATCACATTGACCTAATTAACATTTATAGAACACAACCACCCAAACCTGCACTTTCTTCTCAAATGTACATGAACTATTCCAAAGATGGGTCATATTCTGGGACATAAAGCAAGTCTCAATACATTTCAAAAGAATGAAATTATACAGAGCATGTATGTACTTTGAGCATAATGGAATCAATTAGAGATCACTAAGATATCCAGAAAAATGCCAAAATAATTAAAAAATAAAAAATACGCTTCTAAGATAACCCACAGGTCAAAGAATAAACCATAAGAGAAATTTAAAATATTTTGAACTAAATGACAATGAAAACATGACATATCAAAGTTTGTGGGATGCATCTAAAGCAGCACTTAGAGGGACATGGTTAGCTTTATAAAATTATGTTAAAAGAAAGGCTTAAAATTAATCATTAAGTTTTCAACCTTAGGAATCTTTAAAAAGACAAGCAAATTAAACTTAAATTAAGTAAAAAGAAGGGGGAATTCCCTGGTGGTCCAGTGGTTAGGACTTGGTGCTTTCACTGCCAGGGTCCAGGTTCAATCCCTGGTGGGGGAACAAAGAGAAAAAGAAAAGAAATTTCAGTGTTGAGGAAATCTTGCTTTGGTTCATTTTCTCTGTTGTTTGGAGAGGTTTTTAAAAATTTCATTAATTTCTCCTTTATTGTTTCCTTCTTTTTACTTTTTACTTTTTTTTTTTTGTGGCCATGCTGCATAGTTTGCAGGATCTTGTTTCCCCGACCAGGGACTGAACCCGGGCCATGGCAGGGAAAGCCTGGAATTCTAACTACAGGGCCAAGAGGCAACTCCCAAAACTGAAATTTCTTCAAAAAAGAAATGAGCTATCAAGCTATGAAAAGACATGAAGGAAACATAAATACACATTACAGTGACCCTCGAACAACTTGGGGTTAAGGGCACTGATACCCGCCACTCCACATGCAGTCAAAAATCTGAGTATAACTTCACAGTCGGCCCTCCGTATCCACATTTCTGCATAATTGAACCAACCAAAGATTGTGCAGTACTGTACTATGCATTTATTGAAAAAAATCCACAAATAAGTGGACCCATGCAGTTCAAACCTGTGATGTTCAAGGGTTAATTGTACTAAGTGAAAGTAAATGCATACATACTGTATGATTCCAACTATATGACATTCTGGAAAAGGAAAAACCATGGAGACAGTAAAAAGGTCAGTGGTTGCCAGGAGTTGGTGGAAGGAGGAATGGATAGGAGCACAGAGGATCCTTAGGGCAGTGAAAATGCTCTGTACAATACCATACATTTGTCCAAATCCATAGAAAGTACAACACCAAGCGTGAACCCTAGTGTAAAGTATGGACTTTGGGTGATAATGACTTGTTAGTGTAGGTTTATCAACTGTAACAAATGTACCATCTGGTGAGGGATGTTGATAATAGGGGAGGTTATACATGTGTAAAGGCAGAGAATACACAGGAAATTTCTGTACCTTCCTTTCAATTTTTCTGTGAACCTAAAACTTCTCTTTAAAAAAATCATAGAAAAAAAAGAAAAGATTCACAACTCCCTATACAAGAATGAAAGAGAAAAGAAAAACACACAAATTGCCAATGTCAGGAATGAAATGAGATACACCTCTACAAATCTTACAGAAATCAAAATGATAATAAGGAACTATTATGAACAACTTTAGCCAATAAATTCAGTAATTTAGATCAAACAAACACTACACACCAAAACTGACACAAGATGAAATAGGAAATATGCATGTCATACATTTAACAAGGAAATTGAATACATTATTGGAAACCTTCCTACAAAAAAAAACTCTAGGCACAAACAGTGTCACTGGTGAATGATATCAAACACTGAAGAAGGAATTATCACACAAATTCCATCAGCAAATAGAGAAAGGGATACTTCACAACTCATTTCATGAGGTCAGCAAAAACCCTGATACCAAAACTTGATAAAGATATTACAAGAAAAGTATTTAGACCAATATCTCTCATGAGCACATAGGCAAAAATCATAACAAAAAATAATAAATCAAATCCAGCAATATATAACCAATATAACCCATACTTATGTTGTCAATTGTTTTTTTTTCTAATGAAGCCCCAGCTCTTTTCCTCCTCAGTTATTTTTGACAAAGGTGTCAAGGCAATTCAACAAGGAAAGGTAGTCTCTTAAACAAATGATATATCCACATGGGAAGAAAAAAACAAATGAACCTCGATCCCTACCTCACGCCATACACAAAAATGATTTTGAGTTAGATCACAGACTTACACATAAAAGCTAAAACTATAAAACTACTACGAGAAAACAGGGGTTACTTAGACAGGGTGCAGAAAGTAATGAACATAAAGGAAAAAATTTGATACATTAGATTTCATCAAAATTTAAAACTTCTGCTCATTAAAGGATTTCACTAAGAACCCAAATTGGTAAGCCACAGTCTGGGAGAAAATATTTGCATAACTTGTATCTGGAATACAAGGACTTTTATCCACAGTATATAAAAAGGGTTTTTATCCATAGTATATAAAAATCTCCTACAACTCAATAATAAGAAGACAACCTAATGGGCAAAAAACTTGGATAGGCACTTCATAAAGGCATACAGATGCCCCAAAAGGATATGAAATAGTACTCAACCTCGACAGACACTAGGGAAATGCAAACTAAAACTGCAATGAGATGCCACTCACTAGAATGGCTAAAATAAAAATATCTGACAACAACCAATGTGGTGAGCACATGGAGAAATTGTAACTCTCACACACTTGTGGGGATGCAGAATGATACACCACAGTGGAAAAAAGGTTTGGCAGTTTTCTAGCAAGTTAAACCTACCCTTTAACCCAGAATTCCTCTCCTGGATGTTTATCCAAGAGAAATGGAAACATATGTCTTCAAAAAACTTGTATAAGCATGTTCGTAGCAGTTTTCTAGGCAAAAAGGAGAAATAACCCCAATGTGCATTAGCAGAAGAATGAGTGAGAAACTGCAGACTGTGTTAAGTTAATGATGCATAGTGTAATCCCCCAACCATTGAACACACCCACACACACAGCCAAAAAGCTGATGGGGAACACTATTCACTGACAGAAAATTATGAACTACTGATAAACATAACACATAGGTGAATCTCAAAATCATTACGCTGAGTGAAAGAAGATGGATCCGAAAGAGTATATACATAATACAGAATGGGCAAAGCTAATTAATCCAAGGTTAAAAAAAATCAGAAAGAGGTGGGTGCAGGGATTGACTTAGGAAGGGATGGGGGGAAACTTTGAGAGAGGTGGATGGTCACGTTCTCTATGTGATAGGGTGTGCATTACATGGAATATCCATCTGTCAAAACTGGACAGCTAAGATTTGCACATTTATTGTCTGTAAATCTTTTTTTTTTTTGGTCGCGCCGTGCAGCTTTCGGGATCTTAGTTCCCCGACCAGGGATCGAACCCGGGCCCCTGGCAGTGGAAGCACTGAGTCCTACCCACTGGACTGCAAGGGAATTCCTGGTCTGTAAATCTTAACCTAAAAAAACCTTTAGTAACGAGTAGAGGATGGGGAGTGGTTTTTGGTATAGGTGGTACAAGATGCAGGATGCTGATAACTGTAAGAGCCCGGTGGTGACTACACAGGGTTCATTATCCTGTGGGTGGATTTTGTTGATGTTTGAAATTTCCAAAATAGAAAGTTAAACAAAAAAACCCATCCGGCTATTAGCTTTCAGCCACAAAGAATAAGCGCAAGCTTCTGCCTTTCTCCACATGTGCTGGTTTGCTGGGCTAGCAGCCCTTGAAGAGGAGACCAGTCGTTTCGGGAGTCCTTCTGGAAGGTGTGAGGCGGGATCAGGGTGACTCCCTGGGGCAGCGCGGAGGCGGCCCGCCCGTGAGGACAAGGGCAACCGGCAGCCACACGCAACGTGAAGTCCTCTGCTTTTCCTTTTCCCTGTTCAGCTGGGTCAGGCTCCTCGGTGATCCCAATCACCTTGGGCGGCTGCACTTCTGCTCTGAACTTGAACTTGAACTTGTGATAGGAACCTTGTGATAGGAATCATTCCGTTGCTGTCTTCCCCGCTTGTTCTATCACAGTCACTCGTCCTCTCTCCTGTTTTTTCTTCCCCAGGCCGGACCCGAGCCTTCTTCCTCTGACTCTATCTGCGGCCGCTCCCTGGAACACGACCCGCGGCCCAGCCTGGCCAGGTTGGCCCAAAGCTCTTTGTGTTCGGAGACACGCCCAGCGTGTTGTTTTTTAGCCGAGCACATTTCCTTTGCCATCTGGTCCACGATAAGGGCAAACTTGAGAAATAAAGTGGAAAAGTGCAGGGCCACGGTGCCACTTCCCCTCCTGGGCCAGCCTGGCGTTTAGAAGGCACAGCTGACCTTCTGGAGACGCTGCCCAGAAACACCCACCAGCAGGAACAGGGGCGAGGGTTCCTGAGTGTATGTGAGGGGGCCAAGCGGAGACCCGCGGTCTGCAGCCCTGGATCAGGGCCTCCATGAATGAAGCTGTCTGGGCACAAAGGAAAGAGGCTTCTGTTTACGGGAGAATACTCTGGTTACCTAGTAACCAGTAATGACAGGAAAGGAAATGCAGAAAAAGCTGAGGGCAATTTCTGGGCCTGGTTCCTGGTCCAGCGCTGACTCACCATGACCTGAAGCAATCTCCTTTCTATTCCCCGTTCCTCCCCGTGCCAAGGGGAGGGATCACCTGCCTCGCATAGGTCTGGTCGGTATTTAGGAAGCAGCATGTCATCTCTGGGTAATTAGGGGAGATCCGGCCTGGCAGGTTTCTAGTTCCCTTCGTTCTGATTGGCCAGTTAACTTCCGCTCTGGGGAGATGCAGGCCTTTTACTTTTACTTTGCGGAGAGACACATGGCCGCCTCCTCGGGACATCGGTTCATTTTATGCTGGTACTTGGTGGCATCTGGATGGCACCTGGGTTCATTGGCCCCCAAGAAAGCAATTCATTTCTTCCCTATGGACAAGAAGGGACAAGTCCAGAATGTTCTCAAGAGCACGAGTTGTTTCAAACACCGGGGTCTGGTCTGATGCTTGTGTTGACATTCCCAGAGTTATTAGGGGGACCAGAAAAATCAGGTCCCTTTTTTTCTCTTGGGTGCCCTTCAGTCTGAGGCCAGGTCTAGGGAGCAAGCCACATGGAGTTTAGATTCTCTGCTGTCCCTGCTGGCGTGTGGCCCCTGCTGAGCGCCAGGCACCCAGAGGAGACCCGTACGCTCGGAGAACTAAATGTCCATCTCCTCCTTGCTGAAAAGTGGATCCTTTAACCCTCCATGATGGTGGAAACCACATCCTTTCTCTCTTGGACACTCCCACGCACCACCCCCAGTAGGCACTGATGCAGGGTCCCCACTGCTCACAATCGGCTGGTCATTCCCTGCGGGGGGCTGGCCCAGGCACTATGGGTGCTGATGGCATCCCTGGCCCCCACCCACCAGATGCCAAGAGCACCTCCCAAGCCTGAGTCTCTGATGCACTGCTGAGCATCTCTGGGGTGTGGGGTAGGCTCGCCCCGCTTGAGAAGCTCTGTTCTCAGGGAACACGCAGCCTCTGGGAAATGAGCTGGACAAACGGCGCTCGAGTACAATGGACTCACAGACAAGTTGAGAATGGGGACAGTGACAAAGAGGGCACTGTGGTGACCTGGGCACCAAATCACTGCAATCCGGCCAGAAGGAGGGGGGGAAGACGGCTGGACCCTTTAAAATCTACCCACTCTTTCCAAGCGTCATAATTTCAACTCACATCAAGGGTGACCCATTGTTCCCTCTTGGCCTAAACCTTTTGGACGCCCTGGCATTCCTCAGTTAATTTTCAGTTTTGTTTTTTTTTTCCTTTTGCAGCCATGGACTTTGAAGGATCAGAGTTGGCTCCGAGTCCCTCTGGAATGAAGTATCTTCAGAATTCAAATTCCTTTTTCTTTGGTAAGAACTGGGCTTCTGTTCCTGTTTTCTTGTTGGAAGCCAAGCTTTCCCTCTTTCTCCAGCAGAGAGAAGATCAGGCCCAAGCCCTGGAATTGGCCATCAGAGGGCTCTAAGCTCAATGCAGGGGGTGGGAGGCAGCCAGGTCCCCGGCCAGTCCCATGGTCCCAGGGTTCGGGGTCGAGTGGGACAGGCCCCTCTGAACTCCAAAGACAGCCACCTTCCCCCCCCCCCGCCCCCCGCACTGTAACGTGGCAACACCCTCTTACTTTCCTCTTAAAGAGACACGATTTGACTATTAATGTAAAAATTGTCCAAACTGAGGTATGGTTACCTTGTCTGGGATGTGGCCAGATTTTAATTGTCACTGACAATGTCACAGATTCAGGGGAAAATGTGAATTAAAAAAACACAGATGTAGAGAACAAACGTATGGACACCAAGGGGGGAAAGTGGCGGGGGAGTGCTGGTGGTGGTGGGATGAATTGGGAGATTGGGATTGACATATATACACTAATATGTCTAAAATGGATAACTAATAAGAACCTGCTGTGTAAAAAAATAAATAAAATTCTAAAAAAAAACCCCAAAAAACCCCACCCAGGCTGCCCTGACACTTTCACCCAGCACATGTGCTCCTGGCAGGCACCCACCCCGATTCTATACCTTATTAGTAATCACTTAATAATGCCGTTAAGACTTGGGTTCCAGGAAATGGAAATTCTCCCCCGGTTGGGCAGGGTGGGGGGCACCCCAAAGTTCAGCACATCGGCCTTTTATCTGTCCCCGGAGAGTGGGCCGGAGAAGTGTCGTACACTTACCCGCGTACACAGAAACACACATGTACACACGCACCCACAACGCACACACATGCACACCCATACACATGTACCAACACACCCCCACCCCCGCGAATGCACACACATGCACACACAGAAACATATAGGGGACACAGATACACAGACAGGCATACACATGTCCACACCCGCCCCGCACAGGCTAACGTGAGAAAAAATGGCCCAAAACACTCCTCAGACACCGTTGCCCTTTTCTTACTTCAGATACGTTTCTATTAAACTGAAGGTTGACTAGGTCCAGGGTCCCAGCAGGGAAAAACAAGTGATCTACGTAGTAAAAAAGGGGGGGAACCCTATGTTTACATATTTGCACACATGCATATGGGGAAAAACCCCTCAAAATACAGGTTTTTCTCTACAGAGAACTTCATCCCGGGATTCCGCTCTGAAATTGTCCCCCTGTCGCCCCACTTTCTGACACAGCCTCTCCACCCCAGCTCTTGGTCTCACCCCGCCCTCCACTCCCCCCCTCCACTCCCCCCCGCCTCCCCGGCCCACGTCCTCTTCCATCTGGCCAGGATCCCTGGATCCCGACCCAACGTTTCTACCCCTCTATTCCTCAGCTCCCATTACTCCTTGTTTATTTTTTGAAATTAAAAAAAATTTTAAAGAAGTTTTTGGCTGCACCGCTCGGCATGTGGGATCTTAGTTCCTGGACCAGGGATCCAGCCCGCGTCCCCTGCATTGGGAGCGCGGAGTCTTAACTACTGGACCGCCGGGGAAGCCCCGGGGAAGCCCCCGTTACTTCTTATTGATGACGCCCTTCCTGCTACAGCGGCAGAGCCGCGTGGATGGCAAAGCCGAGAGGTTCACTCCCCAGCCCCTCACAGAGGAGGCTGCAGCTCTGCTCTAGGTATGGGGAGGGGCTACACCGAGGGCCCCAGGCCTTAGTTTCGGCGCTGGTCCAGGGTGGGAGGCCGCCTCCCTCTGCATCCTCACGTCGGGCCCCACTGCCTCCTCCCAGGGGCTTCGAGGCCGGCTTTCAGGGTCGTCACAAACCTCTCCCTAGTGGTTGGGTTGCACTTTGGGATTCTGACCCCTCGTTTCTGGTCTCCTCCCTCTGATAGTGTCTTCTCGGGCCCTGGTCCGGCCCCTCTTGGTCCTCTCCCCACCCCGCGCCAGGTTCCCATTTCCAGATGCCCCCCAGACCTGGGCGCGCTCCGGTGCCTCAGCAAATCCAAAAGAGAGCTTCTTCCCCCCAAAATGGCTGCTGCTTCTGCGTTTCCTAAGCCCCTGGGCTGTTGGAGCCATTGGGCATCTCCCTCGGCCTGGTGGCCACATCTAACTGGTGACTTGCTCCTCAGGTCTCCACCGGGCCCCCCTCAGGGGCCTAGACCGTCCCTGCCCCTTGGGTTCGCACTGCAAGCTCTGGATCTGCCTCAGGGCAGCACGGGTATTCAAAATCGACGGCTGTCGGAAGCCTAAATGCGGAGGTGGGGGTCCAGGACACGATGTCAAGGGTCTGTGGTCCTTGAGCGGTGGAACACGTGTGGCCTTCACGCTCACGCAGCAGCTCAGACCCTCCGACCTGAAGACGGTGCATCCTAGCTGAGAGCCCTGCTCCGCGCAGCGCTTGGAAGAAATGGCCACCTGGATCCCCTCCCGCTCCCCAGCCTGCGAGCTCCATCAGGGAGAAGGCTTAATACTCTTCATGTGTCACTTGCCGGGACTGTGGCCGAAGCCTCAGCTTCTTTATCCGAGA
Source organism: Eubalaena glacialis (assembly GCF_028564815.1). Lineage (NCBI taxonomy): Eukaryota > Metazoa > Chordata > Mammalia > Artiodactyla > Balaenidae > Eubalaena > Eubalaena glacialis. The sequence goes on along the minus strand of NC_083719.1, from coordinate 182,494,683 downwards.
AAGGGGTGGAATGATGTACTGGTTGTGCCCACCCCGAGCCTGGATCCCAGCCGGTGCTCGATAAATAAAATATGACCTCGTGGAACAGAAAAGGGACGACAGCCACACCAGACCCCGGCACAGCGCGTTCCCTGTGTGACCGCAGTTCTCAGGGAACTACTCCTTTATCAGCCTCAATTAAGAAACAACAACAAACAGACTGAGGCTCAGAGAGGTCAAGCCATGAGTCCAAGGCCACACAGCAATGAAGTGGCAGAGCTGGATCTGAACAGGGTCCTCCTTTAACAGGAGGCATGAGTTTATGAAGACCCCCCGAGTCTCTCGCTGTCTGTACTGCGCAGGGTCCTTGTTTCCTTCCCATAGAAATTGCTCCCCAGGCCCCACGCCAAAGAGAACTCAAAATAGTATCAGCAACACGGGCTCAGAGTTCTCCTTTTTAAGTTTCTACAATTTAGCTCAGTTACCGGAGCTATGAATCGACTGACATGGTTCGTGTGAATGAATTACGTGAATCCACGTTGGGCCTGCGTATTTCAATTCCCTGTCTGGTGCTTCACCTTCTTAGTAACTGGAAGGAACTTGTAGAAAAAGACCCTGACAGTCACCGTTCCCGTCGTCTTTCCCCCCAAGCAGTTGCCCGCGTGGGTAAAGAAGCCCGGGTCCTGCCCCTGACTGGCGGCGCATGCTCAGTGCCCACCTTCACTCCCACCCCTGGAGACTGATGTCTCATTTCCACCACCTCCCCGCTTCGTGCTCTCCCTATGTCCCCTCTCCACGGGGGCGTGCTGCCCCTTCTGCACCCACCACGTCCTGCCCTCTGCTCTGATGCGCTTCCGCTGTGGCTCCATGGGGACCGCCAGGCTTCCCCTGGTTTCTTTCTTTCTTTTTTAATACATTTATTTATTTATTTATTTATTTATTTTTGGCTGCGTTGGGTCTTCATTGCTGTGTGTGGGCTTTCTGTAGTTGCGGTGAGCGGGGGCTACTCTTCGTTGCGGTGCGCGGGCTTCTCACTGCGGTGGCTTCTCTTGTTGCGGAGCACGGGCTCTAGGTGCGCGGGCTTCAGTAGTTGTGGCTCGCGGGCTCAGCAGTTGTGGCTTGCGGGCTCTAGAGCGCAGGCTCAGTAGTTGTGGCGCACGGGCTTAGTTGCTCCGTGGCATGTGGGATCTTCCCGGACCAGGGCTCGAACCCGTGTCCCCTGCACTGGCAGGCGGATTCTTAACCACTGCGCCACCAGGGAAGCCCCTTCCCCTGGTTTCAGCCACCTGACCCCTCGGCTCCCCCAGTTCAGCCCAAACGTAATTCAACACTCCAGGCTCTGAGACCGGGGCCTAGGGGGCTGGTGGCCTGAGGGAGGCCCCTGCGCTGTGCCGCCTCCACCCCGCAAGTCGACGTCTTTGTAGAACGAGGGTGGCCAGCATGGCTTTGGGGGTCCAGACCTGCAGGGTCAAGGCAGGCGCAGCCATTCTGGCGTGGAGGCCACTGGAGGATGGGCTGGTGTCCCTGAGAGCACTGAGGATGGCCCCTGCCAGGATGGGACAGACGGGACCCCATAGAGCAGGGCCGAGGCCAAGGCCAGGCTGGAGAGCACCTACCCCTCCAAGTGCCGACGGCTCGGTTAGCGAGGGCTTCAAAGGGGACTAAGTACCACAGCGAGCAGCGGCTACAGCCCCCCGTCAAATCATCTCAGCCCCCAGCGCGCGCTTTCCCCAGCTCGGCACAGAGGCCACTGGGCCAGGACACTCTTGGATGTAGGGCCGGCCTGGGCACTGTCGGGTCCTGAGAAGCATCCCCGGCCCCAGCCACTCGATGCCAGAAGCACCTCCCCAGCTGTGACAACCATAAATGGCTGAGACATCACCCAGTGTCCTCTGGGGGCAAAGTCAGCTGGGGATGAGAGGCACTGCTTTGCCTTTTCTGAAACTGCTCATAAATTATAACCTCATTTTCTCACAATTCCCAGGAGGCTTGTATGCGCCTTCAAGTTTGAGAGGAGCTGCTGTAAGCCAGGGTGTTTTAGCCTCAGCACTAGAGACCTTTGGGGCCCATCATTCTCCGTGCGTGGCCGTCCTGGGCGCTGGGGGGTGTGGAGCAGCCTCCCTGGCCCCACCCACTCGATGCCAGGAGCCCCCAGTGGTGATGACCACAGATGTCCCCAGACGTCGCCCAGCATCCCCTGCGGCAGGATCATCCCCAGGGAGACCCACTGGTCTAAGGCCACAGCCTCGCTAAGCACGGCATTTCCACGCCAACCACACACCCTTCTCCATGCCCGTGGCCTCGGACCTGCTTCCTATCACACAACTGTGCACGTTTGGCTTCTGGACCAGCCAGTCTGCCTCGAGAAAACAAAGTCTGGGTCTCAGTCATCCTTGCAGCCCCCTCCCAGCCCCTAGCGTGTTGCCCACGATGATCCTCCAGAGACATTTTGGAGCAAGCAGATGGATGAGGGCCCTGCTGCCCACCTGTCCCGCCTGTCCCGCCTGTCCCGCCTGTCCCGCCTGTCCTGTCCGCCTTTGCTGAGCCAGCGGCCAGCTCCGCCCTCCACTGGCCAGGGTCCCCAGCCCCAGGCTCCCGGGTGCAGTTTCATCAGTGTCCAGCTTTTGTATTTGGGCAGGTGGAGAAGGCACTGACCTAACTCATCCCCTCCTCCCTACCGCCCAAGTCTTCAGAGCGACCCACACAGCAGAGGGGGGAGAGGAGGAGGAGCAGGGCGGGATGACAAGGAACAGGCCAGGAGCTTCTTCCTGGACAGCATCGTCTGGGTCTGAGCCTGGTGACAACCCGGCACAGGACAGGGCTGCCTCGGTGCCAGGGCACTTCCCATCCCCCTCACCATCCCCAGAGATGGCCAGTGACCATGGGTGATGGGCAGTACCTCCGTGACGGATTCGGACAAAGAGGAGGCTGGCTTTCTTCATCCCACCGTCGGCACACCCGGGACCTTCCAATTTACCCCTCCTCCCCTCCCCGTCATCACTTCACTCCGGAATTTAAAAAGCAGAGAAACGGCCTACCTAAAAATGGAGAACTTCCACTTGAAATCACAGCACGGGAGGGGCCCTTAACATCTCCTAGCACAGCTCTTTCACCCGATGGAGGAAGGGCTTTACCCAAAGACATTAGGCATCCAAGCTGCGAGGCCTGATGTGTGTGTGTGGGGGGGGGGCAGGGGTGGGGAGGGCGGGTGGTGGGAAGAATTTTCAAGGAAATTTTTTTAAATGATCAATTTAAAAGAAAATTTTAAAATCAGGCTACAACTCCTGAAAAATGACTTGCCTAAACTGGGACCGGGTATGAAACAATTTTCTGGAATGCAGAGCAGTGTTTCTTTTGGAAAGATTTACCTTCCTCAGTATGCAACGATCTACAACTATCCTGCTGCAACAGGCTGCAGGAAGAATCATGTATTCTAATTAATCTTTGGGGGAATCTCTGAGTAAGTCAGAACTTATTCCTTTTAATTCCAGCAACCCTCGATGTAATTGGATCTTAATGACTGCATCTAATAGGGATGGCGGCCTAACAAGCTTTTTTTTTGTTTAAACAGCTTGCTTTTATTTGTTCTAGAACACAAATGACATCCCATGATAAGTTTTGACTGCAAAAGAACACTGGGAAACGTGTTCAGATACTTTATATCGTCCTAAGACATTAGCTGGAATACTGGTACAAAAGGTGCAGCGAGCATGTTCTGGGGGCATTCAGCCACAGAGCGAATCGCCCTTCAAAAAGAAACACAAATCCGTACAACTAGGCAAGCCTCCCCTTGAGGGCTGTATTACTGACCGCTGGCTGCTGCGTTCTCATACGGGAGGCACTTTTGCAGTTGCTGCTGCGTTAATCAGATGGACCGCGCTCGAGATGAATAAAGCAGGATTGAGTCCCCACCAAAAATCTGCCCTGGCGAACTTTTCTCAATTTATAGCCCTGGTTGGTGGGCGGGGGCGGAGGGATGACGCAGGGACGAGGGAAAGAAATGTGTCACTGGCTTTGAATGAAGTTCAGGGTCAGTGTTTACCTAAGCAACCGAGCCTGGTAAACATTCGCTGTCTCTGGTGGTGCAGTGAGACTGTTTTGATCGAAAGCCACACTGCAAGGTGGCTGCAAAGTGCCCCTCAACAGGGGAAGGATTTGGTGGGAACATCTTGCTTCTCCGTTATTTTTTTTTTAAATTTTTATTGGAGTCTAGTTGATTTACAATGTTGTGTTAGTTTCAGGTGTACAGCAAAGTGAGTCAGTTATACATATACATATATCCACTCTTTTTTAGATTCTTTTCCCATTTAGGTCATTACAGAGAACTGAGTAGAGTTCCCTGTGCTATACAGTAGGTCCTTATTATCTATTTTATATATAGTAGTGTGTATACGTCAATCCCAATCTCCCAATTTATCCCTCCCCCACCCTATCCCCCTGGTAACCATAAGTTTGTTTTCTACATCTGTGACTCTATTTCTGTTTTGTAGGTAAGTTCATTTGTACCATTTTTTTAAGATTCCACATATAAGCCATATCATAAGCGTGATGTACACGCTCCCCTGAGGGTCACCTGAGTATCCAACTTCTTAAGAGGAATCCTGAAGAACCAGAAGGTTCAGGGTTCAGTTTCCATCACCAGCCAACCTGACACGTGACTGTCTTTACGTGTGGGCTGTCAGGGTTCGACACCCGGCTTTTCTGATATTCTTGAGCAACAGGAATAAAAACATCGTGCTGAAAAATGTCCGAGGAGTTGTGGCTTATCAGTGACATACGATAAGTAGGCTGGATGGGTGATGACTTTTATAAACACAAGGAATTAGATTGAAAAAGACATTCGACTTAAGACTGAAGTAAGTCTCCAGCTGAGGGAGGTCTAGGACATATTCCAGGGGCTAAAAGTTTTTTTTTTTTTCCCCCAATAGCTCCTCTTGGTTTATATAGATGAGATGCCAGCATAACAATACACCTTCTTCTAAGTAGACCCCCGGTGGACCCAGGTCTACCTTTGGTGGCAAATCAAACTCAAACAATTTCACCAGGGAAAAATATATGCAGATGTTCAATTAAACCCTGGAGTCCACAGTCCTGGCGCTGTTTGCCAGCCCTCATTGTTTGCTGAGTAACAACGGTTGCCAGGGGCGACGTAGTCTACTCTCTCTCCAAGAGCCTGTTGCTGGGCAACTGCGAGAATACTTCCCAAACCAAACAATGTCATCCCCGGAGCAATCCCCTCTATCTCACATTAACCAGATCTAAAAAAAACCCCTCCCAAATATGTAATCTATTATTTTCAGAAGCCCGAGGAGAAAGGCAAATAATCTCCTCTCTATAGTAACCGAGGGGAAAACAGTTTACCATATTTGTTCTGAAATAACAAAACCCAAGAAGGACCAACTCTCTCTGTGGAAAGCATCATAGGAGGGACTTCTTCAAGCCTTCCTAATGCTGGGAGGAGAAACTGCCTTTTTCTCCAAGAGGAAAGAATTTATTTATCATCCAGCAAACAATGTGGGGTAGCTCATAGCTGCACCCAGGTTTTCTGGGCAGTGGTTAGATAAACTGAAACAACCCGGGGAGATTAAGCTATCCGAAAAACACGTAAGAACAGAGGAGTCGATACCTAATTAAAAATACTTTTGAGACCATCAAGTGCGTTATGAAATAGGTACAAACGGAACCGTGGACTCAGTATTACACACGCCTCCTGGGACCGTCGGAATAAACTACAGCATCTGGCGTCCCAGAGCCTGCTCTTCTTGCCCTACCCTGCGAGGGGAAGGCTCTCGGAAGAGGAAGCCAGGCCACATCAGGGCCCTGAGATGGCAGGAAGCACAGGGTCACACAGCTCCGGAAAGAGGCCACTGGGAGGTTCCTAGTGTTGGCCAATCTTGACCCACAGAGAAAAGAAAACCAGCTGGACTCAAAGCCAATGCGGCCTCGGCTCTGCGGAGCAGTGCAGGCTGCGCATGGGTCCCGAGGCTCTGCGACGGGGAAAGGGAGAGGGCTGCCCCCCCTCTTACAGGGGGATCATAGAGTTCTAAGCCATGGTCTTATCTGGGGGGAGCGTGGCCAAGGATCTTAAAACACGTTGACTGAATGGGAAGCACGTGGCTCCAGTGACAAGGGTCAACAGTTTAGATGATCAAAGCACATGACACTAAGAGACTTGTGCGTGATTAAAGCATGCCCTTTAGCTCTCGTTTGCGGTCTCGCCCCTGACGTGATCATGTCAGGGGTGCACAGAATCTTTGTCTTAAGACAGCATCCAGGAGTTGCTCCTAGAATAAATGGACAGAATGGATGAGTGTCCCTGACAAGAAGGGAAGGTGGATTCCCACGCTGTTAGAATCTGAACCTGGGCTTCAGGGAGACCAGGAATTTGAGGCCAGCCTCTTGGGCCATTAACCCAGGGCTAAGTGGTAACGTGGAGTGGTCGCCATGCCGATCTCTAGTCCTGGAGGTGAGACCACGAGCAGCCGACACCACGGGAGTCGCCAGGGGACACTCCCATCCGAAGGGAGGCTCTGCCATGCAGCTGTGAGGACCCCAAACCCCGTGTCCAGAAAGAGGATTGATGCGGGAGTCCTAGTTGTGTTATTCATTGATTTCAACCAACAGCCACTTACTGAATGCCTAGCCCAGGCCAGGCATTGCCCAGGAATCAAAGCAGACCAAATTCCCCTCCCTCGTGAAGTTTATATTCTACTAGGCAGTGGGGGGGGGGGGAGCGGGGGATAGAGACAGTAAACAAAATGAATAAGATAAATATATACTATGTCAGATGGTGACAGATGCCAAGGGGAAAACGGAGCAGAGCTAGGGGCTGCCAGGGTGGGGTGGGGCTGCAACTTTTAAAGGGTTGTCACGTGCCTCCCTGAGAAGACTCACTAAAGAGATGAAGAAAGTGAGGGGCAGAGCCATTTAGGCATCTGGGGGAGGAGCATTCTTGTGGAGGGAACAGCCAGTGCTAAGGTCCTGAGGTGGGACCATACCTGGCTGGTGACTAAAGCTGAGTGAACCAGGAGACAAGGAGGAGGAAAGGTCCGCGCAGACCATCACACGGGCTTTGGCTTTTGCTCAGGGTAAAATGGAAGCGACCAGAGGGTTTCAGCCCAGGAACGACCTGATTTGACTTGTGTCTTAACCAGGTCCCTCTGGCTGCTGGGTTAAGAACAGGCGAAGAAGGAAAAGGGTGGCAGCAGAGAGAGTAGTTAAGAGGCTAATGTGATAATGCAGATGAGAGATGGTGACATGGCCCAGTCTGGGTGACAGCAGTGGAGGGTGCCAGTCAGATTCTGGATAAATACTGGAGGTGGAATCAGCAGGATTTGCTAATGGGTTGGATGTGGAGTGTGAGAGAAAGGCGTCAAGAGTGTCTCAAAGCTTTTTTGCAATTAGAAGGATGAGAACAGGAAAATTTCAGGAGAAGCAGGCCTGGGGTGCACCCAGGAGTTGAGTTTTAAAGATGTGAGGTGTGAGAGGCTCCAACAACCAAGCCGGGATACTGAGAAAGCAGATGGATGTACAAGTGAACATCTGAGGGGCAAGGAGTAAGCTGGAGCCAGCAGTGTATAGATAATGTGGGCTGGAGCCAGTAGTGTACTGAATATGTGGGTTGGAGCCAGCAGTGTATAGATGACATGGGCTGGAGCCAGCAGTGTATAGATGACATGTGCTAGAACCATTAGTATATAGATGACATAGGCTGGAGCCATCAGTGTATAGAGGATGTGGGCTAGAGCCAGCAGTGTGTAGATGACATGGGCTGGAGCCATCAGTGTATAGATGACACAGGCTAGAACTGTCAGTATATAGATGACATAGGCTGGAGCCAGAAGTGTATAGATGACCTATTTAAAGCCACGAGACTGGCTGAGCTCATCAAGGGAGAGCAGAGAAGAGACCCAGGGCCAGGCTCTCCATCATTTAGAGATCCTAAAGAAGAGGGAATCCAGAAAAGGAGCCTGAAAAGAGGAGGCCAAAGAAGTATGAGAAAGTGGTGTCCTGAGCACCAAGTGAATTGGGGGCTGGGAAATGACCACTGGATTCAGTGAAGTAGAGGTCACCGTGACCCTGACAGAGCAGTTCCAGGGGAATGGCATGGGCAAAAGCCACAGGGATTGGGGCAGGTTCAAGAGAGACCAAGAGTCATGGAACTGGACACCCAGGAACAGACAAGTGTTTTGAGGACTCTCTGCTGGAAAGAGGAGGAGAGGGACGGAGTGGCAGCTGGAAGAGGAGGTCAGTTGAGAGAGAGTTTCTGAAAATGGAAGAAGTAACAGCAGGTGTGTGTCGTGACCGGCAGGATCCAATGGGAGGGAACTGACATGGGAGAGGGGGGAGAATTGCTGGTGTGTGTCCTTGCATAGATGGGATAGGACCAGAACTCCTGCAGAAGAGAGGAGGGGGTGGCCAGAGTTAGGCGCATGGACGTCTGTCCACCAGCCCAGCACAGAAGGCAGAGCCTCGGCCCAGATGCAGGTGTCACCCCATCATAGATGGGTAACCCCAAACCTGAAAGTCCCTTCAGGGAGCTCCTGGTCCCCGATCCCATTTCTCAGCCATGGGGCCCCTTTGTTACGATTCCAGGGCCCTCCTGAGTCTACCCTGGGGTGGGTCACTCAGGTCTACAGACTCATAGCAGAGCCCCCAGCAGACCCTGGGCTTGGAAGGGTGAGCTGTAGCTGGGAATGAGCCCACAGATGGCCTCCCCAGGCCCCAGGCTTCAGGGCTGCATGTGACCGTGATAGGAGGTGGGGCCTTTGGGAGGTGCATAGGTCATGAGGGTGGAGCCCTCATGAATGCGATTAGTGTCCTTATAAGAGAGACCCCAGACAGCTAGCTCACCCCTTCCACACCATGTGAGGACACAGCGAGAAGGCTGTGACTCAGAGAGGGCCCGCATTGATCACACTGGCACCCTGATCTCAGACTTCCAGCTTCCAGAACCGTGAGCAATCAATTTCTGTCATTTATAAGCCGCCCAGTCGGTGGTATTCTGATACAGCAGCTTCAACGGACCAAGACAGACCAACAGCCACCCCCTAACCCCATGGTTCCCCCTCAACAGTCTAACAGAAGCCCTGTCCTTCATGTTTGCACACGATTTGCCCTTTTTATTCTTCTCCATGATGACTAGATGCCTCTTTGGAAATCCACCAACATGTCTGATATTTCCATGTCCAATTATTACTAGAAGTTTGTTTCAATACACCGATTTTTCTTGCTGTGTCCACATCCAAACACACAACCTTAAATAAGAAGACGCTCTAGGGTCGCACAGAAAAATAAAGCGTATTTCTTGCTCAGTCATGCTTGAACTATGTGAGATTACTGAGAAATTTAATGCAAGATAAACGAGTGAGGCCAGGAATCTTGCTGTGAGAGTTTCAAGAGCAGAGTTCTCCCGCTCTGGGTAACGCAGGGACTCAGGCCAGCAGGCAGAGTCCTCGCCTGTCTTAGGGAGGGAAGGACCTTCCCTGGCTTGGAAGTGGTCACCGGTCTCTGGGCTACCGCTATATCTCAACTGTCCCAGGACCCCAAATTCAGTCTCAGATCCCTTCGGAAGCACCCAGGGATCTCTGAAGAAATGAAAACACAGCGACGAAAGGCAAAATTAGGAATATTGATCTCACCCGTCATCTCCTCTCTCCCCATCTCAAACCCCCGTCCAATCCTACAGGAACAAAAGGACCTTTTATTTCGGGGCCCGTGAAAGTTTCAACCCCAAAGCCAAACCTCAGGGTGCTCTCACAAAATGGAGCAAAACGGGATTTTGTGGACGTTGTTGTTAAACCCATTATTCTAATTAAACCCGAGGAGAGAAATCTTGGAGGTATTCTAGGTTTTTAGCCTAATTAATAAGCCTAATTAATGCTAAGAAGATACACTAAAATCAATTCCATTTTAGAAAGGCATTCTTATCAAAAGCTTGGGGGAAAAATGTTATTTTTGAAATTGAAAAAAGGCACCATAAGACCTTGAAAATATTTTAAATGACTTTCCTGTTACATCAGGATTTGAGATGAGTCTTCATCTCAAACACTTTCTACGGGTGCGGAGTTGGGCAGGGCCCAGAGCAGAAAACCAGCAAGCAGCCCACGGGGCCCCAACAAACGCCCAGCTTTGCCTGGTTCTGTTTTTGGCATCTCCCTTCCCAGCCCCGTATTAAGTCAGCTCCCAAAGCAGAGCAAAAGATAATTAGGGGAAAAAAATGGAATAAAATGTTCTAGCTCTGCTTGAAAGGTGGAAAGAGAAGCAGATGAGGACTCTGAAACATAACTCAAGTAACAAGGGACCAGCCTCCCCATCCTCCCTCCCTCTTTTCTCTCGTTCAAAATGTAGCCTTGGACAAAAAGCCACCTCTCGAACCCTCCCACATACCAATATTGGTCCCAGTTCCCCTTGCTTCTAGAAGTCGCGGCAGCCTGACCACCGTGACCTTTGAAAAGCATTTACCACTATTTTGGCATGATTTTTTAAAAGATAAATATTTGAAAGATTTCTATCCAAGTGGAATTTGAAACTATTTGAATAAAGAAAAAAGTAAGGCTGAGCTGAAAAAAAGCCCTCGAAAGCTTACTGTGGGCTGAAATCATGAAGACACGATTGCATTTCTGTGTAAGTCAAATCCTCTTTTTTTTGACACAAATGTCGCACTCAAGATTAGACTGAATGTGGATGGCTGAGCTCAACAATTTGGGCTAAACCTCTTTGGGGGTCTCAGCATCTCCCCAGGCTACTGCTCAGCCCAAGGTGATTAGGAGAGCATCTGTGAGGATGCAGAACACCACCAGAAATCGACCAGATTCTTCACTATCTGGCAAATAGCAAGTGTGTTTCATCCTTACACATGAATGACCATGGACAACCACAAGAGGACATCCTGGCAACCTCTAGACAGGCCTTCCCCCGGTGGTAGAGGCTCTGGGCAGTGCCCAGGTCAAGGTCGACACTCAGGAAGATGGAAGATGGTTGAGGGGCAGCCCTGGCTGACATGGGCTGCTGGGACCACAGGGGACAGATGTGGAGCCGGTGGAGTCCTGGCTGTACCCTCAGTGGACGAGAGGGGAATGCATCCTGGACCCGTGCATCTTCCCCCGGACACACAGCACCAGCAAAGCGAGACGCCCCAGGAATACAGTGCGATGGCTGAGAGTAGGCGCCTGGATCCGAATCCTGGATCCTCTGTTTGCTGGCTGGGTGACCTTCAGCCAGTGACTTAAACCTTTCTCGTTTCCGTTTCTTTATCCGTAAACAGAGAAAGTAAATCCTGTCTGCCTCTGCTAGTTATTGCGTTAAATAAAATGAAGCCTACAGGGGCTTCCCTGGTGGTCCAGTGGGTAAGACCTCGTACTCCCAATGTAGGGGGCCCGGGTTCCATCCCTGGTCGGGGAACTAGATCCCATATGCATGCTGCAACTGAGGATCCCACATGCCACAACTAAGACCCGGCACAGCCAAAATAAATAAATAAAGAAAGAAAGAAAGAAAGAAATATTTAAAAAAGGAAGCCTACAAAGCGTGGGGTTCGCTTGCTGGCCCAGCACATAGCAGATGCTCAGTAAGTATTAATTAGTGTCTAACTCACTCCGTTTTAAGGCAACCAAGATCAGCTGCTGGGGTTTGCCTGTTTAAATACCTGAAACCCCCAAAGCAGTTATGCCCTTTGCTATCTGTGATTTCAAAACAAACGAGTGAGATAAACACTTCAGGGAGCGCCTCGTGCTCTGTGCTGCGTTCATTCCAGGGCATATTTGTGGGGTTCGTCATTTTCACTGAATACTTCCTACTCGTTTCTCTCCTAGCATCGTGCCAAACGTAGCAGCTCTCCTTCCAAATGAACCCTGCTGGATTGCTGTTAGAAAATGACATTTTATCATGGGCCCCCTTTCCCTTTTCAGAAACCCCATCCTTGCATGAGACCTCAGAGCAGTGCATCATCCTTCTGGGGGAGTTTAATTCCCCGTAAGGAGATCCTTTTTGCTTTGCCTTCTTTGCCACAAGTTTCTGCGATTTGCATCGAAACGGGTGGCTTCTCCAGGGCTAATTCAAAGACAGGTGACGGCGCCTGCAGTGTCCCCATGAGCCCGTGCCAGAGGCGGTGCAGAACCAGGCAGCACAGGTGCCTGGGGAGGGGGGGGATTCTCACCAGAGAGCAGGGTCTGCCTCTGCAGAAAATGACCTCTGAGCATCCCTCGAGACCTAGGATATGTGTGAACCTGCACAGCCAGAGAATGCAGAGCTAGCCGGAAGCAGTGTCTCTTTATCCCCCTCTCAGGATTTATCCTACAGAAATACACGTGTCCAGAAAGATGCACGGACACACAAACACTGTTCACCATTGTGCAGAACAGCATGATTCATCATAGCCTCGAAGAAGAAACAACTCAATTGTCTGTCAGCTGATTCAGTAAGATGGGGTCCATCTACGGCTGGAATATTACTCGGCCACGAAGAGGAGCAAAGCACTGACACTCGCTACAATGTGTATGGACCTTGAAAGCATGATGCTCAGCGAGAGAAGCCAGACATGAAAGACCACACAGTGTGTGCTTCCCTTGATGGGAAATGTCCAGAACAGGCAAACCCACAGAGACAGAGAGTGGGTGAGTAGTTGTCAGGGGCTGGGGGAGAGGGGAGCTGGGGAGTGACTGTTAATGGGCACGGGCACGGGTTTCTTTTTGGCGTGATGGAATGTTCTGGAGTTAGTGGTGATGGCTGCATCCTCTGGATATACCAAAAGCCACTGAACTGTATACTCTAAATGGGCCAACTTGACGGTATATGAAATATATCTCAATAAAGTGGTTTAAAAGAAGACATATGGGCAACATATCCCTGGTGGCATTATTTGAAGCCACAAAAAACTGCAACCAACTTAAATGTCCATCAATAGGGAAATCATTAAATAAATCATGGTACATCCTCTCTGTAATACTATGATGTCATTGAAATGAACGAGGTACTTTCTCCAAGAAAGATCTCCAAGCTATACAGTGCCTGGACAGAGAAGACTCTCAAATATTTGAGAAAGAATCTATGTTAAAAAATGCAGCTATATATGCTATAAAATAGGTACATTCATTTAAAAGGTCTAGAAGGACACACATCATATTATTGGAGGCAAGGAAGATAGGAGAATGAAACAGAAACTTACAGTCGTTAATGACTTCTGCAGATGACTTTATAAGAACCTGATTTTTGCATTACTTACGTATCGTTAAAAAAATTGTGATACATTTGTAAGTACTTGAAGGCAAGTCAGTTCTTGTAAATTTGCAGGCTGTACCTAGAGAATGCTGTTTGTGCAGGGAATACCACTACTGTTCAACCCACTTGGTCTACAGTACGCTGCCGCTCTTACGACCGGAGCCATTAATGTTAATTCAACATTGAACATTAAAAGAAACCGCACCAGGCTTCCCTGGTGGCGCAGTGGTTAAGAATCCGCCTGCCAATGCAGGGGACACGGCTTCGAGCCCTGGTCCGGGAAGATCCCACATGCCGCGGAGCATCTAAGCCCGTGGGCCACAGCTACTAAGCCTGTGCTCTAGAGCCCGCAAGACACAACTACTGAAACCCGCGAGCCACAACTACTGAAGCCCACTCACCTAGAGCCCACGCTCTGCAACAAGAGAAGCCACCACAATGAGAAGCCCGCACACAGCAACGAAGACCCAACACAGCCAAAAATAAATTAAAAAAACAAAACAAAAACGTACCGAATAAACCAACTGTGGTACATTCACACAATGGAACAGGACTCCACAGTAAAAGAACTCCTGAAACACACACCAGCACGCTGAGTCTCAGATGCATTACACTGAGTGAGAGAAGCCAGTCTCAGAAGCTACATGCTGTGTGCCACCACTTATGTGACACTGTGGAGAAGGCAAAACTACAGGGCCAGGGACAGAGCGGGGTAGCCAGGGGACATGGGGGGAGTGGGGTGAGGGCCTGGCTGCAGACGGGCAGCTCAAGAGAACGTGTTGGTGTGTTGGAACTGCTCTCTGCCCTCTGGGTGGGTGGTAGTTACAAGAATCTACGCGTGTGTGAATACTCATAGAGGGGTGCACCCTGACTGTATGTAAACTATGAATGAACCAAAGGAACAGAGTGAATTTACTGAGTGCCAGACATTGCTTTAGGCACGGGGCATTCAAAGGTGATGACAGCTCTGCTTCGGGCCCCAACATCCTTGGGCAAGGGATTCAGACAAGAAACCAGTCACCAGATATGCAAGGTGATCTCCCACAGATGTGGGAGGTGCCAGAGTGAGCACCCCCCACACAGGGAGTAGCAGGTGCAAAGGCCCTGGGGCAGAGGAGGGCGGGGGGCTGGAGACGCTGGCAGAGACCCCACGGGCACCGCCAGAAGTCTGGGTTTTATTCCAATTCCTGAGGGAAGCCCCAAGTGGGGGCACACTATCATCTCACTTACGTTCTTAAAAGAGCCTTCTTTTCAGACCATCGGGAGAAAGAGTGAAAGCAGGAAAACCAGGGAGGAAGAAGCTCCCATGGCATTTACTAGTTCAAATTTTAGAAATAATTAATGCTTCATAAGTTCCTAATCGAGCTTCTTAAGACCCATATACGGAAGCTGGGCTTTATACCATTTTATAAAGAAGCCAAGTAACATTCACCCCAGTAAATGGAGGGTTAACTAGCTAAGTATTTAGTTAACATGAAAGTAAGTGAGGGCCTCTACTGTTTTCTTTTGGCCAAGCCACGCGGCACGCGCGATCTTAGTTCCCCCACCAGGGATCGAACCCGTGCCCGCTGCGTTGGGAGCATGGAGTCTTAACCACTGGACCGTCGGGGAAGTCCCCCTGCTATTTTAATGCAGGTAAATCATCGCAGCCCACAAGCATCAGCTTGCTTACGAATTCAGTGTTAATTGTCCCTACTGATTTATAAATACCATTAACCAAAAATTAAATACTTTACAAGTGTACACTCATTTTTTAAAAGGGCACCTAAGACAGAGGAAATGGGCAAGGAGTTGAATCTGTAGTTTGGTTATAGTTACTCACTGTTAGGATCAATAGAGTAAATTGATTTCAATCAGGGGTTGGCAAACTTCCTATAAAGGGCCAGAGAACAAATGTTTTTGGTTTCACGGGCCCCAAGTTCTCCGTTGAGGCTACTCTACTCCGTCACCATCTCTAGAAAACTGCCCTGGACCTTCCACAAGGAATGAGCCTGGCTGTGTTCACAGCCCTATGGGAGCCTGGGGCAGAGGGAAAAAACCGGCAATACTCATCCTGTCTTTAAAATTTTGATATTTTGCTCATCATGGATTATTCTGACATTGCTTTTGATTTTTTAAAATACTGCATTAAGATACTGTTTATGCTGATGGCTGAGTTTTCTCTGGCGCTGCTACCTCCTTGAATTTTGTGCCCGAGGTGACTGTCTCACTTGCCTCACCCTAGTCCCGGCCCTGGAGCTGTTCCGACAAAACTTCATTTTTGAACACTGAAATTCGATTTTCATAAACTTTGCACGTGTCACAAAATAGTCTCCGCTTTCAACCATGTGAAAATGCAGAAAATATTCTCAGCTTGCGGGACCTACTGAAAAATCAGGCGGCGTGCCGGATTGGGCCCCTGGGTGTAGTTCGCTGAGCTGTTTTAGATGGTCATTTACAAAGCAGGTCCTCCTCATTTTTTTAGTTAAAAAATTTTTTAATTTAAAAAACATTTTGACTCATCTTTATGTTCCATAAAAATAACTGCTCTCAAATGGGCACTCACACGACTGAACAAATCAGTCCTATTTTTTCCTTTGTGACATTCTTGCTTAGGTTACTTACGATTCCCTTCTCGCCCCAGGTCCCCTAGTGCACCAGCACGCGTGCCCAGAACACCCCAGGAGGCCTCTGGGTTTGGTGCAGGAACACCTGTGAGTGACCAGACGTGCCCTCAGTCTGCCTGTCCGCCCACCGCTTTCCTTTCTGGGAAGGACCATCGACTCCAAAGTATCAATATAATCTTCCCAAGTGAGGGTGTGGAAGTGAAATAAGTTAACGACGCATTATTCACTAGTTAGTATACGACCACAGACAAGATGGATCTTTAGGGCCTTTACAAAAACTGTGACCTATGGTTCAGCAGGAGAGGTGGGACTTATGAGACACAAGGTGTGAAAGAATATGCCTCCTCTAGTGTAATGCTGCAAAACACAAGTGGAGTAAAAGACTTACTATTATTTTTTAAATTGTGTCAAATATATATCACAAAATTTACCATTTTAACCATTTTTAAGTGCACAGCTCAGTGGCATTAAGTACTGATACATTCACACTGTTGGGCCACCATCCCCACCATCCATCTCCAGAACTTTCTCATCTTCCCAAACTGAAACTCTGTCCCCATGAAACACTGACTCTCCATCCCCCTCCCCCAGCCCCTGGCCCCCGCCATCTACTTCCTGTCTCTGTGGATCTGACTCCTCTGGGGACCTCGCATAAGTGGAATCAGACAGTATTTATCCTTCTGTGTCTGGCTTATTTCTCTGAGCAGAGAAATAAGGTTCATCATGTCCTCAAGGTTCATCCATGTTGTAGAATGGGTCAGATTGTCCTTCCTTTTTAGGGCGGAATAACAGTCCATTGTATGGATGGACTATATTTTGTTTATCCAGTCATCTTTCAATGGACTCTTGGGTTGTTTCCATCTTTGGGCTACTGTGAATAGTGCTGCTGTGAACATGGGTGTACAAGTATTTGTCCAGGTCTCTAGGTATTTATCCAGAAGAGGAATCGCAGGATCGTATGGTAATTCCACGTTTAATTTTTTTAGGAATGGGCATAGTGTTTCCGCAACAGCTGCACCATTTTACATTCTGCTGGTCATGCACAAGAGTTCCAACTTCTCCACATCGTTGCCAGTACTAGCTATTTTCTGGTTTTTTTTTTTCCAATAGTAGCCATCCGAATGGTGTGAAGTGGTATCTCACTGTGGTTCTGATTTATATTTCTTAACGATGAGTAATGTTGAGCATCTTTCCACGTGCTTATTAGCCATTTGTATGTCCTCTTTGGAGAAATGTCTATTCAGATATTTGTCTACTTCTTAATCGGCCTAAGTGTTTGTTTGTTGTTGAGTTGTAGGAGTTCTTTATATTAACCCCTTAGTTCTGGGTATTAACCCCTTATCAGATATATGATTTGCAAACATTTTTTCCCGTTCCACAGGTTGCCTTTTTACTCTGATCATGTCCTTTGAAGTACAAAAGTTTAAAATTCTCATGATGTCCCATTTATCTATTTTTTTTTCTTTGGTTGCCTCTGCCTTTGGTGTCATGTCCAAGGAATCACTGCCAAATCCAACGTCATGAAGATTTCCCCCTGGGCTTCCCTGGTGGCGCAGTGGTTAAGAATCTGCCTGCCAATGCAGGGGACACGGCTTCGAGCCCTGGTCCAGGAAGATCCCACATGCCGCAGAGCAACTAAGCCCTCGCGCCACAACTACTGAGCCCGCGTGCCACAACTAGTGAAGCCTGTGCGCCTAAAGCCCGTGCTCCGCAACAAGAGAAGCCACTGCAGTGAGAAGCCCGCGCACTGCAATGAAGAGTAGCCCCTGCTTGTGCAACTAGAGAAAGCCTGTGCGCGCACAGCAACGAAGACTCAATGCAACCAAAAATAAATAAATTAATTAAAAAAAAATTTTCCTCCTATGTTTTCTTCTAAGAGTTTTATAGTTTTAACTCTTACATTTCCATCTTTGACTCATTTTGAGTTAATCTCTGTACCTGGTGTAAGACAGAGAAGGGTCCGACTTCATTCTTTTGCACGTGGACATCATTTGTTGAAAAGCCTGCCCTTTCCCCATTGAATGGTCTTGGCACCCTGGTTGCAGTAAATTTTTATAACCCAGTAATTAAAGCTAAGTGACAACACATGAGGGTCTCATCTTGCCAGAAAGGGCACCAGAAAAGTGAATTTGTAAAAGAAGCTGACATAAATTAGACGAATCCGCTTTTCCTCTTCAATATTAATGGATATGTCTGTGCAGACCTCTTATTCCTGCTTTCAGTGGGTATTTCCTTCCTATTCTTCCCATACGGAATATCTCTTCTTTCCTTTGGGCTGCGCCACGCAGCTTTTGGGATCTTAGTTCCCGGACCAGGGATCAAACCCGTGCTCTCGGCAGTGAAAGCGTGGATTCCTAACCACTGGACCACCAGAGAACTCCCCCCATACAGAATCTGGGTAGGGCTGATGTACAACACTCTGCAGAGATGCAAACACCACAGGAACCCCCCTGCCTTTTCTGTTTACTGCAAAGTGTTCGATTTGGACCTAATTTTTTTCCTCCTATTTTTCAAAACCTAGAGAATACTTGCGAAGTGGTTTAAACTCTGCAATATGCCTATTCAAACGGCTACAGCAGGATCCTGTAACTGGGTCTGAGGATTCACCAGGGGTTGCACTCGAGGGGAGTCTGTGAACTTGAAATTGACCATGAAATTCAAATGGGGGCGCATGTGTCTATGCCTGTTCTTCTGGGGAGAAATGACCCACTTTCAGCAGACTCTGAAAGAGGTCTGGACTGAATAAAGGTTAAGAACCACTGGGCTATATGTCTTTTTTTTTTTTTTTTAACTTCAGTTCACAGATTCGAGGACTCCAGTTAGACAAGCCTTGTATATAATCCAGGCAGGTGAGTGGTCTTTAGGAGAACGTGACACAATGAATCTACATCCTGGAGGAGGGCGTGTCACATCAGCAGTGGACCCCGCCATGGGGCCAGGCGGGTGGGTCACAGGAGGGGAGTGAGCCGCCCACCCCATATCTAGCAGGAAGCCACTGTCAGGAGGCGGCTAGTCTTCTTCGCCACCACCCTTATTTAGGGATTCGAACAGTCCAGGAGGGGACTGTGCTGATGATTAGCTATCCCGTCAACGACTACCCTGGTGATAATTAACCCGCAGACCGCCAAGCCCGGAAATGCCACCGACTTGAGGAAACCTAAAACAGAAACCTCTGCCAGTGGGAAATAAAGGGAAGAGAGAAATCGTGTTTTGTTTTTTGTTTTTTTAATTGTATCCACCCCAATCAAGCCAAAGAAACATACGCGATTTGCCATCTTTGGCAGCTGACACTGACCAGCCCCGCGGCCAGATCATCAAGGTGACTCCCGCTTATGTTCTTACCCCAGAGAAGCCAGTTCCTCCTTGGGGTCTAGCAGCAATTCCAGCTACAACAAACGATTTCAAAGTCATGCAGGATTCATCACAAGTGGGAGTTTAGCTTTACATGAAGGGGCTGAAATGTGCAACAGTTAGCTTTTTGATCTCTAAACACTGATTTTTTTTTTTTTTTTTCCCATTGGCCATTCCACATTTTGACTTCTTACGTGTCACTGGTTCGAGTGTGTTCCAACATAAAGGCAACAGTTTTAGACGCTGGGTCTCCCACACAAGCAGTAATTCATTTCAGAAATCACTCCTAGGCCCCATGATTCGCGCCCCAAATTCCAGAGCTGGTGCGACCCTCCGAGAGGGACCAGTCCTCGGGTGACAGCCATGAGGGCCAAGTGTCAGCAAGTGGGAGACCTGAAGGAAGAGGAACCGAAGCTTCCTGACGGCAGAGGACCTGCCCACCCTGAGTGTTGGTCTAAACCTCAGCCTGGCTCTCCAGGGCCTGGAAGACAGAGAGGCTGCCTGGAGAGAAAGGCCAGGATGCTGGGGACTGGGGAAAGCGCCATCTCACAGACACAAGGAGGAAAGGGGATGCAGCCTGCAGGATGGATGTGGCCAGACCAAGACTCTTTTTGTTTTTTAAATAAATTTATTTATTTTATTCTTGGCTGTGTTGGGTCTTCGTTGCTGCGAGCAGGCTTCTCATTGCGGTGGTTTCTCTTATTGCAGAGCACGAGCTCTAGGCGCACGGGCTTCAGTAGTTGGGGCACGTGGGCTCAGTAGTTGTGGCTTGCAGGCTCTACAGCGCCGGCTCAGTAGTTGTGGTGCATGGGCTTAGTTGCTCCGCGGCATGTGGGACCTTCCCGGACCAGGGCTCGAACCTGTGTCGCCTGCATTGTCAGGCGGATTCTTAACCACTGCGCCACCAGGGAAGCCCCCAAGATTCTTTTTAATTACAGCAAACAGGAAAAGATGATAATACAGTAAATATTATCCCCTTCGCCTTAAAGGAAGTGAAAAATAATGTTAAACGCTGCTGGCAAGTCTAAGCGTTCATACACCTCCAAAGCAGCATTGTGTTCATACTTGCATGATGCTGTACCCAGTGCTGGTCAAATACAACCAGTACTGTGAGTGAGACCAGCCCCTGGTTAACTTTTCCTGTAAAGGGCCCAACAGCAAATATTTTAGGGTTAGATGCTCCCTGTTGAGACTACTCAGCCCCTCTAACGTAGGGTGAAAGCTGTCACAGACGATATGTACATGGATGAGCGTGCCAATAAAACTTCACTTATGGCCCCTGAAATGTGAATTTCATGTGTTCCAAGATATTATTCTTTTGTTGGTTTTTTTCAACCACTTCAAAATGGAAGAAGTCATTCTTGTCTCTAAGAGAGGCTAAAACAATTCTGGATAAATAAAAAGACAGGTGTCAAATGACAAATCAGCGTCCAGAGGGTCAAGGACACTCCGAGGGTGATCACCCACAAGCCCGTCCAGTCTCCCTCATTGAGCGGAGGAGGCAGGATGTTGGGAAGTCTCTGAAAAGGAGGAGCCCACAGCCAGAGCTGGAGACGTGTCATGAGGGAGAGAGGGGACAGCCCTCATGTCCTGTGGCTTCTGACCCTCCCTCCCCTCTACCCCTCCCACCACGTAGCTCTGATGCACGGCCCCCCCGCCCCGCATCTTTATGATTCAGGGCCTTTGGGCATTTCACAAAGGAAGAGAAATTTGTGGATGCAAGAAAACTGTAAAAGATGACACCCTTGAATAGACATTTTTCCAAAGGAGGTATAGAAATGGGCAATGAAAAGATGCTCAAACGTCATTAGTCATTTGGAAAATGAAATTAAAAACCACAACAAGATACTGTTTCACAACTACTAGGTTGGCTATAATAAAAACAAGGGAAAAGAAGACGTGGAGAAATTGGAGCCCTCCTACACTGCTGGTGGGAATGGAAAACGGAGCGGCTGCTGTGGAAAACATTTGGCAACTCCTCCAGAAGTTGGTCACCATTTGACCCAGCAACTCCACTCCTAGGTATGCACCCAGGAGAAACAGAAATCTATGTTCACACAAAAACTTGTCCCAAACATTCATAGCAGCATTAAATGTAATAGCCAAAAAGTAGAAACAACCCACATGTCCATCAGTGGACGAACGGATAAACAAATTGTGGTCCATGCATACGATGGAATATTATTCAGCCACAAAAGGGGAGGAAGCACTGACACTCGCTACAACGTCCATGAGCTTCAACACATGATGCTCAGTGGAAGAAGCCTGTCGCAAAGGGCCACGGATTATATGATGCCATTTTAGGAAACGTCCAGAACAGGCAAATCCACTGAGACAGGAAGTAGATTAGCGGTGGCCAGGGGTTGAGGGGAGGGGGAACGGGGAGGGGCTGGTAACGGGCAAAGGGTTTGTTTTGGGGGCGATGAAAAAGTTCTAGAATTAGATAGGATGAAGGTTACACAACATGGTGAATATCCTAAAAATCACTGAATTGTACCTTAAAATGGTGAATTTTATGTTATGTGAATTTTATCTCAATTAAAAGAAAATGACCCAGCAAGTGTGGGCAGATGCCAGGCAAGAAGCAAAACAGATGCTCTATAAGCTAAACTTGTTCCTATATTCTTTACCTGAGAAGAAGTGAAACGCGGCACTGCTCCAAACAATGAGAGGTTAGGCCTGAGAACTGACTAGGTCGGAATTCTTTATATAACGTTTTCAGAAGTAAACTTGGTTAACCAACAAAAATACTCCTCACACGCTATCCCAAAGAGACCTTCTGTTTGAAGACCTCAGTGACGTGCGGGAAGGTGTAAGAAAGCCTGTTTTAAAAATGCCACAATGTTTGGTCAGACGTGTCCCATAAACAGAACTGATTTTGGGAAAGGAGTGAGGAGTGAACAGCTAGGGGCAGGCTTCTCACCATCAGGAAACTGAAAGGAGAATATGTCCCAGTTCGAGAGTTGAGAGAAGTGAAGACTTCCTGCCCGCCCCACGCAAGTGAACCTCACCACTGGAGGATAAAGGAGCAGGCAGTTTCGAGAAGATTCCATATTCATGAAACACTAATAAAGGAAACCCAAATTAGGTTAGTGTCTCAGAAGTCTTCAAGGATGTTAAAAAGAAAAACATGATCCGTTAAATTTAAAGTGGGGGGAAAGCCTCCATTAGGGATGGATAACTTTATTCTACTTGGTCGGAATTCTGGTTTTACATTGTTTATGTAGAGTTAAAGAGAGAGTCTGCACAGTAATGAGAAGTCAACGACATGGAGAGACAGAGGCTGGAGAGCAGGATCTAGAGGCTGCAGGAGGGGGTCCCCACTCGAGAGGATACACTGCAGCAGGAGCAGGTCCCCTGGCTGGCACTGGAGGGTGACGACCCCAAGGGACAGGTCTTCTGCTGGGACCACAGCCAGTGAATGCTTTGATGGAGCATCAAGGTAGCAGTTGAAAACCACGTACCAACAGGGAATTGGAAGGGGTGGGAAAATGCCGTTGCCATGCAAGCCTCAGCTCAGAGTCAAGGCAACAAGCGTGAACTTGTGTCAGCACAAACCGGCTGAACGGCTGGGCCTCCCCCGAGGCACCCGCAGCCCTGGGCCCAGCTTGTGGTGACAGACTGGGGCTGAGTCAGCCACACGTGGGCTGTGAAACGGGTGGAGCAGAATTGACAGGGGCTGGTCCAGGGAGAGGGGGTGAGGCGCTCCGGAACCTCCCAAATCAGGGGCAGAATACGATGGACGCGGTCATCGTGCATTTTCCTGGGGGACACACGTGTTCACCCGATTGTCCAAAGGTCTGTAACCCGCTGTTCTATGAATGGGACGAGGAGTTAAGGGTAAAGGACTTGCACGTTGAAATGCCCTTAATTAGGAGCTAATTAAATACCTTGGGACACATCCATACAGAGGAATCTCAGGCAGTCAATGTAGAAAGATGCAGCAGACACACAGAGTGATAAGGAAAGATATAGACTAAATAATAGATGAAAAGAGCATGTTGCAGAAAAGTGGTCATAATATGATCCATTTTTTTTGCCTACGTGAAAGGAATGAAGCACTGACACACACCACAATGTGGATGAACCCTGAAAACATGATGCTTAGTAAGAGAAGCCAGTCGCAAAAGGCCAGAGTGAGTGATTCCATTTATATGAAACGTCCAGAACAGGCAAATCCACAGAGACAGAGAGTGGACTCGTGGTTGCCAGGGCCTGGGGAGGGGCATGGGGGTGACTGCTAACAGGGACGGGGTTTCTTTTTGGGGTGATGGAATGTTCTGGAACTAGATAGCGGTGACGGTTGCATAACCTTGTGACTATACTAAAAACCACGGAATTGTACACTTTACAAAGGGGTGAACTTTATGATATGTGAATTACATTTCAATTAAAAAATAAGAAAGTATCAGTGAGAATGTTTTATCTGCACACAAAATATCTCAAAGGATCCATGCTGAACTTTATCAGCGGTGGAAGGGGCAGGAGGAGAGAAGAGGAGGAAGCCAGAGGCTCTCTTTTCCCTTTTTATTTTTTTGCGCTAGTTGAATTTTTTCTACAGTGAAAAGATATGACTTCCCTAATTGAAAAGAGGAAATAAACAGACTTCCGGGCACTGCCTATAAGGATCTCAAAGTCCCCAAACGGTCCCTAGGGAATTGTGGGATCAAACTGCCCAGTGGCCCAGAGTGGACACCTGTTTTGTTTGCAAAGTCCAGTCATGATCACTTTAGAAAATGGCAAACATCTGAGGCAGGGGGGACCTGTGCTACTCAGACCTTTGAGTGACCTCAAACTGTGAGGCTAGGAAGTACTGAACACAGTAAAGAGCTCAAATAGTGGTTGCCTTTTAAAAAGAGTAGGGATCAGCCCTAAAAAGAAATGAAACTGAGTTATTTGTAGTGAGGTGGATGGACCTAGAGTCTGTCATTCAGAGTGAAGTCAGTCAGAAAGAGAAAAACAAATACCGTATGCTAACACATATATATGGAATCTAAAAACAAAATGGTACTGATGAACCTAGTGGCAGGGCAGGAATAAAGACGCAGACGTAGAGAATGGACTTGAGGACATGGGGGTGGGAGGGGGAAGCTGGGGCGAAGTGAGAGTAGCATGGACATATAGACACTACCGAATGTAAAATGCATGGCTAGGGGGAAGCAGTCGCATAGCACAGGGAGATCAGCTCGGTGCTTTGTGACCACCTAGAGGGGTGGGATAGGGAGGGTGGGAGGGAGACGCAACAGGGGGGGATATGGGGATATATGTATGCATATGGTTGATTCACTTTGTTGTACAACAGACACTAACACAGCATTGTGAAGCAATTATACCCCAATAAAGATGTATAAAATTTTTTTTAAAAATAAAAAGAGTAGGGATGACCTAAAGGTGATGGCTGTCCTCATTTTAACACTTTTACCCTCAGTGCCCAATACTGAGCTCGTGAAATGTGGCCGGTCCGAACCCAGACGCACCGCGGGTGTAAACTACATACTGGATTTCAGAGACTCTGCACGCCAAGAAGGACGTGAACTATCTCAATAAAAACTGTTTCATATAGATGCCGTGTTTAAAAAAACAACAATATTTTGGAGATACTGGATTAAATAAAATATACTGTTCAAATTAATTTCACCTGTTTTTACTTTTTAGAACGTGGCTACTAGAAAATTTTAAATGACACACGCAGCTCGCATTATGTCTCCGCTGGACAATCGTGATCCAGGGGACTCCTACAATAAACCACCCAACCGGGAAACTGCAAATCTCTCACGAGGCCCTATTTTACTAGAAAGTAAGCGAAATGATTTTAGGGCTCGGTCAGATCTTGATCTAGTAAGAACTCGAGTCAATTCAACAAATAATTACTCTAATTGGTGCCCTACAGAGACAGACCTGGTCTGTCCTCAGGGGTCTTACCCTGCGTGAGAGAGAAAAGGAGACACACAGATAACTCCTTCTGTGGCAAAGGTGACAGGTGCGGACTCCAGGTGGAACTTAGGACCATAAACCCTGGGGCGGGGAACCTGGGAAGGTCCCATCCTGGATGCTGCGGGACAGGCAGGACCATCCCATGGGTGGGGGGTAGACAGGGAGGGGGGGCCAGCTCAAGAGCAGGCGCCGTGCACAGGAAGGTGTGCGTGTCATGGGGGTGGGGAGGCAGGAGAAGCAGAGGGTGTGGACCGGGGGTTCTCCGGGAAAACAGGCTGTGAACGCTCCTGGACTCCATCCTCTATCGCAGGGCAGAGGTCAGCAAACCACCGGCCACGCCCGCGGCCAAGTCCGGCCCAGTCTGCTGCCTGGTTTTGTACGGTCCACAAACTAAGAATGATTTTTACATTTTTTAATGGTTGAAAAAAAATCAGAGTCAAAATATTTTGTGACACATGAAAATGACATGAAATTCACATTTCAGTGCACATAAGTGAAGTTTTATTGGCACACGGCACCCTTCACAAATGGCCAGAGCCACTGCAAAAGCTGGTTCCAAACAGTGACAAGTGGCCCTATCACTCTGCAGAAAGGAGAATTCGTTCAGTCCACAAATTCTGAGTGCCATGTTTTGTGGATGAAATAAATCTAACAGACATAAGCACGTTTGTTTCAAATCGACTTTTTAACAGAGTGACATCTTTGAAAAGTTCCAAAGCAAACAAATACGAATCGAGCTGTTGCAATCGGCTTGACGCAGAATTAGGCATTTAACATTGTCCACCGTGTACAGGGCTCCTGGCTTTGGGACCTGGCAGCAGTTGGGTGGTAAGACTCCATGTTCCCAGGAAGATCCCTGCTTTCTGGAAAAGATCTTGACTTGCAATTTTGGCTGGGCCAAAAGGGGAGGCCATTAACAGCAGGGGTCTTTGATTAAAATTTCTCTGGGGATTTGGTAAAGGAAAACTACGTATTGAAAGGGCTGGAATGTTAATCTAAGCTGAATCAAAAACATGGAGTTTTGACGGCTAGCAGACATCGAGCAAGGGGTTGGTGATTTTTGCTTTGTTACTCCATGTAGGCCTCGCCCTCTAAAGAGCTCTCTGGGCTCAAGTGTTTGATTCACTCACGTGTGAAGTACAAAGCTCTGTGGGAAGTGCGGCAGGGACAGCTGTCCCCGTCCCCGGGGAGCTCACAACCGAGAACAGGAAATGAGACACGCAAACCACTACGGCACGTCCATGTCGTCTTGGGATGTGAAATCTATGTGCCGTGGCACTTCTGGCTGATTAATCCTGGGGTCCCTAACTAGGGGGTGATTCTGCCCCCCAGGGGACATTTGCCAAGGGGTGGGCGCTCCTGGCAGGTGGAGGCCAGGGGTGCTGTGTTCAACCTCCTACGAGGCCCAGGACGGCCTCCCCGCCCTCCCACCAAGAACGATCAGGCCCCAAAGTCAATGGCGATGCGTTGGAGAAACCTGGCCTAGTCTTCTGTTTCCCCACTTAGCTCACCAATTAACATCTCAAGGGTCCCTGGTGAAAGAGCATCGAAGAGCTAAGATTTTTCGTCAGTAGAAATGACATTTCAGAGCGAGGGGAGACCCGAGTATAAGACCTGTTTAAGGCATGGCAAGTCCATTTGGAGAAGTCGTGAAAGACAGGCAATTGAAAAGGGAGATGGGGCTGGACCGAGACGAGCCTTGAATGCCGAGCTAAGTACGGCGTGGTTACAACGAAGGGGAGGGGCCAGTCCATCCGTTTGGCTACAAAAAGCAGAGAGAATGTGCCCATCCTCTCCCCCTGACACAGCCCAGGAGAGCCACGGTGGGGTGGATTGGGAGGAGATGATGAGGTGAGAACCGTGAGCCAACGGCACACTGGCCCACGCAGGATCTGGGAGTGAATCTGAGCGTGCTGTCGCTGTAGAGCTAGAGGCTGGAGAAATCCTGCTTCTAGAACAGGAGAGGAAGGCTGAGCTCCTCAGGCCACTGGGGCTACAAGGGAGAGAGGAGCGAGGCTGCGCCCCGAGGAGCTCCCTACCCGGAAGCTGGGCGAGGCCCCACAGCGCTGCCCAGCCACCACGTCTAACTCCGTCACCCTGTGGTTTGTTCAGTTAGAAAACTGCTCATCGGTGAGTCTCTTCCTGTGCCCGCTGAGTCTCCTTAGGGAGCACAGGCCAGGTGACAAAGGCTCAGCCAGCTGTGGACTCAGGCCAGTGATGAATTCCGTGGTTACAGGGCTTCCAGAAATACCTTCTATTCACGCCTGCTTGTCATTTTAAGAGTTGGCCGTATCACCGTACCACAATGTACACAACTGATGAACCCTGGAATTATACCCACTTCATGCTTTAACTTCCAGTCTGAATGTCAGTGGCCAATGGTGGCCAACAATTTAAAATTTCTCTATCACCTTCTCCCCTTGTAACTCCCCGCATGACGATCTATGAATACACTTAAGTATTCGACTAATTCTAAGCAACTTGGATGTTTGATATTTGGGGCCCACAAATATTTGCTGAACAGATGGAAACCCTAGAGAGCTCTAAATATAAAGAGGTCCCCAGTATGGTGAATTCTTCTAGAAAATGAAGAATTCTTTTCAAAATCGAAGCACATCCTTCAAGCTGTTTTCTGTGGGTCTGGAATTCCGAATTTATTTTTTCTCCAAGCAGGCTCCATCTGTACGTATTCTGAGAAGGACAGGCGAGGTGGGAAAGCTCCAGGTGGTGTTTTCTTTGGGTTCTCCCTGGATGGGGTGGATTTTTGCGGGCTGGTGATTCTGGGGGGAAATTGCTTCCCTGGCCTTACCCCACGGATCACCTTTTGGACAGAAACATATCCTGGAAACATGGCGCTATTTCGAAAAGATAAACAGTTTGCGTTTTAAAAATATAAGCATAATTAAGCGTTGCTGCAACTTCAGGAATGGGCTTCTATATCATTAGTGTGATTTCAAGTTTTCCGAGGAGACAGGCGCTCATGAGCCAAGCCGTCTGTCGTTCTGTGGGGACGCGTCCTTTCCCCTTCCTGCCAGGGGACTGTCCCCATCTGATCATCGCTTTGGTCTCCACCAGGCCTCACTGTCCTTGGTGCTCAGTCCTTGAGTTACTTCCCCCTCTGCCTTCAGAGCCCTTTCCCAGGTTCCCCCCTCACCTAAGAATTGCTGCGAAATCTTCTCTGTCCAGCACGATTCACAGTAGCCAAGTGTGGAAGCAGTCCACACATCCATCGAGGGATGAAAGGATAAACAAATGTGGTCCATCCACACAATGGAATATTATTCAGCTTTAAAAAGAAAGGAAATTCTGACACCTGCTACAACACGGATGATCCTTGAGATCATCAGTGAGAGAAGCCAGACGCAAAAGGACAAATACTGTCTGATCCCACTCACAGGAGGTCCCTCGAGAAGTCAAATCCGTAGAGACAGGAAGTAGATGCTGGGGGCCAGGGGCTGGCGGAGGGGCTGGAGAGTCAGTGTTTCATGGGGACAGAGTTTCAGTTTGGGAAGATGAGAAAGTTCTGGGGATGGACAGTGGGGATGGTTGCACAACAATGAATGTCCTTAATGCCACTGAGATGTGCGCTTAACACTGGTTAAAATGGTAAATTCTATGTCATTATATTTTGCCATCACTTTGTAAAACACCACTTTCCTCTGACTCTTCGTTGGTTTCCTGCTCCTTGAAATCTGATGGTTCTACCTTTGGCCTTCTCACTCTCCGGCCTCTCTGAGTGAGCTCATCCGTTTTCACGACTGAAATGACCAATTACGTGCTGACAGCTCCCAGATCCTGACCTCCAGCCTGGACTGCGCGTCCCCCCACCATCCCCCACTGTCTCCAGACCCTGAAATCCAGCAGCCTGGCAGGAAACTGCCCGCACTCGGCTGGCCCCCGTGCATCTCAAGCTGGCCAAGCCCACACCTGAACGCATTACCCCTCTCCGCCCCACTAGCTTCTCCCAGGATCCCTGACTCACTGAAGCGGCCTGTTCTACCTGATCCCCCAAATCAGACACCCAGGGATCGCCCTGGGCTCCTCCCTGCCCTTGGTCCCAAGAGAGTCACCGGATCCTCAGAGCCCTCAGAACCCTGCAGCTCTGTCCCCACGCAGCATCCCCGGCTGGTGCTGTCAGCCAGGTCGCCATCGCCCTGGGCCTGGACCATGGCAGCTGTTAATTCTCCATCGCCATCCTCCAGACGCCATACCTTTCGCTACACCTACCAAAATCCCATCTGATCACAAAGTGCTTCCCCAGCAAACCTCTCAGCCCAGCACCAGACGAGTCCCACTCGTCCAGCCAGGGGTCGGCAAACTTTTCCTGTAAAAGCCCAGACAGTAAATATTTTAGGCTTTGCGGTCCACGTTCTGTGTCGGTCGCAAATAGTCAACCCCGCCGTGGCCTCAAAAGGGCAGCCAGAGACAGTATGGAAATGAACGAGCGTGGCTGTGTTCTAGTGAAACTTTGCTTCCAAAAACAGGCTGTGTGTGCCGACACCTGTTCTCCTCTCTGGCCTGATCTCCCCTGTACCCTGCACTTGGCTTCCAGAAAACACAGCCGCACCACGGCTCTCCCCACCAGTCTGCTTGTACATCAAGACTCCGCTCCAGCCCGCCTCCCCTTGGACACCTTTCGTGCCCCCTCCAGGCGAGCGGCCTGCCACACACATGCCCTAGAGGGACCTCTGGCCCATCCCCGTTCTGAAACTATCGCCCTCTCCTAGTTGGTCTTTGGTCTCTGTAACCTCATAGGATAGTGTTTGACTCAGAAAGGAATGAATGAATGAATGAATGAGCGATGAAGAAATGGCAGAGGTCCAGAAAGCTGGTTTTCCAGCAAACGACTGGACACCACGGCTCTGACAGCTACAGGCAGAGGTGAAATCTCCCAACAACTTAATTTATACTTAGAATAGCAGCCAGAGTCCTCCCCATGGCCTCTGGGGCCCTGTGCCTCTCCTCCTTTTGCTCACCAGTTATTAGCCACACAGCCGCCTTTCTCTGCTCCGACCAGGCCCAGCTGACTCCTCCTGCCGCAGGACCTTTGCACCTGCTGCCCCCCACCCCGCCCCACCTGGAAGGCTCTTCCCTCTGAACAGCACAGGGCTGCTCCCTCTCATCATGACAGTCTCAGCTCTCCTGTCACCTCCTGAAGAACTTCCCTGGACACCAGTAGCCCAGTTCTTACACACACACACACACACACTCAAAATAACTGCAGAGATCTTAGTAGAAACAGGTTTACTATATATAGCATATCTGGGCTTTGTTACATAGTGAATGACAAATAATCACTATATTGGCCATCACATGTAAGTTCTAGATTTTTAATGGCTTTAGAATTTTTTTGGTTTTCATTTTTAAACATGGACTATGGCAGGTATAATCTGATTCACAGCATCTGAAATCCACTTGCTGTATGTATCATCCATAGGCTTGGGAAGACAACTGTATTTTTTGTAAATTCATAGAATTGACCACAATTTAAAATGAGGTTGCCAGGGCATGAAACCATGCTTTAAAACATATAAAACCTATGTATCATAAAATAGGAATGCACTTCAGGAAAAAAGAAGTGAGGTGTAGCAAGGAGCAAGGCCATGCTGTCTGCTCCAGTCAAATCTTGGCATGAAGACCAGGACTGTTCTCACCTCCAAGTGGCTGATTTCCAGACTTCGACAGGATTGGCACCTAAGAGCCAGCACTAACGGAGAGGGGAAACCAGTTTTTAAATTTTCTCATCTGTAGGTTCTGCCTGCAGAGCTGGCTGCTTGGCAAAACCTGTCTGGAAGTGTGATGTTTTGGAGTGATTTCAGATGGACCGATACCCCAACCAAGATGTGGGACTTTGAGACACTTTTTGGGTTGTTTTTTGGTTTTGCCCAGCACTTAACGCTTGCAGAGTGCCATATCTGTACCAGAGAATTTCTATGCAATCGAAGGGTATTTCCCACCTTAAAACAGACAGTGGAAGGCTCACCCACTCAATCGAGCAAGATGTATTTACTGAATGTCTCCTCAGCATTTGGTGGTCAAGAAACCAAAATTAAAAAATCACCCCAGGCAGGCCACACTGCTTGCTTGCTTGTTCTAATAATAAAAATAACAACAACAATAATAAGAGCTACTGCATTGTACACCTATTCTGTGCCAGGACCTGGGCTAAGCAGTTATAATATTATTTCCTCTTTTTTTTTTTTCTTTTTGCCGCACTGCACGGCTTGCGGGATCTTAGTTCCCTGACCAGGGATCAAACCTGTGTCCCCTGCAGTGGAAGCGCAGAGTCCTAACCACTGGACCGCCAGGGAATTCCCTATAATATTATTTCTAATATCAAAACCATATAAGTGATTTTCTCTTTCACCAATGCCAAACCTTACCTGGAGTCACAGAGCTAATAAACGTTAACCCCTTCTCTGTGGGGCCCTAAAGCCCACATCAGCAGCATCCAGGGCTGGGACTTGTATTTTTCCTTTCCTTTGACCCCTGACCCCGTTCATCCAATCTGAGGATCGCAACAGGACATGATACGATCCCTGGTGAACAGGCTGGAATCATCTGGGCAAGAGGCGCCAGTGGCTCGGACCAGGGGCTGGTGGTGGAGGTGGCGAGGCGTGGTCAGATTCTAGGACTCTACCTTTTTGCTGATGGCTTGAGAGAGGGCTGGAGGATGACTCCAACATGTTGGCCTGAGCAGCCAGGAGAAGCCAGCTGATGTTCACTAAGGGAGCTCGGAGCCTTCAGAGGAGCAGACTGGGGGACTAAGCCCTTGCCTCTAAGCTGCCTGTCAGCATCACCATCTTCACCAGCTGCAGCCTGCCAGCCCATGGGGTGGGCTCTCCACGCCTCTGCCCCCCATCCTCTGCCCCCACTCTTTATCCCACACGCCCCCTTAATTCTGGGTCTTCCTCTCCTAAGCTTCTCCCTCTCTTTTGTCTTTTCCTATAAGAAGTCCTTTGCTGATCTTGGGTTCCGTGAGGGTCCTGACAAGGGAGGCAGTTTCTCTGAGAACTTCCCTTGCTTTGAAAAAAGTTTCACATTTTACAAATAAGTAGGTGTGTATAGGGGAGCACGTTATTTCAATAAGTGGTCAACCTGCATTAATTAAAAAGAGCCGAAAGAGATATGGGGATATATGTATATGTATAGCCGATTCACTTTGTTATAAAGCAGAAACTAACGCATCATTGTAAAGCAATTATACTCCAATAAAGATGTTAAAAAAAAAAAAGAGCCGAATATACTATAAGATATGGTTCCTTCTGGCTCTGGAATTTTACAAGCAAAACCACCACCTGTGACTATAAAAATCCTGCAAGCACATTTAAAATGTTGACTCAATTATATATACTATTAATGAAAATTCAATTAATTAAATATCGATTAATATTAATTAATTTTAACTCGAATCTGAAACTACAAATTAGGTCTAAGGAATAAGAGCCAGATAAACAATTTCCCAGCATCTGCATTTCTGGTGAATAACTCCAGCCTGGCAGTGCTTCAGTGATAAACACGGTTAAAGATGAATATTAAGGTGATATGTGGCCTGCACCCAGAAAGCAGGTATCAACTGAATTTCAAAGGACTTGTTCTGTTACTGGGGGTCATTAATAATTCTGCCCCTCTCCTCCTGGACTCCCCTTTTGAGCATCTCAGAGGTTTATCTGGGATGAGAGGAATGCACCTAAAGAGGCAAATAGTTCATATTGCTTTTACCACAGGGGCAAACTGTTTCTGCATTCATTCCTGACCCACATCAGTTGGAACATCACAGGATCCTGGAACCAGTTATCTTTTCCATCATATATTATTAGAAGTCTTTTTTAAAAAAGACTACCAAGTCCCGCAGGATACTCTACCAAGCCTGTTGGCAAAATTAGCACCAGTAATTAAGGAAATTAAATTCCTTTCCTGGGGGGTGGGGTGGTACCATACACTCTTTTTCTCTGGCCAGAGTAGGTGAGTAACCATTCCTAAGGTTATTTTAGAGTCAGTTCAAGTTTTTAAACTGGAGTGGGAGAAAGAACAGGTGACCAGCCCCTGGTACTCCCCGGCACAGAGGATAAGGGTCTTTATATCAATATGAGCAAACAAATAATGTTTCAGATTATGAAGCAACAAGATAAAAATGTGCTGCCAATATGTGCAGGCAAAAAAAAAAAAAAGTTTTTGTTATTAATGTTTTCTGTTGTCGTTGTTGTCATTATTTTGATTTTTTTGGGTAGGTCTTAGTTGACATGGAGAGCCTTCTATCAGGTTTGCTATTTTGGATTTGCAGAGATAAAGCTGATTGGGCGGGGGGAAAACTCATGACAGTCTGCACCGACAGTTCAATGCACAAAGCAAGAAAATAATTGTATGTTGGGGGGGGGAGGGGCGGTGCATAATTAAAACAGCAGAAGCAGGAATGATGTCTCCGTGGAAAGGCAGCCCTGGACTCGTGTGCTACATCCTGCCCTTCTCCCTCATTCCTGCGGGGCAACCGGGAGGTTAAAATTAGGACGATGAACCACCCCCGCCGCCGCCGCCGGAATGGCAGGGGCAGTTGGGCCCCGGGGGCCCTTGAAATAGCCACTCGGATCGGAAACGCAACTTTTCTTAGCGCAGCAGCGAGAAAAACCAACAGGGACGAAGCCTGGAGGGAGCGCCGCGGCTTGTCCCAGAGGGAAAAGAAAAGGAATCAAGAGCATTTGGAGGGGGGCGTGTTTTCGGGGGTCAGAGGTGGGGGATGGATTCACACATACACACACACACCCACGCACTCCCACAACCCGCGGAGAAAATGCCACCGAGCAGTTTGGGCCCACAAGTTGGGCTCTTTAAGCAAAATAATAAATTAATAAATTTAAAAAAACAAAAACAAAAACAAAACACAAACCCACAACCCTTTCGGTGAAACTTTTCTTGCTTCGCGATCAGTCCAAATAGGGGAGCTGCGGCGGTGCGTAGGCGCTTCCTGAGGGGCGTGGAGGGCCTGGCGGA
Source organism: Eubalaena glacialis (assembly GCF_028564815.1). Classification (NCBI taxonomy): domain Eukaryota; kingdom Metazoa; phylum Chordata; class Mammalia; order Artiodactyla; family Balaenidae; genus Eubalaena; species Eubalaena glacialis. The sequence goes on along the minus strand of NC_083719.1, from coordinate 182,460,607 downwards.
TCCAGGATCCCCCAAACTTGGGAACGCGGGGTTACCAGGGACAGAGCGGAGGAGTATCCGAGGAGCCCTAAACGCGAGGATTCTTGATGAAAAGGTGAGACACGGGTCTCTGGGAAGCCAGATTCTCGGGGAGTTCGTGGTCAAAAAGTGAGGAGGGGAGGGGTTCTTCCCCTAGACCAGCTCACCGACTTTTGGTTAAAAAGTGAGGATGGGGTTACAGAGAGCCCTCAAATTCAGTATTTGGGAACGGGGTCAAAACGATGATCCCCGAGACAGCCCAAATTCAGGACTTTGAGGGTAAAGGTGAGAACGAATCTTTTAGGCCCTCTCAATTCAGGAATTTGAGTTTAAGGGTGAGAGAAAGGTCCCAGGGGCGCCCAAATTTCAGAGATTTGGGGAGCAAACAGGAGGAGCCCCCAGGCGCCTTCAATTCAGGGAGTTTAAATGTCAGAGTTCGAAAGGCGCTGCTAAGGCGTCCCCCAATTTAGGGAGTTTGAGGGGAAGAGTGAGAGAGGGGTCCTCGGGCACCCCCAGCTTAAGGATTTGGGGAACGAAAGTGAGAAGAGGTTCCCCAGGAGCCCCACATTCAGGAAGTTTGAAGGTAAAAGCTTGAGAGGGGTTCCCGGGGCACCCCTAACCCGGGGATTTTGAGGGTAAGAGTGAAAGACGGTTCCCCGGGAGCCCCCAACTCAGGAAGTTTTGTAAAAAGTGAGTCGATAGGTCCTCACCTCTCCCCGAGTTCGGTTAAAAGGAAGAAGGAGACCACGGCCACTCCAAACTCCGCCGCGCTGTCGGGACTCGGGGTGCGGAGGGAGGTCCCGCGGGCGCGCCATCCCGTACGTTTGGGGTGAACGGCAGGGACTACGCTGCCCGCTCCCCGACCCCCAGTCGGGATCCCCGCCGCCCCCAGTAGTCCCCGGCCGGGCAGGGCCCGGGGCGGTCGCATCGGTCACCTGGAGTTCCGGCCGGGAGTTCGGGCAACGGCTCCCGCGGCGGCGGTGGCGGCTGCTGCGTGTTGGTCCCCGTTGGTAAGTAACAGTCTCCACGGCTACAGTCTCTATGGCGGCGGCGGTGGCGGCGGCGGCTGCCGCTCCTCCTCCCGCTCCCGGCGCCCGCCCGCCTCTCGCCGCCTGCCCTCCTGCCGCGACGGGGCGGGGCGTTGTTATCGGCAACGGTTACCAGGCTCCACGCCCCACCCCCTCAACGGCCCGCTTCCAACGGGCGCGATGAGGGCGGGGCGCAAGACCCTGCAGCTCCCCATTGGCTGCCCGCAGTGCCTGTCAGCGGGGGCGTTCCCCGGCGAGGAAGAGGGCGAGGCTCGACCAATCGCCCCGAAGGAGGGCGGGGCTTGGAGGGAGGCGGGCGGCGCTGGGAGGGTTGGTAGGCGGGAGGCGCGCACGGGCCGGGTGTTGGTTGCGCCGCTCCCGGAAGGCCGAGTTTTGGGGACCCGGGGGCCTTCGCTTATTGTCGGGCGTCCTAGCACAGTCTAGGTCCGGGGTCAGCAAATTCCGACCCGCGGGCCAGATGCGGCCCACTGCCTTATTTCCATGGACCACAAGCTGAGAATTTTAAAATGTTTTAAGTGGTTAAAAAAAAAACCAAAAGAAGACTCTTTCGTGGCACGTGGAAACTATATGAAAGTCTATTTTATTTTACTGAATCCAGTATTTTCAACTCCTTTAAGGACTGACAAACTATGGCCCGCGGGCCAAATTCTGCCTGCCTGTGCTTGTAATTAAAGGTTTTTTGGAACACAGCTTCCCCCCATTCCTTTAAGGGACACGGAAACTTGTCCCATAGAGACAGAGTTGGGTACTAGAGACTTGAGCATTTGCACAAAGATGGGATGACATAAGCAAAGTCTAAAATATTTACTATCTGGTACTTCACAGAAAATGTTTGCCAACATTTTCCTCTCCTCCCTACCCCCAGGTAGTAGGTTCAACTTTTGAATGGGACAAACAAGGGACCCTCTCAGAGTTTTTTTTTTTTTTTTTTTTGGGGGGGGGAGATTGACAATAAACAGAATAATAAAGTAAACATATAGTTATTTGGGAGAAGCGGCTGGAACACGAGGAGAAAAAGCTTGTTCTGAGAAAAGGCAGGCAGGGTAACTTAAGGGAAGATTAGATTTCAGCCTCATTCATTCACTCATTCAACAAGTAATCATATTAGTCAGCATTGACTAAATTGTCCTTATATGCCAGAAAGTGATCTAAGCATTTTTCATATGCTAACTTAGTTAAATCTCACAATCACATCCTGAAAAAAAGAGTATGCATTATCCCCGTTTTACAGATCAGAGCACAGAGGCCGGGAAAAAAATGAGTGAATTTGTATCAAACAGCTTGTAAGGGCTTCGAACCCCAGTGGTCTGGTGCCCAATCCCACACTCTTGACCACTAGATGGGTAGTTTTCAAACATTTTTGACCACAAGGCACAGCAGGAAGTATATTTTACTCAGAGCCCCAGTTCACACAAACACATATATAACGAAAACATTTTCATGACATGATACTTTAGGTAATGCTGATTTTTTTCTATTCTGTTTTGTTTTAATGAAAATGCTGATGGTGACTTGCTAAATTGATTTTGCCACGTTCTTCTTGAAGCAATGGTTGCTTCAAGAAGCTTCTTGCTTCAAGAAGCAATGGGTTGCTTCTTGCAGAGTTTCATGTGATGGAATCTTAAGACTGCAGGAATCAGTTTCTGTCCTTCAATGATTAATTTAGTTAAAAATATTTATTGAGTGCCTACTATTTGCCAGGCACTGTTCTTCTAGGGACACAAGTCCCACACGTATAGGAAAAGTAACAGGGTAGTAACTTGGGGGTGAGTAGGTGGGGCTTATTTTGGATGGAACAGCCAGGGATGGCCTCTGAAGTGTGGCCAACCCAGATGGTTTGATTATGGGGTTTCCCAGGGTGTGGGACTTTCAGTGCTAAATCTGGAAAATTCCCCGACAAAGTGGGAAGAGTTGGTCACCCTAGGCCTCTCTGAGGGGGTGACCTTTGGGCCAAGGTCAGAATAATGAGGAAGAGGAAAGGAACATTTCAGGAATTCAAAATCCCTGGGGTGGAAACTCATGTGGAAGAAACAAAAAGCAGGTCCTTGGGCGTGGCTGGAGCAGAGTGAATGGGGAGGGGTAAGTGGGTGGGGGGTGGTGAGTCAGAGGATGGAGGGGGTCATTTTATTTGAGGTCCCATAGGCCATGGGAAATGGTCCTCATCAGATTGGGAAGCCATTGGAGGGTTTTAAGTGGGGGGCAGATGTACTCCAATTTGTGATTTGTGATTTTAAAAGCTCATTGCATGGGGGATAGATTGCAGGAGACAAGAAAGACAGAGAACTTGGGAGTCTGTTACAGTTCTGGACTGAAAGGTAGGGTGGCCTCGATTAGGGACCTGGTAGCAGAGGTGGAGATGAATGGGTGGATTAGAGGTACGTTTTGGAGAGCATTCTGATGGACTGGATGTGGGAAGGTGAGGGGAAAAGTTTCAGAGTGGGACAGGAGGTACCTTGGAGCCTTCCTGTATGGTTCATTCTGCTATAACTCTTGTTTTGAGAACGTGAATTTGTCCCAACGTGATGCCGTATTTGCAGTACTATTTATGTATTTCTTCCCCACTGAACAGGTATAAAACTCTGCTATCTCAAAGAAGAAGTCATGAGGGAAGTTAGAAAATACTCTGAGATGACCGAAAATGAAACACAACATACCAAAGTTTATGAGATGCAGCTAAAGTAGAGGAAACTTGATAGCTATAATCATTTATGTTAAAGAAAAAAAAGAGAGAGGGAAAGATTTCAAATCAATAATCTAGCTATCCACCCTAAGAAACTGGAAAATAAGAGTAAACTAAAACTGAAGCTAGCAAAAGGAGTGAAATAATAAGGACTAGGGTAGGAGTAAATGAGATAGAGACTAGAAAATCAGTAGAGAGAATTAATAAAACCACAAGTTACTCCTCTGAAAAGATCAAATAGGTTGATAAAACTTTAACTAGGCTGACCAAGATAAAAAGAGAGAAGATTCAAATTACTAAAACCAGGAAACAAAGAGGGGACATTACAACCAACATTACAGAAATATAAAAATGATAAAATAATACTATAAACAATTGTATGCCAACAAATTAGATATCCTAGATGTAATGGGAGAAATTCTTAGAAAGATGCAAATTACCAAAACTGATTCAAGAAGAAATAGAAAACTGAATGGATTTTTAACAAGTAAAGAAATTGAATTTTTAACAAGAATTGAATTGAAGTAAAGAAATTGAATTGAAGTCAAAAAACTTCCCACAAAGAAAAGCCCAGGACTACACGGCTTCACGGATGAATTCTACCAAGTGTTTGAAGAAGATTTAACACTTATCCTTCACAAACTAATTTTTTAAAAAATATTTATTTATTTATTTGGTTGCACTGGGTCTTAGTTGTGGCACATGGGCTCCTTAGTTGCAGCTCGTAGGCCCCTTAGTTGTGGCTCACTGGCTCCTTAGTTGTGGCATGTGAACTCTTAGTTGTGGCATGCATGTGGGATCTAGTTCCCTGACCAGGGATGGAACCTGGGCCCCCTGCACTGGGAGTGCGGAGTCTTCACACTGTGCCACCAGGGAAGCCCCCAGAAACTATTCTTAAAATTAGAAGAGGAGGGAATACTCCATGAGGCCATTCTAACATTCTCTGAGGCCAGAATTATACTGATACCAAAACCAGACAAAGACATCACAAGAAAAGAAAACTAATGACCAAGATTTCTTATGAACATAGATGCAAAAATCCTCAACAAAATACTGGCAAACCAAATCCAGCAGCATATAAAAAGATTTATACACCATGATCAAGTGGAATTTGTCCCAAGAATGCAAGGTTGGTTGGTTCAATATTAAAAAAGTAATAATTGTTTTAGTAGAATAAAGGACAAAAATGATATGATCGTCCCAACAGATGCAGAAAAAAGCATTTTACAAAATCCAACACTCTTTCACAACAAACTAGGAATAGAGGAGAACCTCAAGCTGATAAAAGACATCTACAAAAAATGCCACCATTGAGTATCAATAATGATATTTAATGGTGAAAAGCCAAATGCTTTCCCCCTAAGATCAAGAACAAGACAAGGATATCTGCTCTCGACATTTCTATTCGACATTGTCCTGGATGGGCTAGCCAGGGTAATTAGGCAAGAAAAATAAATAAAAGGCACCCAGATTGGAAAGGAAGCAGGAAAACTATCTCTATTTGCAGATGACATGATCTTGTATGTAGAAATCCTAAGGAACCCATTAAAAAGCTATTAAAACTAATAAGTGAATTCAGCAAGGTTGCAGCGTACAAGTTCAATATACAAAACTCAATTGTTTCTCTATACACTAGCAATGAACAATCTGAAAATGAAATCAAGAAAACAATTCAATTTACAATAACACCAAAGAGAACCAAAGACTTAGGAATGAATTTAATGAAAGAAGCCAAGACTTGTACAATGAAAACTAAAAAACAAACAAAAACCAAAACCAAAACAAACAAACAAAAAAAAACCAACAGCATTGAAAGACATTAAAGAAGTCCCAAGTAAATCAAAGGATATCCCATGTTCATGATTAAGAAGATTTAATGTTGTTAAAATGGTAATATTCTCCAAACTGACCTACAGACTAAATGTAATCTCTATCAGAATCCAGCTGGGTTTTTGTTGTAGTTGTTGAAATTTACAAGCTGATCCTAAACTTCATAAAGCAATGCAAGAAACCCAGAATAACCCAAACAATCTTGAAAAAGAAGAACAAAATTGCAAGACTCACACTCCCAGATTTTAAAACTTACTACAAAGCTACAGTGTGGTATTGGCATAAGGCTAAACACACAGATAAATGGAACAGTACTGAGAGTCCAGAAATAAACGTACAGTTTTACAATCAATTGATTTTTTTGGACAAGAGTGCCAAGATTATCAATAGTCTCTTCAACAGGTGGCGCTGGGACAACTGGATGGCCACATGCAAAAGGATGAAGTTGGACCCCTACTTCACACCATATACAAAATTAACTTAAAATAGACCACAGACCTAGGTGTAAGAACTAAAACTATACAACTCTTGTTAGAAAATATAGGAGTAAATCTCCATAACCTTGGTTTGGCAATGGCTTCTTCAATATGATACCAAAAGCAATTTAAAAATGGGAAAATATTTGAATTGACATTTCTCCAAAGAAGATATACAAACAGCCAACAAGCACACGAAAAGATGCTCAAAATCATTAGTTCTCAGGGAAATACAAATCAAAACCACAATGAGATACTGCTTCACAGCTACTAAGATGACTATAATTAAAAAAAACCAAAAACCCCAAACAGGTAATAACAAGTATTGGCAAGGATGTGGAGAAACCAGAGCCCTCATACACTGCTAGGAGAGATGTAAAATGCTACAGCCACTTTAGAAAACAATATGGCAGTTCCTCAAGAAGTTAAACATAGAATGGCCATATGACCCAGCAATTTCACCCCTAAGGATATATACCCAAGAGAAATGAAGACATATATCCACACAAAAATTTGTACACAAATTATCATGGTGGCATTATTCATAATAGCCCAAAGCAGAAACAATCCAAATAACCACCAACAGATAGATGGATAAGTAAAATATGGTAAATCCATATGATAGAATTTTATTAGGCAATACAATGGAATGATGTACTGATACCCACTACAACATGGAAGAACCCTCAGCACATGATGCTAAGTGAAAGGTGACAGTCACAGAAGGGCACATATTGTGTGATACCATTTATGGGACATGACCAGAATAGGCAAATCCATAGAGACAGAAAGTAGATTAGTGGTCGTCGGGGGTTGGAGGAGGGGAAATGGGGAGGTGCTGCTAAGGTGTATGGAGCTTCTTTGGGAGGTGATGAAAATATTCTAAATGGATGGTGGTGATAGTTGCACAAGTCTTTGTATGTTCTAAAAACCACTGAATTACATACTTTAAAAGGATGAATGTCATGGTATGTGAATTATATCTCAATGAAGTTGTTATTAAAAGACTCTGCTACCATATTAATTAGGTTCCTTTTAGTTGTAACTCAGGTGTGTAACTCACTGACGAAGTTTTTGAGTATTGTCACCCTAACTCCATTTTACCCACAAGCCAGCCCTGTGTGTTTTATCCTGTAATTTTGCCCAGGGCAGTGATTTTTAGGAATGCATTTATTGCCTTAGCGCAAAACTGACTTGGAGTTATTCCAGTTTGATGTTAGTAAGCAGCAGCTTTCAGCTGGTCAAGTGACAGTCGTCCTTCATCGAAAGACAAGACAAGGTGGAGACCCTGCCTGGTCAGTTTTTAAGAAAATCCAGTGACCCGTAGCCATTTGGTTTAAGGAGAACCTCCTCAGAAATTTAGCAGCAGCCTGTGACATCAAGGCTCTCTCATCCAATGGCCTGATTTTCACTGATGTCAAACACGACTGCACATTTCCCTTCTTGCTTATTAGCTCCTGGGAGGAGTCTAAAGTCTTTGGAGATAAAATACTGAGCTGCACCTGCCCTGTCCGTCTGTAGTGGAGAAGGATCCCTGTTCGAAAGTTATTATGAACTTCAAGACGGCAACGGCACAGCAATAAATCAAGCGTAGGAGACCTCGTGAAGCTGTCCTGGATACAAGCCACCACCCCCACCCCAATCTTGGTGGGTGGGCTGCCACCTGCCATTCCTTTTACCCGGCCAAACCTACTACACTGACCGCCACTTCCACTCTCCCTGGTCCCTAGGAATTCAGGCCCCATGGCCTGCTTGTCCTCTGTGAAGGGACACCAGAACAGGCTCCAGGACAAGATCTAAGATGCCCCCACGCCGGCTCTCTGAGCACATCTAGTTCCCGAGAAACACACAACACCTCTTCCCAAACAAACCCTCTGTTTGCAAGCCCATCCTGATTTAGCATCAAGTTGCCTTGGCTCAGCTACCAAAACAGACAACCAGCCCTTCTCTCATCCTGCAGCTTCTGGCAGGAAGTGGATACCGGTCCAGCACGCCTCCCTGGAATGGGAGCATCACCCACTCCCTGCTCCCAGGGAGTCTGTTTGGAGCCAAGGCACGCCCTTCAAGTCCCCCTCCCCAGGATCGGAGGGGGGGCAACCAGACCCCTCTGCTCACCCAGCCCTCAGCACCCCGGATGTAGTCTGCCAAGACATCCCTTTAAAAAGTTAAATGGTGCCATCTGCAGCAACATGGATGGACCTGGAGATGATCATACTAAGTGAAGCAAGTCAGACAGAGAAAGACAAATATCGTATGATACCACTTATATGTGGAATCTAAAAAAAAATGATACAAATGAACTTATTAACAAAACAGAGGGACTTCCCCGGTGGTCCAGTGGGTAAGACTCCGTGGTCCCAGTGCAGGGGGCTCCGGTTCGATCACTGGTCAGGGAACTAGATCCCACATGCATGCCGCAACTAGGAGTCCAAATGCTGCAACTAAGAGCCCTCGTGCCACAACTAAAGATCCAGCATGCCGCGACAAAGATCCCGAGTACCCCAACTAAGACGTGGTGCAGCCAAAATAAATAAGTAAATACTAAAAAAAAAAAAAAAAAAAAACCCACAGAAACAGATTCACAGACTTAGAGAACGAACTTATGGTTACTAGGGGAGGAAGGATGGGGGGGAGGGATAGATTGGGAGTTTGGGATTGATATGTATACACGCTGCTATATTTAAAATAGATAAGCAACAAGACCTACTGTATAGCACTGGAAACCCTGCTCAATATTCTATAATAACCTAAATGGGGAAAGAATTTGAAAAAGAATAGATACATGTACATGTATCACTGAATCACTCTGCTGTACACCTGAAACTAACACAACATTGTTAATCAACTAGACTCCAATATAAAATAAAAATTTTTTTTTAATTAAAAAAAAATAAAAATTTCTCTTCCGATGTCCACTCTCACCCTTCTGTACCCTCTGGATAGGTGAACAGCCTTTAGAGCTGGGAACCTCTTTCTCAGTTATTTCCTCTGAAAACCCGCTCATTGGGCTGGCGCCTCCCTGTGGAATTCCAGAACCTTTCTGTCCTGGTGCCCCAGCTGAAATTGCAGTTTCCAGCCCCGTCCTCCAGTCTCAGTAAATTCCAGCAGGGCAGGGACCTCTTCTGTCTACTCTCATCTCTATCATCTAAAGCAGAGGGTTTTTTGGTTGTTGTTGTTGTTTGTTTGTTTGTTTGTTTTTCTCAATGAACCATCTCTTGGTTTCATTGATTTTTTAAAAAAGTTATTTATTTATTTGGCTGTACTGGGTCTTCGTTGCAGCATGTGGGATCTTCGTTGTGGCATGCTGGATCTTTAGTTGCGGCACGAGGGCTCTTAGTTTCAGCATTCGGACTCCTAGTTGAGGCATGGGTGCAGGATCTAGTTCCCTGGCTAGCGATTGAACCCGGGCCCCCTGCATAGGGAGCCCGGAGTCTTAGCCACTGGACCACAGGAGAGTCTTATAAAGCAGAGGTTTTTTTTCTAACCAAGAGTGACTCTGCCCCACCGGGGGACTCTTGGCAATGTCTGGGGACGTTTCTGGCAGTCACGACTAGGGGCTGCTGCTGGCATCTAGTCAGTAGAGACCAGGGATGCTCAACACCCCGCAGTGCACAGCATGGCCCCACCACAGAGAATCTATCTGGGCCCAAATGCCAACGGCGCCTAGACTAAGAAACCCAGCATTAAGCCTTTGGGGAAAGATTGAGTCTGACGCCCCAGGTCGCACCGCGCACCAGAATGAATCCCCAATGTGTTAAGCCGTGTAAACCAGGGTGCCTCCTACCCCCAGCATCTGTGAATGACCTCCTCTCTCCCTCCCCAGTCACTCTGTGTGTTTCAAACGTGTGTAGCATCCTAGGGTCTCCGCAGGTCAGATGATTATGGAATGCAGTGTCTTCTGGGGGTCCATGGAATCCCCTAACCCAGGGGGGATCTCACCTGGGATGATTCTGCCCCCTGTGAGACACTGGGCAACGTCTGAAGACACTTTTGATGTCACAGCTGGGGGAGGGGGAGCCACTGGCGTCTGGCGGGTAGAAGCGGGGCACGCTGCATCCCTACAGGGCACAGGATGGCACCACCACAGAGAATGATGTGGCCCCAAAGGCAGCAGCCCCGAGGCTGAGAAACCTTGGTCTAGAACTGGGCTTGGAACACAGCTGTTCCTCAGTAAATCACTGTCGAATAAATGGATGGTGGAATGCCAAGCCTGCAGGTAAAAATTTCTTATCCGAATCTATCTTTAAAATTTTTTAAAAATTTGAGATAAAATATACATAACATAAAAGTTACCATTTAAACCACTTGTGAGTGTACAGTTCAGTGGTATTAAGTACATTCACATTTTTGTGCTACCATCATGCATCTCCAGAACTCTGTATCCTGCAAACTGAAACTCTGTCCCCATGAAACACTGACTCCCCAGCCCCTGGAACACACCATCTACTTTCTGTCTCTGTGGATCTGACTCCTCTAGGGACCTCCTATGAGTGGAATCAGACAGTATTTGTCCTTTTGTGTCTGGCTTCTAGCATCATGTCCTCATGGTTCATCCGTGTTGTAGCGTGTGTCAGAATCTCCTTCCTTTTTAAGGCTGAATAATGTTCCATTGTGTGGATGGACCACATTTTATCCGTTCATCCATTAACAAACACTTGGGCTGCTTCCACCTTGACTGCTGTGACTCATGCTGCTATGAGCAAGGGTGTACAAATATCTCTTCAAGACCCTGCCTTTTATTCTTTTGTTGCCCCAAATCTCTTAAGGCTAGGTGGGCAGAAACCTCGCAGAAACGCTTCCATTAGGAAAATGTAGATGAAAAGCATGCAATTCTGTGCTTGTATGAAGGGGTTTAAGCCTCTGATTATAATCCAGGAAAGATATGGAAGGGTTGCTCTGAGATTAATCCTTAGCTTTTTATTGTAATTCCACAATTTCCCACTCAAACAGTGGTTCTATATTATGTTAGGGCAGAAGGAAAACAGGTGTGAATTTCCAGCAGGGAATTTCAGCTCAGGACTTACCTACCCTCTATTCTGTCACTCTAAGCTCCCCCCGTATTCCTATTCTGGCCCAAGTCATCCCTTATCAAAAAGTGCCAGGTCCCTGCTGACACAGGACACCCAGGGCTGCCAAGTGGATGGAGGAAAGGCTGACATTTCCCCCTAGTGGACTCTGCTTTCTGTCCCTTCCAGAGAGAAGGCTTTGCTTGCTTAAACACACAGCAATCTTTGGAAGACGATGTAGGGCACAGTTTGGAGGGAAAATGGCAGAGTCTGCAGTACAGGAAGCCACAGAACCAGAAAAGTTGGGTAACAGTGGAAGGAACGTGGGTGTACCGAAGGCAGTATCTTGATTGCTTTGTCCTCTTACCTAAAGCTCCGGGGCAAGTGACATCAAGGAGAAATCATTTATAAGGTGTGGCCAACTTGTCCTGATTTCCCTAGAACTTTCCTGCTATTAAAACTGAAATTCCAGGGGAATTCCCTGACAGTCCAGTGGTTAGGACTCGGTGCTTTCACTGGCTGGGGCACGGGTTCGATCCCTGGTTGGGGAACTAAGATCCCGCAAGCTGTGAGGTGTGGCCAAAAAAGAAAAAAACCCTGAAACTCCAGTTCCTCAAGAAGTTAGACAGAGTTACCATATGACCCCACAATTCTACTAGGTACATATCCAAAGGGATTGGAAACATTTGTCCATACGAAAACTTGTCCATGCATATTTACAGCAGCACTACTCATATATAATAGCCAAAAAGTGGAAAGGACTCAGATGTCTATCAACAGATGAATGGATAAACAAAATGTGGTATATTTACACAATGGAATAGTATTCAGCCATAAAAAGGAGTGAAGCACTGACACTCGCTACTATGCAGATGAACCTTGAAAACATGACGCTAAGTGTAGTGAAACAGTCACAAAGGAGCACATACTGTATGATTCCATTTGGGTGAAATGTCCAGTAGAGGCAAATCTATAGAACAGAAAGTGGGTTAGTGGTTACCAGGGGCTGGGAAGGGAAGAACTGAGGGGCTGCTAAATGGATACGAGGGTATGGGTTTCCACTGGGGGCAGTGGAAATGTTCTGGAATTAAACAGTAGGGATGGTTGCGCCATGCTTTAAATATGCTAAAAATCACTGAATTGTACAATTTACTATGATGAACTTCGTGTTATGTGAATTATATCTGAATAATAATTAAAAAAAATTTTTTTTAAACCTGAAAGTTCCATGTTGCAGGGACCACCTAAGCCCTGAGCAAACCAGATGGTTGGTCACTCCAGCTGTTGTAGGTGTAGGTTTGGTTGCAGACAGGTTGATACGGAGTCCCTGCTACCCTGTGCTGACAGACAGTCTTACTTACTGTAGTCAGACACACTGTGAAGAAAGGGCTCCGTGATCAAAAGATGCCAGTGCCCAGCAGCTTATTAAAGGCCCTGAGAAGTCCTGCAATCGTATCCGAGTTATGACCCCAGCCTTTGGAACCATTCAGACTTGAGTTCTGGATGCTAGCTGCATACTCAAGGGCAAGTCACGTAATCCTCTAACCCTAGTTTCCTCTTCTGTAAAAAAGGTTTCCGATGAAGACTTACCTCGTGGGGATTCACTGGGATGTGCTCTGTAACGTGCCAGGGATACTGAAGGTGCCCAAGAGATGTTACTAGTATCAGCAAAAAAAAAAAAAAAAGCCATTAGTAAAAAGTGTTAATTCTAACTGCATTTCCCAAACCTATTAAACCGAGTGACCTATTTCCCCCTACTAACACCCCTCACCTTGGGAAATGCAGTTTACTATTAGGAATTGTCCCGGTGGGGGGAGGGATGAATTAGGAGTTAGAGATTAACATATATACACTACTATATATAAAATAGATAACCAACAAGGACCTACCACATAGCACAGGGAACTCTACTCAGTATTTTGTAATGACCTATAAGGGAAAAGAATCTAAAAAAAAAAAAGATATATATGTATGTATAACTGAATCACTTTGCTGTATACCTGAAACGAACACGACCCTGTCAATCAACTATATGTCAACACAAAAATAAAATTTAAAAAAAAGGAATTGTTCTGGTGTATTTCCAAGGAGTTGGCTGTGAAATGAATTTCTTTGCCTCAAATCATCTCATGATGAAGCTGCAGATGTGTTCCCACAGAAGGCTTGTGAGGTGTGGAGCGAGCACGGGATTAGGTGTCTGGGTTTGGGGTCGGACAGGCAAAAGCGGAGCAGTTTTGATCAAAGGCAGGGGGCGCCATGGAGCACTTGGCCTCCCAGAACCTCAGTTTGAAACTTCAGCATCGAATGATTCCAAAGATGGGTTTCTTCCACCTGGAACTGTCCATGACTGAAAACATCACGTTTTTTTTTCAGGAAATAACTTTTTATTTTATATTGGAGTACAGTTGCTTAACAATGTTGTGTTAATTTCAGGTGTACAGCAAAGTGATTCAGTGATACGTATACACATATCTATCTTTTTTCAAATTCTTTTCCCATCTAGGTTGTGATATAATATTGAGCAGAGTTCCCTGTGGTATACGGTAGGTCCTTGTTTGTTCAAAAGGATACACGCACCTCAATGTTCATTGAAGCACTGTTTACAAGAGACAAGACATGGAAGCAACCTAAATGTCCATCGACAGAGGAATGGATAAAGATGATGTGGTACATATATACAATGGAATATTACTCAGCCATAAAAAGAATGAAATAATGCCATTTGCAGCAACATGGATGGACATTACATTTTAAGATGGGGCATTGAGACAAAAAGGATGACAGAAACCTGGGAACATCCTAAACAGCCAACAATAAAGGCTTGATTGAGTGAAGTAGCATTCAGCTAAGCAACGGACTATTATACAGCAGTGAAAAAGAATGAGATGAAGCTATGTGGGTAGGTGCAGGAGAATGGCTATGATCCACATAATAAACAACAAAATAGTAAGCACAGAACATTGAACACTGTTGACAGCATTTTTAAAGGGGGAATATTTGTTTCAAAAGGGGATAAACTTACCCATGTAAATACTGCCTTTTTAAGTAAATATGTAAACATTTATTTGAGTGCTTACTCTGTGCCAGGTAATTCCCCATCATTTGTCAATATTAACTCATTTCGTCTTCACAATAACTCTTGTATTATTAGTCTCATTTTACATATGTGTTATCTCTTGTTGTGTAAACAATTGTCCCCAAATTTAGCAGCTTAAAACAACAAACATTCATGGTCACAGATAGTGGCTGTGGGTCCGGAATCTGGGTGCAGCTTCACTGGGTGGTTCTAGCTCAAGGTCTCCCATGAGGTTGTGGGCAAGCTGTTGGCTGGGGCTGTGGTCTCATCTGAAGGCTCAACTGGGGAAGATTCTTTCTCTCTTCCTTCCTTCCTTCCCCGCTTCCTTCTTCTCTCTCTTTCTCTTTCTTCCTCCCTCCCTTTCCTTCCTTCCTTTCTCTCTCTCTTTTTTTCTTTCTAAAATTGTGGTAAAAACACTTAATATGAGACATACCCTCTTAACAAAATTTCAAGCGTACAACACAGAAATGTTAACTGCAGACACAATCTGTAGAATTTATTCAGCAGGTCTCTAGAACTTATTCATCTTGAAACACTGAACCTTGACACCCATCAAACAGAACACCCCACGGGGAAGAGCTCTAAGCTCACTCATGTGGTTAAGGCAGGCCTCAGCTCCTCTCGGGCTATTGCCTGGAGACTTCCGTTCTTCACCTCACGGGCTGTTTCAAGAAGCTGCTTGCGTGTCCTTCTGACATGATGGTGGGGACCTGGCAGCTGGTCTCCCCCGTACACTTGAGACAGAAGCCACTGTCTTTTTATAACCTAAGCTCAGCAGTGATGACATCTCATCAGTTCTGATATAATTGTTAGAAGGGGATCAGTAGGTCCAGCCCACACTTGGGGGAGAGGATTTCATAAGGATGTTGATACGAGGAAGTGGGGATCATTGGGGGCCGTCGGGGGGCATTTTAGAGGCTGCCTACCACTTTGGGGGGTACAGAAGGGTTCAGTCAAACTCACAGAGCCAGGTAATAAACTGCAGAGCTGGGATGTGAACCCAGGTGGTCTGGCTCTGACACCTATGTGCTTGACCTCTAAGCTCTCCTACATCTCTTCCATGTTCCTTTGCAGCGTGCTTGTATATGTAGAGAATATTCCTGGAAAAACAATAAATATAAACTAAGAATACACATAACAGGAGGAGGGAGGCTTAGCTCTTCACTGTGTCCTCCTTTCACCCTGTTGAGGCTGTCTGTCTGTCCGTCTGCCTTTGTGTGTATTTACCAAGCACAAGTATTACTTTTCCAATCAATTTTTTTTTTTTTGGTCAAAAACTCCCAGAGGCATAATAAAATGAAAGGATATTTTCTGCTCAAATATAAAATAAAACTCGAACCGAAAAAAAAAAAAGGTTAACCACATGTTTACAAGAAAAGAATTAGCCAGTAAAACCACAAGACCACTAAAAACTAGATGAATCTAAGAATGGTACGAAAATACATCCTCCTGGGAGCTTTCCAGATCTCCTGGAGAGCATTTACCCTCTGTGGTTGTTAAAACTTTTTTCCCCCTCCCAGACAGAATTCTTCCTAATTGACTGTTTTTATTTAACTAATGACTGTTAATTAACCGGTGCTGTTAGAACTTTAAAGGCCATTTAAGCATTGGTGGGTGGTTTTGAGAGCCACTGATTTGGTGCAGACCTGAATGCGAGTATCTGATCTTTTCAAGGGAAGCATGAGAGCACAATTTCCGTAATGACTGGGCTTCCGAAAAGTGGATTTTGTGTGGAAAGCACCTGTGTGGCGAGAAGATCTTTATTTTTCTCGTGGTTTTCTCGCCATCCGTCATCACATTTCTCCGCGACAGCAAATCATTTCCGTAGCAAACTGCTGTGACCTCCAGCCTTGGAAGGGGCAGGCTGAATAAACGCAAAACACATTAAAAAATAATCCCATGTTTTCAGCCAACTGTGTTAACCACTTCCAGGCAACCGGGAAGCAGGGCAATAGAATGGCTGTACCTAAGTTCCATACTGACTGCCAGCGAATGGAAGAAGGAAAGGAAAGGGGGAAAAAAGAGAAAAAGACAAAGAATTGGAGGGAAATGAAAGGGGAGAGGAATGAGAAGGAAAGGAGTTCAAAAAAAAAAAAAAAAAAAAGACAGGAAGAGAAACACTTCAATGACAAAAGCCGTCAAGAACCCTTACTGCCCACTTTACAAAAATGAAGCTAAGGAGCCCTGGAGCCGCAGCTAAGGAGCCCGCCTGCCGCAACTAAGACCTGGCACAACCTAAATAAATAAATAAATAAATATTTTTAAAAAAATGAAGTTAAGAATCTAACATTCTTAGCTTGATTGCAAGTGTACTAGTTGTAACGGTAACGTGGGTTGACTAGTCAGAACTCCACGCATGAACATAAGTGACTTTTAGGAAATTATACAAGGACCTGTCTAACATTTTGGCAGGACAGTCTGATGGGGGTGGGGGACAGGGAACTTGGCAGCTCCTTCACATCTTCACGAAGGACACTGGTTATCCATATTATTTGGGGGATATCACCCAACTAATATCAACTCTGCCACGTTCATCATTAATTGCAGAAAATCACAAATAGGAAACAGAATACGGAATAGTGTAAACTACGCGAATGGGTTTGTGGAAGACAATATTTACATGGGCGGATTTAGCCTCCCTCTGCATTTTTGGGTGGATGCCCCTGTGTTTTGTATTTTTTTTTCCAGACCACGACTGTTTCAGAATATCCACTTTTCATTCTCTGTGTTTAAAAACACAGATGGAATAAAATTCCTGAAGTTCTTAAAGTTGTGGTGGATTCTGGTTTTCTCCTAGATTTTCATTTTATGAAGTGGTCAATTCATTTATTTATTTTATGCTGTTATGAGGATAGGTAATAGAATATTAATTCATGTAAAGATACGGACGAAAATCATCAGATAGCAAGGCTGTAACAGGAAGTCAGAAGATAATGTCTAAAACTGAGGTTAGAAAAGATGCATGTACCCCAATGTTCATAGCAGCACTATTTACTATAGCCAAGACATGGAAGCAACTTAAACGTCCATTGACAGATGACTGGATAAAGAAGATGTGTACATATACACAATGGAATATTACTCAGCCATAAAGAAGAATGAAATAATGCCATTTGCAGCAACATGGATGGACCTAGAGATTATCATGCTAAATGAAGTAAGTCAGAGAAAGACAAATATCATATGATATCAATTATATGTGGAATCTAAAAAAAGTGATACAAATGAACTTACTTACAAAAGAGAAACAGACTCACAGACATAGAAAACAAACTTACGGTTAGCAAAGGGGAAAAGTGGGGGGAGGGATAAATTAGGAGTTTGGGATTAACATATACACACTACTATATATAAAATAGATAATCAACAAGGACCTCCTGAATAGCACAGGGAACATTACTCAAAATTCTGTCATAACCTATACGGGAAAAGAATCTGAAAAAGAATGGATATATGTATATGTATAACTGAATCGCTTTGCTGTACACCTGAAACTAACACAGCATTGTAAATCAACTATACTCCAATGTAAAATAAAAAATTAATTAAAAAAAAAGCTGAGGTTAGGGACTTCCCTGGCGGTCCAGTGGTTAGGACTCTGCGCTTTCACTGCTGAGGGTCCGGGTTCAGTCCCTGGTTGGGGAACTAAGATCCCACAAGCCACGCAACGTGGCCAAAACAACAACAACAACAACAGAAACTGAGGTTACCACCAAAGGAAACAGTCAAAGTATCCATAACGGTTGGCTCCTGGGGGAGGGATACCTGTGGAATTTTAGGAGGCAGAGGTGGAACAGGGCATTTTTGCTTTGTCATAAACCTCTCTGATCTTTCTGATACTCAAACAACAACAACAAAACAATGGGCACGAATTACCTTAATTAAAAAGTACAACTCAAAAACCAGGGAATTCCATCTCTGCTGCCTGCTGTAGACACCCCAGATGCTGTGCTGTGTTCCCTCTGGGTCCGGTGCGTGAGATGGACGCTCCCACCAGGGGGAGCTGTGAGAAAAGTTATAGTTTTCCTCTGGAAAAATAAAAATGAGAATCACCCTGGGGAGTCTACAGTAGGAATCTCCGAACTACCACTCCACGTATCCAATCCAGCCCTCTGCCTAAATTTGTGGGGGCAGGTTTCTTTGCTGTTTTTTCAAATTTTATTTGTATTGAGGTATAACTGACATGTTAGTTTCAGGTGTACAGCATAATGATTACATATTTGCATATATTGCAAAACGTTCACCACAATAAGTCTAGTTAACATCCATCACCATACAGAATTACAATTTTTTTCTTGGGATGAGAACTTTTAAGATCTACTCTCAAGAAATAGAGATGGCCAACAGGCACATGAAAAGATGTTCGACATCGCTAATTATTAGAGAAACGCAAGTCAAAACTACAATGAGGTACCACCTCACACCAGTCAGAATGGCCATCATTAAAAAGTCTACAAATAATAAATGCTGGAGAGGGTATGGAGAAAACGGAACCCTCCTACACTGTTGGTGGGAATGTAAGTTGGTACAGCCACTATGGAGAACAGTATGGCGGTTCCTCAGAAAACTAAAAATGGAATTACCATATGATCCAGCAATCCCACTCTTGGGCACATACACCCAGACAAAACTATAATTCAAAAAGATACATGCACTCCAATGTTCACAGCAGCACTATTAACAATAGCCAAGACGTGGAAGCAACCTAAATGTCCATCGACAGATGAATGGATAAAGAAGATGTGGTACATGTATACAATGGAATATTACTCAGCCATAAAGAAGAATGAAATAATGCCATTTGCAGCAACATGGATGGACCTAGAGATTATCATACTAAGTGAAGTAAGTCAGAAAGAGAAAGACAAATACCATATGATATCACTTATATGTGGAATCTAAAATATGACACAAATGAACCTATCTACGAAACAGAAACAGAATCACAGACATAGAGAACAGACTGGTGGTTGCCAAGGGGGAGGGGGTTGGGGGAGGGATGGAGTGGGAGGTTGGCGTTAGCAGATGTAAGCTTTTATACATAGACCGGATAAACAACAAGGTCCTACTGTACAGCACAGAGAACTATATTCAATATCCTGTGATAAACCATAATGGCAAAAAATATTTTAAAAAAAGAATGTGTATATATATATATATATATATATATATACACAACTGAATCACTTTGCTGTACAGAAGAAATTAACACATTGTAAATCAACTATACTTCAATAAAAAATATATTGGAAAAAAAGATCTACTCTCTTAGCAGCTTTCAAATCTTTAACAGAGTGTTATTAACTGAAGTCACCACACTGTGACTGACTTACATCCCCAGGACTTAGTGATTTCATAACTGGAAGTTTGTACCTTTTGACCACCTTCACCCATTTCTCCATCCCCCACCCCCACCTCTGACAACCACCAATCTGTTCTCTGTATCTGTGAGTTCCGTGTTTTGTTTTTGTTTTGTATTCTTTTTTCTTTTTTTTTTTAAACATCTTTATTGGAGTATAATTGCTTTACAATGGTGTGCTAGTTGTTTTTGTTTTTTTTAAACAAACACAACTGTATTTCAAATGCATGCCGTAACTACACTGAAGGGGGGAAAAGTTCTAATCAAAGTAATTTTTTTTAAATACATCTTTTTTGGAGTATAATTGCTTCACAATACCGTGTTAGTTTCTGTTGCACAACAAAGCGAATCAGTCTTATGCAAACACATGTTCCCACATCTCCTCTCTGTTGAGCCTCCCTCCCACCCTCCCTATCCCACCCCTCTTGGTCATTGCAAAGCACCAAGCCGATCTCCCTGTGCTATGGTGCTGCTTCCCACCAGCCAACTATTTTACATTCGGTAGTGTATATACGTCGATGCTATGCTCACTTCGCCCCAGCTTCGCCCTCCCATGTTTTTTTATAAATTTATTTATTTATTTATTTTATTTTTGGCTGTGTTGGGTCTTCGTTGCTGCACGTGGGCTTTCTCTAGTTCTGGCGAGCGGGGGCTACTCTTTGTTGCAGTGCACGGGCTTCTCATTGTGGTGGCTTCTCTTGTTGCAGAGCACGGGCTCTAGGCACGCGGGCTTCAGTAGTTGTGGCGCACGGGCTTAGCTGCTCTGCGGCATGTGGGATCTTCCCGGACCAGGGCTCCAACCCGTGTCCCCTGCACTGGCAGGCGGATTCTTAACCACTGTGCCACCAGGGAAGTCCCCCGTGTTTTGTTTTGATTCTACATATAAGTGAGATCATACAGTGTTTCTCTTCCTCTGTCTGATTTATTTCACTAAGCATAGTGTCCTTAAGAACCATCCATATAGTCTCGAATGCCAGAATTTCCTTCTTTTTTATGACTGAGTAGTATTCCATTATACACACACACACACAAACACACACCACATTGTCTTTATCCATTCATCTGTCGATGGACACTTAGGTTGTTTGCAGGTCTTGGCTATTGTGAATAGTGCTGCAGTGAACATGGGAGTACAGGTATCTCTTCAAGACAGTGATTTCATTTCCTTCAGATATATAACCAGAAGTGAGATTGCCCAATCATATGGTAGCTGTATTTTTAATTTTTTGAGGAACCTCCATACTCTTCTCCACAGTGGCTGTACCAATTTACATTCCCACCAGCAGTGTACAAGCGTTCCCTTTTCTCCACATCCTCACCAACACTTATTATCTCTTGTCTTTTTGTTGAAGCCATTCTAACTGACTGATGTCTAGTGGGTGACATCTCATTATGGTTTGGATTTGCATTTCCTTGAAGATTAGTGATGTTGAGCACCTTTTCATATGCCTGTTGGCCATTTGCATATCTTCTTTGGAAAAACGTCTATTCGGGTCCTCTGCCCATTTTTAATCAGATTATTTGTTTCTTCTGAATTTTAAAAACCATGGACATGTATTACTTTCATAACATTTTTAGAAATTAGTCTAAATATAAAAAGGTAATGGATTAGTCCTATAAAATACTGAGTTGACATAATACAGGGGAAGGCACAAAAGGATATATGTTCTAAAATTTTGACAAATACAGCCAAATTGTTCTCACCAAAGCTGTACTAATGCACTCCTACCAACAATATACGAGCATCAGGAGTGGGTTTAAGACTTTTATCTTGAGAAATTTGGGGTTAATTACTTAGATAGATGATATATCCCATCATAAACTGTTAACCTCTAAAGTCAGCCCAGAAATGTCATTTTAAGATTGTAGCAGTTAGCATTTGACTGCATCTAAAAGAAAATCTAACCAAAGCAGTTTACAAAATGAGTTTATTTTTTTCACTGCACAGGAAATCTGCATGTAAATGGTTGCCGACTTTGATTCAACCACTCAATGTTGTCAAGAGCTCAGGTTCTTAATGTCCTAAGCCACTGGCTTCTTGTGCCCCTTGCTTGTTGACTCATGATTACAAAATCGCTGCCATGGCTCCAGGCATCACATCCCCATTCTGAGAAAGAAGAGAGGGAAAGGGGAAACATCAACCATTTTTCCTCTCCTGCCTGTCCTTTAAAAGCAGAAAACTCAATCACCAAGATGAATAACATTTCAATGCAATATTTTTAAAAACCAAGATGATGCCAAAAAAACCATGATGAACAAAATGTCAACATTTTAAATAAAGACAGGATGCAACAGGGCTAGAATCAGAGAGAGGTGAGACATGCAAGTATAGGGTCAGATTCTAGTTAATGATCTGAAGGATGCAGAAAAAAGGAGAGCTGGGACATACAGCAGAGAGAATTTCAGTGTCAACCAGGACAGACCAAAGATCAGAGAGGTGATGTGGGTCTAGAACTGGCATTCTCAGTCACCCTGCCTCTGACCAGCTGTGTGCCTCTGGGCAAGTTACTTTTCTGTTTTCCCACCAGTGAAATGGGAGACAGTCCTGCTGTGGTGCAGCTGCCAGTCCGTATCAAGCACCGTTTGGTTCTGGGTACCACAACTCAGAGGCTCTCTGAGGGTTGGGATGCTCTGTGAAGAGCTGGGGTGGAGCAAAGTTACAGAACTAAGCAGGATTTCTGTGCCTCCATCACTTGCTTGCTGTGTGACTTCAGCCAAGTGGCTCTGCCTCTCTGACCTTGAGTTGCTCTAATGGAGCACATCCTGAGTGTTAAATAATGCTGCACAGTCAGGATAATCTATTTATTTATTACTTTTTTTAAACTTTAAAACTCCACACTTGAACGTGGACAACTCGGTGACATTCAGTACATTCACCGTGTTGTACAGCTATCACCTCTATTTGGTTCCAAGACATTTTCATCACCTTAAAAGGAGGGTCCACACCCATCAGCAGTCATTTCTCCCTCTTCCCTCCCCCCAGCCCCTGGCAACATCTATTCTACTTTCTGGCTCTATGAATTTGTCTATTCTAGATTCCCCATATAAGTGGAATCACAGAGTATATGACTCGTGTGGCTTTTTCACCCAGCAAAAATGTTCTTGAGGTTTATCTGTGTTGCAGTATGTATCAGAGCCTCGTTCCTTTTTTTTTTTTAAGATTTTTTTTTTTTTGATGTGGACCATTTTTAAAGTCTTTATTGAATCTGTTACAATAGTGCTTCCGCTTTATGTTTTGGTTTTTTGGCTGTGAGGCATGTGGGATCCTAGCTCCACGACCAGGTATTGAACCCGTACCCCCTGCATTGGAAGGCGAAGTCTTAACCACTGGACCTCCAGGGAAGTCCCCAGGAGCTTCATTCCTTCTAATGGCTGCATAATATTCCCTTGGATGGATACACTATGTTCTGTTTATCCATTCACCCATTGACAGATATTTGGTTTGGGGGCTATCATGAATCATGCTGTTGTGAACGTTCATGTACAAGTTTTTGTGTGGACGTACGTTTTCAATTCTCTTGGGAATACACCCAGGAGCGGGATTGCTGGGTCAAATGATAACTCTATGTTTAACCTTTTGAGGACATGCCAGACTGTCTTCCAAACTGGCTGCACCAATTTTTATTCCCACCAGAAATGTAGGAGGGTGGGTATCAGTTCTTGAACCTCAAATCCCCAGCCCTTTACTTCAAGCCACAGACTTTCCTCTCTGCTTCTGCTCTATTCATCCTCCCCCCAGCTCCTCAGGCAGTGAGCGATGCTTAGATGAAGCAGAACACAAACAACACAGGACACAGGACCTGGGATGGAGGAGGGTTGGTGCCCAGAGAAACTTTTGGATGTGTGAGCATTCCAGTATTTGACTGGTCATTGGAAAAAGTCATTTAAGGCAGGGATTCATTTGGTTTTTTGTTTCCCTTTGTCCTAAGTCCTTCTCTTTGAAGATGGATCTGCCCATTGGAGATCCTTAGGTATCTCTTGCATAAATCAACCTCTACATTTTCTTATTTCAATTTCTTCAAGATGGGGGGAGTCTCTTCTTTAGATGCTTCCTAGCCTGAAACCCCAAGCAGAGGTCCAAAAAGTTCCTGTTCGCTTGATCTTGAAGGTCATGGCGATCATGGGATACTAGGATGGGGCCATAAGGACAAAGGGGTGCCAAGAAAAGAATTCTTGGGTTTTCAGCAAAAGCTTGGAAACTGTGGCGAGGAAGCCAATGTTGAGAGCTCTACAACTGAAGTTTCTGACGATATAGATTATCACCAAGAAAAGCAAATTTGTTTTAATAAATAGATAGGAAGGAAGGTGTTGAAATTTCTCACATGACCAACCAACCCACTGAATACGTGAATAAGCTTTATAAACTTTTCAATAGTCAAATTACTATCCTATCTTTAATGTTCCTGACTATCATTAAGAGCTTGTAATCACAAGAGTGTAGTAAGAGCATAAAGATACTTGAAAAACACCCTGGATATGGAACTGGTCTGCCTGTCCAGTCTAGAACATGCTGGAGATGTCCTGCATCTGGGCTGTCCAATATGGCCACCACCAACCACATGTGGCTATTGAGCCTCTGAACTATTGTTTGTGTGACTGAGGAACTGAAGTTTAAATTTAAGGTAATTTATTTTTTATTTTTAACTGTAGTAAAACAACAGTCAATCTATCCTCTTAACCATTTTTAAGGTGTACAGTTCTCACTTTAACTTTAATAAAAATTTAAATCTAGATATACACACAGGTAGTCACTACCATATTGGACGGGGTAGATTTCCAGTTTTTTCCCAGACGCAATATACCATCTTGCTTAATTCATCAATCTTTTTTTATTTTAAATTGTGAATCACTGTTGTGAATCACTTTTTTAACATGTGGGCCATGTTTCTTAAAGTCTTTATTGAATTTGTTACAATACTGCTTCTGTTTTATGTTTTGGTTTTTTGGCTGCGAGGCGTGTGGGATCTTAGCTCCCCGACCAGGGATCGAACCCTCACCTCCCGCACTGGAAGGGGAAGTCTTAACCACCGCACCGCCAGGGAAGTCCCTCATCAATCTTTTTTGAATCACCTGTACTTTGGGCTTAGAAACAATGATTTTTTGCCCTTGTATTGCATTGGTGGGTATAATATTTAATTAAATCATGTTGTTAGGGTAACGAGTACAACGGGCATAAACAGGTTTGGGAATAAACATCTCACCCTCACTAAGCACACAGCTCATCCCATGTGGGATAGATGCACGTGCATTTCAGAGTAACCCCACGAGGGTTCTATATGAACCAGGCCCATCTGCATGCTTTGTAAGGGGGACAGAACCTGAGTTAGTGGGTGAGTTGGTTAACTGGGGAAAGTTGGAGGTTGGCTGAGAGCTTCCCCCTGTTCTCATCCTGTGAGATGGATGTGGAGCAGATCCTGAAAGCAGCCCAAAGTGCTTGGGGTCCGACTCCCCCTTGCCCAGGTGAGTCACCCCTTCCCCGATGTCCAATGCGGGCACCTGGGTCCTTTCACAGAGTTGCCCTCAGCTTCAGTTCGTTTTGCCCTTGGCTTTGGGGGAGGGGGAGTCTTCCGGGGTCAGCGGGGTTGGGGTAGACGGATTTTGTCAAATCAGGGCTTTTCTTTCTGCAGCTGCTGCCTCCATGCAATCCTGTTTTCTACTGTCAGACTTTTCTCGATTAAAATGTGCGCGGTGGCCTGGAATAAACTCTGTCCCTCTGCTTGGAGGAGGGGCTCCTCCACCACCCAGAGAGCATGGTCACTGCTGATGGCCAAGGCTTGTGGGGAAAGAAGGGTCCCTGCTGCTACCTCAGCTGGGGCAGGTAAGAGAAAGGTAAGGCAAGGTCAGCGGAGGGATTCGAGTGGGAGACGATTACTGCTTTTGCTCTCTGTTGGGCTCATTGTGAAGCAGAGGAAAACAGAGCTTGCAAAACGGTTTATTTAGGGAGCACTCAGGAGGGACACTGGTGGGAGGGGGGGAAGCAGGACTGGGCTTCCAAGGGAGAGAGACGGTCACCTGCCCCCAGGGAGGCTCTGCGGCTGGGACGGCCTCTCAGAGCTGCTCTGAGTTGGGGTGACAGGCAGGGACTTTATGCCATGACGCGGGTGTGGGCTGCCCTGAGAAGGGCGTGTAACCCTACACGCTGGGGTGCTATTCAGCGGAGGCTGATCCCAAAGGGCCAGCAGCAGAGGTCTGCTTAGCATTTCCGGAAGCTGGCAGCACGCCCTCCATCCCTGAATGAGATCTGGGCAAGCACTGCAGCATCTGCCCCGTCCTCACCAAGCCTCAGCTGAGATATCTCTGCACAGGTTTTTCCCGAGTGGACTTTTCTGTGGTGAGAAACTTGTGTGTACATGTGTGTGAGAGTATGTATCTGTGTGAAGACACGTGTGAGTGCACGTGTGTGAGCATATATGTATGCAATCGTGTATCTAATGAGGATGCACGTGAATGTGAGGTTGTCATGCATATGTGTGTGAGCATGTGTGTATATAACTGTGTGTCTGTGTATGGGTGCATATGCGTGACCGTGTGTGTATGTAATTGTGTCTATAAAAGGGTGTGTGTGACTCAGTGTGTGGCTGTATGCAATTTTGTGTCTGTAGGAGGGTGTGTCTTAGGATGTGAGTGGGTATGACTGTGGGAGCAGGTGTGCATGCATGTGAGTGCAGGTGAGTATACATGCATGTGTGTGCATGTGATTGCATGTCCATATGAAGGTGTGTGTGTGTGTGTGTGTGTGTGTGTGTGTGTGTGCATGGAACTCTGTATTTGTCCAGGACTAGCCAGGTGGCTCCACAGTCATTAGGGACCCAGGCTCCTTCCCTCTTGTTGCTCTGCCTCCCTCACTGTCCAGCTCCCCTCTTGCCCAAGGTGTCTGCTTCAGATCCCAGCCTCCCACTAGGGAAAGGGGGTGCCATCTCCTTTCCATTAAGGGCATAACCCCAAAGTGACCCCCATCACCTAGGTCCACATCCCACAGGCCAGGATTTAGCCAGACGACCACATGTCGCAACAAGGGGGCCTGGGAGACAATCTTTAGGTGAGGGGTCTAGAAAAGAAGGGGCAGAATGGCTCATGGTGGATGCTCACTCTCCCAGCCACAGCTGTCTCGCTGCTCTGCGGAGTGACATTGGTCAGCCGTGGATGGGAACCACCCAGAAGGCTCCAGAGACAACGGAACACTCCTTGTTCTTGTCTCTTGGCAGAGCAGAATATTTGGGTAATAAGTCTTTATTTATTGAGCACCTGCTGTGAGCCCTGCCAGGCGCTGTTTTAGGCACTGGAATGCAGCAATGAGCAAAGCAGACTAAGGACGCATAAAGCAGGGCAGCGTGATAGAAAGTGGTGAGGTCGGGGCTGAGACCCACCCAGCTTTTAGACCTCAGCTTGAGGAACCTCTCGCGACCTCCCTGCCTAGGTCAGTCCTCCCCGCAACACCAACACCCTCTTGACCAACACACATTGGGTCTCCCTGTTTGCATGACTCTAGGTTTCCCCGCTGGCTCCGTGAGCAGACCTCATCTGGTTCTGCACATCTTCACGGTCCCAGCATCTAGCAAGATGCCCAGCGTTAAGTGCTGTGACTCCATAAAAATGTCACAATCAGGTGCAGGAGTGCAGTGCCTGAATGAATGGATCTGTGAAAAGAGAAGCAGGAAGTGCCCCGGAAGCAGGAGTGGGGGCAGGGTGGGGAGGCAGGGACAGCCAGTGACGTCACAAGAGGTGGCTGGGAGGAAGGTTCCGGAAGGCTGGATGGGGTAGAAGGGCTGTCAGGGAGGGGAAACTGCACGCCTTCCTGCCTCTTGTCACCACCACTATCCTGGCTGGACGCAGTCGGTGACGAGGGCTGGGAAGGGGCAGCACATGCTCAGGTTCCCAGGAGGAGCAACTTGTTTACCATCTCTGTGGAAGAAGAAAACACCCTGAGTGCCCAGGTGTCTCGGCAACCAATGCCTTGCTGTGATGGCCAGAACCACACCTGGTGAAGAGTGGCAGGTGCCAGTGGTATGGGAGAGCAGCACATGAGGGTCCTCTGGGATTCGGTGTCTGACAATCATACTTGACTTTTCATGTATCAGTATGTCAATGTAGCATCCAGGCATATTGCAGTAGGAGCCGGACTCACCACAGACACACATTTTGGCCTTGGGATACTCTCAGTATCTTTTTCTACTGCATCTTTTAATTGGTTGCTGCTGGTGTACAAGAAAGCTATTGGTTTTTGAATATTGATCTTCTATCTAATCACCTTACAGAACTGTTTTTATTTCTAATAGCTTTTCAGTTGACTGAATAGTCTAGGTAGTCAATCACATTGTTTGCAAAATGGCGATGCTGTCTGTTTCCAATCTTTATTCCTCTCACTTCCTTTTCTTATCTTACTGCATTGGCTAAGTGCCTCCAGAACAATGCTGACTAGTAGCAGTGACAGCTGATGTCTTTGTCTTATTTCTGACTTCATGGAAACTCTTCCAATGCTTCTGCTGCCATTGTTAAGTATAATATTTATAGTGCTGGTAGGTAGCCTTTATCAAGTAATGGAGAGTCTTTCATTTCTTATCGGCTAAGGGACTGTCATTTAAAAATGGATATTTCATGAAATTCTCTCTTGAGATTATATAGTTTCTCACACTTGTCCTTTAAATTCAGTGAGAATTTGAATGTTGAATAACTTTTGCACTGCTATAATAAACCCTACATGGCTTTTTAAAATTGTGAAACACATCTTGCGTATAAAATGCACAAAACATTTTAATGTACAATTTAATGAATAGCAATAAATGCCTGTGTACCTACTTCACCTTATGAGATAGAATATTATTAGGAACTTAGAAGGCCTCTGTGTCCTGCCTTTTTCTCATTTTCCTCCCTCGCCTGAATGAGGTAACACTGTCCTCAACTGCCTGTAGAACTTTTCCTTCTCGTTTTACCACCTAAACGAGGACTAATTAATGTTGCCTGTCTGTGAACTTTATATAAATAAAATCATACTGCCACCTGCTTCTTTATCAGCATCAAGGCTGGGAGACGCACCCAAGTTTTTGTGTCTGTTCCTACATTTTCATCACTGCATAGCATTCCATAATGGATGCATCCATTCTCCTGTTGATGAATATTTGGGCTGTTTCCAGTTTGGGGTTCTTATGAACACTGCCACTGCCATTCTTGTCCATGTCTCCTGGGGCTGATGTGCAAGTTTCTCTTGGGTATATATATAACTGGGAGTGAAGATGCCAAGTCAGGGATATGCATGTATTCACCTTTAACCATTAACACCACAATGCTTTCCCAATGGGGCATGTCATCTTTAGCTCCCCTGGCAGTGGAGGAGGGCTCCCATTCTTCTTTCTCTCTAGCATTTGATGCATTTTTGTACATCTACTGGGGGTGGAATAATATCTCATTGTGGTTTTAATGTGCATTTCCCTGATTACCAAGGAACCTTAGCATCTTGTCCTGGGTTTATAGCCTGTTCGTGTTTCCTGCTCTGTGAACTGTCTGTTCACGGTTTGCACCCATTTCCTGTGGGGTTGTCTTTTTAAAACTAAAGAGGAAGTCTTTTCATATTCTGTATATGAATTCTTTCTTGGGATATAAACATAGCAAATGCTTCATCTTGGTCAGTGACTTATCTTGACTTACTGCTTTCTGATGTCTTGATAAACGGACATTCTCCATCTGGCCAAGATTCGTTTAATCCATAGCTTGATCTGACCTTGGCCTTGTGGAAGAATCATACTGCCTCCACTTATTAGCTGCTCATGAATGATTAGCTGATTTCAGGATCAAAGAGAAAGTATTACACTGGGACCACAGGCAAGCTCAGCTTGCCAGGCTCTAGTTTCCTCATTTGCAAAACGGGGAACCACAAGAGTAGCTGCCTCGAAGGGTTGTGGAGATGAAATGAGTCAGTACATATAAAACTCTCAGAATCGTGTTTGCAGAAAGACCCACGTTGCCTGTTTTTATTGCTGTTGTTGGTTCATATTAACCAGAGCTTAACTGTCCCTGGTTTTACAGGGAGCCTCTCAGCCCAAGAACACAGGGAAATGTCTCTCTTCGTAGGGCTCCCCCTACTACTTCTGTGTATAGAAAAGACTCTGTGCTTGCTATTTTCATGTTATAACTGCCTTGTCTAGTCCAGGGTTTCTCAGGGTCGGTGCTTTTGACATTTGGGGTCGAATAATTCTTGGTTGTGGGGTGCTATCCTGGACATTGTGGGATGTTTAGCAGCAGCCCCAGCCTCTACCCAATAGATGCCAGTAGCACCCCCAACTTGTGACACCCGAAACTCTCCAGACACTGCCAAGTATCCTCTGCGGGGCAGGGGTGGGAGAAGCACAGAATCACCACTGATTGAGAACCATAGGTCTATTGAATCAATATATTTACATATATATTCATTCAGCTAATACTGATCGAACCCCAGGTGCTGTACTAGGTGTTAGGGATATAATGATCAACAAGATAGTCACATACACACACCCATACACACACAATTACAAGGCTAGATGGTGCAATGTAGGGAAAGAGGGTGGAATGAGAGGGTGTAGGGTCTGGCCCAGCCTCGGATAATACAGGACGTTTCCCTGAAGAACGGACTCATAAACAGAGGAAGCCACAGGTGAAGATTAGTGAGGAGAGTGTTTGGAGCAGAATGAACAACATGTGCAAAGGCCCTGAGGTGCGAAGGAGCTTGGAGTGTGTGTGAGTTGGGGGGAGGGGGTGGAGAGAAGGTTCCAGTAGCTGGAGCTGAGGAGATGAGGGCATGTGGCATGAGGGGGGGCCGTCTTTGTATTTATCTCCATATGCCCCTTGCTGCCTGGAGGCCGGCCACGCTGCATATTACCTTCTGCACCGGGAACATGCTAAGCTGCTTCCCACCTCATGGCCTTCATCCTCACGGTTCCCCCTGCCTGGAACACTCTCTGCAGTAGAACTCCGCGTCCTTCAGGTCTCAGCTCAGATGTCACCTCCTCCAAGAGGCCCTCCCTGACCACCCCAGCGCTCTCTATCACAATGCCCTGTTCTATTATCTCCATTCTGGTCATCATTAATCTGAATTTTTAAAAATTAATGGCAGACACACCTAACACAAAATTCACCATTTTAAAGTGCACAATTCAGTGGCATTCAGTACATCCACAACAATGCACAAACACCACCACTATCTAGTTCCAAAATATTTTCAACACCCCAAAAGGAAACCATATTCTCATTAAGCAGCCACTCCCCACCCACCTCCCCCAGCCCCAGGCAACTATGAATCCACACTCTGTCTCTGTGGATTTGCCTGTTCTGGACACTTCCCATAATTGGACTCACACACTCTGTGTCTTTTGGTATCTGGCTTCTTTCTCTCAGCCTGATGTTTTCGAGGCTCATCCTGTTACCGTCTGAATTGATCTTTGTTTGTTTCCTGGCTGTTTCTCCCAATTAGAATGTTAGTTCCAGGAGGGATTTCTGTCCATTTGGTTGCCCGGTGGCTAGTGCGCTGCCCGGCACATAGTAGATGCTCAGGAAGCACCAGGGGAGGAGAGTGGCTGACCGCTGGGATGGAGCCCCTCCCTTCCCCCTTGCTGGGTGTGCAGGATGGGTTCTTGGTGGTGGTGAAGCTGGAAGAGACCAGCACAGGCCTGCTGATGGCCACAGGCCCCTGGGGACTTTGTGATCTGAGACCTCTCTCTCACTGTCCCATTCTCAGGGCGTCAGCGGTAAAATTTGGGGTCAGATTGCTGGCATTCTGCACTGTGTCCACCAAGGAGGTAATGACCTCTTAGACCAGAGACGCAAAAGTTTCTTCTTGAGTCACACACATGTACCCGTCTGCCTGCCCAGTCACATTCTTTATCTGTTGTCCTGCATCGTGCTTTTTTAATTTAATTTTATGTCTTGGAGAATGTTCCATTTCGGGAACCATGAATCAACATTTCTGGTGTTTTTTAATTGAGGTGAGATTCACATAACGTAAAATTAACCATTTTAAAGTAAACTGCTCGGTGG
Organism: Eubalaena glacialis; assembly: GCF_028564815.1. NCBI lineage: Eukaryota > Metazoa > Chordata > Mammalia > Artiodactyla > Balaenidae > Eubalaena > Eubalaena glacialis. The sequence continues at coordinate 182,429,110 of NC_083719.1, read as the reverse complement.
CATTTCGTACATTCACAATCTTGTGCGACCATCTTTTCTATTTAGTTCCAAAACATTTCCATCACCCCAAAAGGAAATTCTGTGCTCACTAAACAGTCACTCCCCAGCCCCCCGGCAACCACAAACCCACTCTCTGTCTCTATGTACATTTATATAAATGGAATCACACCCTGTGTGTCCTTCTGTGTCTGGCTTCTCTCACTGAGCATCGTGTTCTCAAGGTCCATCCGCGTTGTAGCGAGTGTCGGGGCTTCACTCCTTTTGGGGGTCAAATAATGTTCCACTGTACGAATGGACCACATTTTGTTTAGCCATTCACATGTTGAGGGGTGTTTCGGCTGTTTCTACCTTTTGGCTACTGGGAACTGTGCTGCTGTGAACACGGCTGTGCGTTCCTGGTTCCTGGTGTTTTCTTACACAGCTCTAGAACATTCCACCATGTGGAGATTCCATAATGCATATTACCAGTCCTTCATTGCTGGATATTTCCATTTCTTCCAGTCCTCTGCTGTCCAAACAGTGCTGCAGTGGCCATTCTTTGTATGTAGTTTAAAATTCTTTTAGGTGAATAATACTTTGGTGTTTCCAATTTACTTTGATTTTTTTTTCTCTTTGGCCGCGCTGCAGCACGCGGGATCTTTGTTCCCCGACCAGGGATCAAACCGGTACCCCCTGCATTGGAAGTGCAGAGTCTTAACCACTGGACTGCCAGGGAAGTCCCAATTTACTTCAGTTTGCCCTCAAGTGGGAGTTCTATTCCCGATTTTAATTTTTTTTGTGGAAACAGATACTTTCTGAAAGTCCTTTACGGTAGCCCCAAACAGCCTGTCATGGTGCTTGGCATGGGGTAGATCTTTTATTACATTAAAAAATTTTTTTATATTTTATCAAAAATTTCACATTGGGGTAGGGATATAGGATTTTGGTGTACAGTACATCTTTTATTTTCTAGTTTGCCAAAGGAAACCTTTATTTATAAAACATTAATTGACTGGAGGAAATTTTTCTCTGTATGCTATCACCATGTAACACATATTTGGAAAAGTGATGAAGACTTTTTAACAATCAACACGTAATTGATATATTATGGACAAGACCTAAGTCTATATTGAAAATGGGAAGCTACCGCTCATATTATTTTCTCCTTATATTTTATCTCTAGCAACACCTGGAAGCCCAATGAAATTAGCCACAGAATATTTTTAAATTGTCCATCCTAAGCATAGTACAGTTTTCTCACATATCATAGAATTTATTTATTTTTGGTGACGAGTTCTATGAATTTTCAATCACGCACAAATAGAGCTGGCGGTGTCGTGAACCACCCCACCCCACAATGTACCCACTACTTGGCTACAATAATTGTCAACATGAAGTTGACCTTGTTCATCTCCACGCGACCACGCCCCCCGCCGGCTGGTTTTAAAGCCAACCCCAGACAGCACGCTATTATTCCAGGTTGGGAAAGCCTTAGCGACAGGGATCCTCTTCTGGAACTGAGTCCCAGAGCCGTTGTTATCACACTTTCAAAAGCTACCATCCTCTCTTCGTGTCACCTGAGATCCAGGCAGCATTCAAGTCCTCGATTGCCTCACAAGCATCTTGTTTGCGTTGGGATCCAGCCAGCAACCACACAATGCATGCGGGTGATGGGCCCCACCTTGACTGGGGTCCCTCTGGCTCACGTGAGGGAGCCCAGGTTCGAAAGCGGTTGGTTTGGGACTGATTTTGAAGGCTGAGCTGATAGAATTTGCTGGTGGATCAGATGTGGGGGGGAGAGGGGGGAGGGGGGAGGAAGACAGGGGGAGGTGGGAAGGGAGGAAGGAAGGGAGGGAGGGAAGGAAAGGAAGGTGGGGAGTGAAGGGTGAATCCAGGGTGACCCTAAGGTTCTGGCCAGATCCAGTCGCTCCAGCTGGACCTTGGACCTCCTTCTAGTTTCTTCGTTTGCCACATGCTTTGGGCACATCTTCACATGCATGTTTACAGCTTCGTCTAAATCGGCTGTGCTTTGCTGCTGCTTGCTTTGCTCCGCTGATGGGTCTACTCTGTGAGTATAAGCTCCACGGAGACTCAAGTTCATCTTCTAAGGCGCCTTTTTCTAGCTACCTGTTTTCACTGAAATACAAAGCCGGTAACTGCTAGTAGAGAACCCTGTGTCGGTCATGGGGCTCCATTCGCCAGAGGCTATACCCCCTGGTTCTGATAGAAATATTTGGAGTTGGTAGAACGTTAACCGCAAATCTAGAATTTATAACAACTGCTTGATTTTTACATGGAGCACACTGTGGATCACAAACAAAATAATACAGTTTTCCTCATGGAAACCACTGAAACATCACTCGCAATCAGTGTCGACCAGCTATTTTGCCCTCCAAGGGGACAGCTGAGGATGTCTGGAGATACCTTTTGATTGGAACAGATTAATGTACTGGATTTGTGAGTTTAATTACATGCTTGGGGGGGTAGGGTTGATTAAGGAAACATGTGTGGCCAGTGTCGAATTGTTTGGGAATTTAAAAAAATATTTATTTATTTGGCTGCGCCGGGTCTTAGCTGCTTGCGGCGTGTGGGATCTTCATTGCGGCATACGAACTCTTAGTTGCGGCATGCATGTGGGATCTTAGCTTCCCGACCAGGGATCGAACCCGGGCCCCCTGCATTGGGAGCGTGGAGTCTTAGCCACTGGACCACCAGGGAAGTCCCTGTTTGGGAAATTTTGATTAAATTCACGAGCTCATTAGCAACATTTTTTAAGGTATTTATGTAACTGTCTGCTAGGGCTGCCATAACAAAACACTGCAGAATGGGTGCCTGAATAGAAACTTATTTTCGCTCAGTTGCAGGGGCTGGAAGTTCAAGATCAAGGTGTCAGCAGGACTGGTTTCTGGTAAGGCCTCTCTTCCAGACGGCCGCCTCCTTGCTGTGTCCTCATGTGGTAGAGAGAAAAAAAGAGAGCTGGTTTTCTCTTCTTAGGAGGACATCAATCCTATTGGATTAGGGCTCCACCCTTGTATTTAACCTTGACTACCTCCCTCAAGGCTCCATGTCCAAATACAATCACATTAGGGGGGTTGGGGCCTCAACATACAAATTTTGGGGAACACAATTCAGTCCATGAGAATAACTATTAATTCATGTTATGTAGATGTTTAGAAAAATGTTGTTTAATAGATTAAAGGATTAACACATTGAAAGTCAAACAAGCTTAAGAAGTGGTGCTTGTCCCTCATCATACACAAAAGACTTCAAAACAGCGGTGTCTGTCAGTTCCTGAGTGTGCAAGGACCCTGAGCAGCCAGGAATCTGCAGTCCTCTACCAATGGATTCACGGCCATGTGACCTTAAGCTTGATTACTAATACAACATCCTCTAAAGGGGCTGCATCAACTTTTACCACAGTATTTGACAGCCCCTGTTATCCCACATCCTCAAGAATATAAGGTCTTTTTCAACCCTTTTGGTCTTACTTCATCCGATAGGTGAAAATTGCGTTGTATTTTCTATTGCGTTTCTCTCTGGACTGAGATGCAGCATGTTTTCCTGTTTTTAAAAGTCATTTAAAAATGTGTTTTCAGAGAATTGTCTATTCAAGCCTTTGTCCCATTTCTCATTGGGTTATTGATCTTTTTCTGATTCATTGGCATTCTTTACATATTAAGGAAATCAGGCCTTTACTGATTAGATGTGTTGCCTATATATATTTTTTCAGTTTGTTGTTGATCTTTTGATTCTGTTCATGGTATTCTTTGCTATGTGAAAAATTTTAAACTTTTTATGTAACAAGATTTACTCTGTTTTTTCCTTTATGCCCTTTGGGTTTTCATGTTGTACTATCTTTTTTTAAAAATATTTATTTATTTATTTTTGGCTGCGTTGGGTCTTCGTTGCTGAGCGCGGGCTTTCTCTAGTTGCGGTGAGTGGGGGCTACTCTTTGTTGCGGTGCATGGGCTTCTCACTGCGGTGGCTTCTCTTGTTGCGGAGCACGGGCTCTAGGCACACAGGCTCAGTAGTTGTGGCTCGCAGGCTCTAGAGAGCAGGCTCAGTAGTTACGGCACACAGGCTTAGTTTCTCTGCAGCATGTGAGATCTTCCCAGACCAGGGCTCGAACCCGTGTCCCCTGCATTGGCAGGTGGATTCTTAACCACTGTGCCACCAGGGAAGTCCCTCATGTTGTACTACCTTTAAGGCAATCAACCAGAGCAGAACTCTCTTGTGAGAGTTGCTTTCCTTCAGGAGACCTCAAAATGTTTTCTCACCCAAAGGATCACATGTGGACTTGGCCCTTATATTCTAATTGTTTAAGCCACTCTTCTGGAAACTCAAAGACTGAACACCCTTTGGACTTTACAACTGCTCTATGATCTGGCATACAGGCCACTCTCCTCTCCTCCTAGGCCCAGGACAGGCATGACTAATCAACCCCAGGATTCTGGGCAGACATGACTAAGCAGACATGGGAGTTGACTTCAGACCTGCAGCCCCTTTGCCAGGCCTGCTAAGTTCCCTGCTTTGTGCCTTGCAGCACTGTGAAGAATGGTCTCTGCGGACCTGGAAGGGCTGAAACCCCAATGACTTGAGAAGAGAAGGCCGAGGACCTTAAAGCAGACATGAGTCAAGAACGAGGTATGCTGTGTGAGAGAGAAAGGTGCGCTGAGTCAGCCATGGCTTTTTATAAAGGGGTCCGGGCCGGGAGAGTCAGGCAGAGTTCCTCCCTGCCCCAGCTGCTGGCCTTGGCGGAGATGCCCGAACCTGGGAGGCCAAGTCTCTATATGTGATGGGGAGCAAAGGTGGCACAGGCAAGTGGTTGACAGCTGGGCCCTGTCGTTCAGAGCAGAGCTCTGCTAGCCAGGTGACAATGGGCAAGTCACTTGCTCTTTAGAAGCCTTGTGTGTATTGTTGGTACTGGAGGTGGGGCGGGGGGGCATTGAAAATAGCACCTCCTTATTAGGATGGTGAGCCTGTGTGGGTGAAGCACATAAATATATTATATATAATATTATATGTTACATATTACATATATATTATATATAGTGCAGATGTAACTGTGTGTGTATATATATGTGGCAGATGTAATGTGTAATTGTTTATATAGTACAGATGTAATAATACATAGATTGAGAATGTAATTATATAGTACAGATGTAATTATATACATATATAGTGTAGATGTAATTATACATATGGTACAGATATAATTATATACGGTGCAGATGTAATAATAATGTAATGCAGATATGTGTATATATATATCATTTGTAAATAATATGGAATTCTAGTTAATGATTCAAATACTAAAGGCTGATTCATATCAAATGATTAAAATGTTTTTAAAAAGAGTGAAATAATGCCATTTGCAGCTACATGGATGGACCTAGAGATTATCATACTAAGAGAAGTCAGAAAAAGAAAGACAAATACCATATGATATCACTTATATGTAGAATTTCAAATATGACACAGATGAACTTATCCACAAAACAGAAACAGACTCACAGACATAGAGAACAGGCTTGTGGTTGCCAAGGGGAAGGGGGGGAGGGGAGGGAACGATTGGGAGCTTGGGATTAGCAGATGCAAACTATTATATATAGAACAGATAAACAACAAGGTCCTACTGTGTAGCACAGGGAACTGTATTCAATATCCTGTGATAAACCACAATGGAAAAGAATATGAAAAAGAATATATATATGCATAACTGAGTCACTTTGCTGTACAGCAGAAATTAACACGTAATAAATCAACTATACCTCAATAAAATTTTTTAAAATGATTCAAATGTTGAAGGGTGAAATGGATGGACAGCTGCAGCTTACTTTGAAATGTATCAAAAAGTAAGATGGCAGAATGGATGGATAGAGGGATGGCTGGATGGAGATGTGATAAAGCAAATACAGCAAAATGCTAGAAGTTGTAGAATTTGGTGGTGGGTAGAGGGCATTAGCTATACAATCCAATTTTTTGTATGCTTGAAAATTTTCATAATAAACTGTTGAGAGGGTAAGGAAGAAATAAATGAAAGAGGAAGCTTGAGTAGACCAGCACTGACCATACGACTTCACTCGAGGTGTGGGATTAATTCAGGTTCAAAAAGACAGCCCCCGCCACCCCCCCAACTCCTGAGTTATTAAATGAATAAAAAAAAGTCTGCCACCCAACCCTGGTGACTATTTGCAGTTACTCCTGGGCCGTGGACCATTCACCGAGATGGAGAAGTCCTTATGAGGCTTTCAAACCACAGGCCAGGCCATGAGACCCCCATGACCATCCCTGAATTTTTTCGGGAGTCAGTCAACCGATTTGGGACTTATCCAGCCCTCGCATCAAAGAAGAATGGAAAGTGGGAAGTTCTGAATTACAACCAGTACTACGAAGCTTGTCAGAAGGCTGCAAGAGCCTTACTCAAGGTAAATGAGTCATTCATTCATTCCTTCATTCGTTCATCATGTATTAAATCATTCCTTTTATGTATACATACATATGGGACAAAATGCACAAGGCACCCCAAGATACAAGGTTAACTGGTGAAAAATTTCCTTCCAATCTTTGTCCCCTCTCTTATGGGGGTAGCCACCATTTGCAGTTTTTTCTATGCTCTTCTGGGGAATAAATTATGTGTACATGTTATATAATTCTATATATGCACATTTTTAGACACATGGTAGCATACTATACCCGAGTCTACAACCTGCTTTTTTTCTGTTAGCACAGTATATGTGTGTATTAGTTAGCTACTGCTGCATAACAAATTACCCCAGAACTTAGTGACTCAAAATGACAGAGCTTTATTATCTCTTGGTTTCTGTGGGTCAGGAATCCAGGAGTGATTTAGTTGGATGTTTCTGGTTCAGGATCTCTCATGAGGTTGTAGTCAAGCTGTCAGCCTGGGCTGCATCATCTGTACATGGCTTCTGTACATGGCTGGCTCTTGGCAGGAGGCCTTAGTTCCTAGCTCCATGGCCTTCTCCGTAGGGTTGCTTGAGTGTCCTCACAATATGGCAGCCAGCTTCCCCCAAAATGAGTGATCCAGGGCTTCCCTGGTGGCGCAGTGGTTGAGAATCTGCCTGCCAATGCAGGGGACACGGGTTCGAGCCCTGGTCTGGGAAGATCCCACATGCCGCGGAGCAACTATGCCCATGAACCACAACTACTGAGCCTGCGCGTCTGGAGCCTGTGCTCCGCAACAAGAGAGGCCTCGACAGTGAGAGCCCTGCGCACCGTGATGGACAGTGGCCCCCGCTTGCCGCGACTAGAGAAAGCCCTCGCACAGAAACGAAGACCCAACACAGCCATAAATAAATAAATTAATTAATTAATTTTTTAAAAAAATTAGTGATCCAAAAGAGAGAATGAACCAGGTGGGAACCGTGATATCTTTTATAACCTAATCTCAGCAATGACATACTATCACTTCTTTCACAAGGTTAAGCCGACCTTGATACAATAGGGAAGGGGATTATAGTAGAACACAAACACCAGGAGATGAAACTCATCTTGGAGGCTGGTTGCTGCATTCTGAGATCCTTCCATATTGATTTATTTTTTTCAAAAAAAATCCATATTCTTTTCAACAACTGCAAATACGTATGTAACAGTATTGACTTAATCAGCCCCCTACGGGTGGGCATTTAAGTTGCTTCCAGCCTTTGCTACGATACGTGGTGCCACATTGAACCTTCTTTGTACAATGAATTCCTACAAAGACAATGCCCTTTAAGTCCACTCACAATATATGAGAGAATCTGTTTACCTGTTATTGTCAACATCATATTATCAAAACTGTTCATCTGGGCCAATTTGGTAGGCATGTTAGGCAGAATTCTAAGGTGACTCCACCGAGATTCCCAACCTCTGGTGTACTTGTGCTGTATAATCTTCTCCCTGTGACTGTGGGCTATGGATGGGATTTCCCTCCTGAGATGGCAAAGGTGAAGGGATTTCACAGATGTCATTAAGGTCTCTAATCTGTTGACTTTGAGTTCATGAGAAAGGGCAGGTGCTCTGGGTGGGCCTGACTTAATTGGGTGAACCACTAAGAGAGATTCTCCTGCTGTCCTGGAAGCAAACTGCCATGTTTGGAGAGGGCCATGTAGCAGGGGATGGCATACAGACTCTAGGAGTTGAGAGCGGTCCTCAGCTGGCAGGTAGCAAGAGAAGAGGATCTCAATCATTCAACCACAAGGAAATGAATTCTGCAAACAACCTCCAAGTGCGGGGCCCCCAAGCTTTGGAGGAGGTCATGGTCCCCACCAATACCTTGATTGCAGCCTTGGGAGATCCTAGGCAGAGAACCCAGCTGTGCCACCCCCCAGACTCCTGACCTGTGGAAACTGGGATAATAAATGTGTGCTCTTTTAAGCTGCTACATTTGTGATGATGGGTTATGCAGCCATAGATAATGAATGTAACAGACATCTCGTACTGTAAAAGGGCATCTCCTGATGGTTCTGATTTATAGGAAATCCGATCACATTTTGACCTAGACCCAAGCTCCTCTCTCCCCTCCTCTGATGCCCATGTGTCTTCATCTAGAGACTGTGAGAGGTTGGAATTAGGAACCACCTGCTTGGGCTGGATTTCTTCTTGGCTGCCCTTACCCCCACGCCATAGTGCTGTGGCTAGTTCACCCTTCCTGAAAGATGGTCCTCTTCCCCTATGCACTTAGTTCTGGAGTTCAAGGATCCCTGCTCTCCTAAATCTCAGGGATCCAATCAGAAAGAAGTCAGTTTATCTACACACTGATAGAGACACTGTCCACAGTGAAGACAGCCTTTCTGCCACTAAGCATAAACATGTTGCATCACGTTCTGAAGCATCAGCAGGCAGATGCCTTCCAAATGCTTAGGTTTTCCCCGGGGACAGAGGGTCATTGCCAGCCTTGCTCAGGTGACGAAAAGAGCCAACAAAATTGGAGTTTCCAGGACAAAAGGGGGGCGACCACCAAGCATGATCACTTTAATGTCCAGGTCTCCTGATTCATCCTCAACCACGTTCAGATCACGGCTATGCCTTCAAAAGTGCAATTTATTACCACTATAGGGTATCACTCTTTGAGTACTGTTATGATTAAAAATAAAAATGAATTCATTAGGATGGCTAATTAAAAAAAAAACAAACAGAAAATAACAAGTGATGGTGAGGATGTGGAGAAATTGGAGCCCTCAGTCACTGTCAGTGGGAATGTAAAATGGTGCAGCCACCCTGGAAGACAGTCTGGCAGTTCCTCACAAAATTAAACTTAGAATCACCATATATGATCCTGCAATTCCACTTCTGGGTACAGACCCAAAAGAAGTGAAAGCAGGGACTCACACAGATATTTGGACACCCATGTTCATAGCAGCATTGCTCACAGCAGACAAAAGGAGGAAGCGACCCAAGTGCCCATCAATGGATGAATAACCAAAATGTGATCCGTCCATACAATGGAATATTAACCTTAAAATGGAGTGAAATGCTGACACCTGTCACAACATGGATGAACTGGGGGACATTATACTAAGTAAAAGAAGCCAGACACAAAAGGACAAATATAGGGCTTCCCTGGTGGCTCAGTGGTTGAGAGTCTGCCTGCCAATGCAAGGGACACGGGTTCGAGCCCTGGTCTGGGAGGATCCCACATGCCGCGGAGCGACTAGGCCCGTGAGCCACAATTGCTGAGCCTGCGTGTCTGGAGCCTGTGCTCCGCAACAGGAGAGGCTGAGACAGTGAGAGGCCTGCGCACCGCGATGAAGAGTGGCCCCCGCTTGCCTCAACTAGAGAAAGCCCTCGCACAGAAACGAAGACCCAACACAGCCATAAATAAATAAATAAATAAATAATTTAAAAAAAAAAAAAAAAAGAAGGACAAATATATGATTCCACTTATAAAAGGTCCCTAGAGGAGTCAAATCCATAGGGACAGAAAGTAGATGGTGGGGGCCAGGGGCTGGGGGAGGGGGTGGGGAGTCAGTGTTTAATGGGGACAGAGTTTCAGTTGGGGAAGATGAGAAAGTTCTGGAGGTGGATGGTGGGGATGCTTGTACAACAATGTGAATGTGCTTAGTGCCACTGAGCTGTGCACTTAAAGTTGGTTAATGGTGAAAAAATAAAATACATAGGGGACTTCCCTGGTAGCACACTGGTTAAAGACTCTGCGCTCCCAATGCAGGGGGTCCGGGTTCGACACCTGGTCAGGGAACTAGATCCCACATGCATGCCGCAACTAAGAGTTCGCATGCCACAACTGAGAAGCCAGCGAGCCACAACTAAGGAGCCTGCCTGCCACAACTAAGACCTGGTGCAACCAAATAAAAATAATATAGAAAAAAATACATAAAAATTAGAATAAATAAAGGGGGTATTACAGAGAAGGAGGTTAACCAGCCTCCCAAGAGTCACACAAAAAATCACACTCCGGATTTTCATCTCAACACGGGCTGTCCCCCTTGTGACTCCGTGGACTCTGGGGTCTGCTTTCACCTGACAGTGAGCAGATCCCATCCGGAAGCAAACCACCTCTGTGGCTTCTGTTTTCCGTTTGTCTGTCTGGTTTTGCCTTCCCAGCTGGGCTTGGAGCCTTTCCACTCAGTCGGCATCCTTGGGTTTAACTCCGTCGAGTGGTTCCTTGCAGCTCTTGGCGCCATCTTCGCGGGGTAAGACCCCGGGCCCGGGTCCCTGTGGATGTTGGGTGGTGGTGCTCTGGGAACTGGCAGCCCCAGGCTGGTTCCCATGGAGATGTGAGCGGGGGTTGCAGAAGCAGCCGCAGGCGAGCCGGCGAGATAGACACACACCCCCGTCTAACAGAGGACTAGTATCTCAGATACACAAGGGACTTCTACAACTCAGGAATGAAAACACAAAAAGAGGGACTTCCCTGGCAGTCCAGTGGTTAAGGCTCTGCGCTTCCACTGCAGGGGGCACGGGTTCGATCCCTGTTCGGGGAACTAAGATCGCACATGACGCTCAGTGCAGCCAAAAAAAAAAAAAGATTTTTTTTTAAAGTGATTTATTTATCTATCTATCTATCTATCTATCTATTTATTTATTTATGGCTGTGTTGGGTCTTCGTTTCTGTGCGAGGGCTTTCTCCAGTTGCGGCAAGCGGGGGCCACTCTTCATCGCGCTGCGCGGGCCTCTCACTATCGCGGCCTCTCTTGTTGCGGAGCACAGGCTCCAGATGCGCAGGCTCAGTAATTGTGGCTCACGGGCCTAGTTGCTCCGCGGCATGTGGCATCTTCCCAGACCAGGGCTCGAACCCATGTCCCCTGCACTGGCAGGCAGATTCTCAACCACTGCGCCACCAGGGAAGCCCAAAAAAAGATTTTTAAATGGGCAAGAGACTTGACAGAAACATCACTAAGGGAAGTAGCCAACAGGCACTTGGAAAGATCCTTGATGTCATCAGCCAGCAGGGAGATACAAAGGGAACCCACAGCAGAATGGTTCAAAGCAAGAACAAAAGGTTGCAAATGAAGGGAACGGGTGGAGGGGTGGGGGGGTCCAAACCCCACCTCTTATTTGCCGTGGGACCCTGAACAAGTGACTTCCCTGCCCTGAGCCTCAGTTTTCTCATCTGTAAAATGGGGTACTGTGAGGGTTCCATGTCATAATGACAAGCCGGGAGTCCATCCTCTCATCATCACTGTCATTTTTGTCCTTTTCATCACTGTCCAGCTGTGGAGGGAGGGAAGCTGGTGCCGAGGCTGCAAACTCAGACTTTCCCTGCAGACCCTTCCCCTCCCCCCACCTTCCAGGACGTTCGTTCTCGACTTAAGGTGTGTGGGGCACACTCGTGCATGTGTTTTCTTTTCCCAGGGGCTTCTGTGTTGGTATTTATGCCACCAACTCTGCGGAAGCCTGTCAATACATCATTGCTCACGCCAAAGTGAACATCTTGCTGGTGGAAAATGACCTACAGCTGCAGAAAATCCTTTCGGTAAACCCCTCTGCCCCCCATTGCTGCCTGCCAGTCACCGGGGGAAGGAGGGGTGGTGTGTGTGTGGAGTGGATGTGTGTGGAGTGGATGAGTTTAATTTCCAATGCATATTCATTTCCTACTCGGCCTCTGTTTTTTAAAAATGTGTTTGTGTGTTATTTTATATACAGTTCACTGTTTATCAGTTTTCTTTTAGAAACAGTTATTTTGAACCTTGTCATCCTTGCTATGTTCACCTCTTGTAATTGTCCTCCTTTCTGAAATGCTTTTGTCTTTCTTTTCTGCTTCTTTCATAAGTCCGACCACTTCCTGTTTCACTACTTTCTGATGTCTGGCTCTCCCCTCAGGGCTTGTATGTTTGCTTTGTGTTCTTCCTTCCCAGCTGTGTCTACCCCATTACGTCCTAGGTTTTACATTGGAAGGTTGGGGGGCAATTTTCCTTTGCTTTGCAGTGACTTTTTGTGCACAGTGAAATCTGACCCTCTCTTATTCCTTTTTTTTTTCCCCCTTGTGCTATCTTTGTAATGTTGCAAGAAACATTTCCGATGACTTGTGTTTGAATGAGCTGCAGTTGCCTGAACCAGCTTTTGGCAGAAGGATCCTGACAGGAGGGGAGTCCTTGGGAGGGGTGAGCCTCGATGGCCAGATTCATGGCTCACCCCAAGAGCCATTGCACCGCGCAGCTTGTGGGATCTTAGTTCCCCGACCAGGGATCGAACCCGGGACCCCAGCAGTGGAAGCACAGAGTCCTAACCACTGGACCACTAAGGAATTCCTGTGACTGTTTCTTTAATACCATATTTCATCTTTTCTGAGTTACTTTTTAATATTTCTGGAGTTGAGATGTCTCGCCATGGATGGCATCCTCTGAACGCCGTGGGCCATGTGTTTTCCCACATTTTAACTTCTCTGAAATTAGGGTAGATTTGCAAGCCTCAACGGAATCCAGCCAGACTCAGTGAAACAGGATATTTTGTGCCACCAGGCCTCCTTCGACGCCTAATTCCTGAGCTGGTTCAGTGAGGATAGACGTCTACTTTCTGAAATTGCTTTCTGAAGGCATGCTTCTTTGGTCCCTGGTACTCATGTCATGCCCTGTCTGTCCTGTTCATAGCAGAACACACTGCGGGGTGGGTGATGGGTGATGAGTGATGGGTGGGGCCCTTCTCCTTCTTGCCGTGAATACTGGCTTCCGATTTGGGTACTTCCGTTAGAAAATGTCACGTGCCCCATCCTTTCCCCTGCAGCCACCTCAGTGCTATGGCTTCCTGTCCTTGTGCTGGTATATTCAACCTCACATGCATAAATTATTTCCATCTCTTAGTTTCATCAAAGATGCAGTTTGTGGGAGGTTTCTTGTTCTGGTTGCTCTGCATGAAAGATTCAAAGCCAGGCTCCCGATACTCTCCTCCCAAACTGGACGCTCAGCTCCACTTGCAAATCTTTGATTCTGGGTGATGGGCACGGCTCATAATCCTCCAGTGCTTCCCTCCTTCCTTTAGAATAAACTGCAAACTCCTCGCTGTCACCTCCAAGGCATGGCCTACCTGGCCCTTCCATCCCTTCCTGCATCCTCCCCCGGCCTTCTCCCTTCCATTCCCATTCCAGCCAGCCTGGACTTTTTATATCCCTCAAACATCCCAGCTACTGCCTGCTTCAGGCTTTTTGGATGTCTGTTTCTTCTCTCTCTGGAAAACTCTTATCCAGCTGTTACAAGCACTTCTGTCATCTTTTCTCTCCAGGCCATGCCAGAGACTTGGTTATAATTATAAGTAGCGTACTGGATGTTGGAAGTGACTTCTTCACTGGATTGGCTAGGAATGTCATACAGGCACACTCCTTCCTTTGCACGAACAGGGGGGCAAGAATCCCACAGGCCTGGTTACCTGAACCTTACAGGTCTAGGTTTAGGTAAAGAGTTCTGAACCCACCCAGTTCCAGCCACCTTCATGGAGGATTTCTGTAGCCCTACGCCAACCAGGTTAGCTGGATCTTGGCTGTGAAGCATAAGGTGCCAGGAGACGAAGAGCCAGGAGGGCCTCCTTCGACTCACCAACCAAAGCCACAACTCTGTACAGCAGAATTCAGGAGGCTGTTGCCCTCAACCCTCTGCAATGGTTGCAGTCTACTGATACCGACCTGTCAGTCAAGACAAAGAGCAAAAGTTTTACTGCGTGGGCAGGGGGAGGGAAAAAGGCTGAGGTCCCTGTGGGAGAGAGCTTAGGATGTGCTCTTGCAGGGCCCCGTTACCATGAGGTCCATACACAACTTTTTTTCAGATTCCAAAGACCAAGATGGAGACCCTAAAAGCAATCGTTCAGTACAGGCTGCCAGTGAAGGAGAGCGAATGTAACCACCTGTACTCTGTAAGCGTGAGGAGGGCACTGAGCAAAGGGGAGGGCACAGCCTTGCAAGGGAAGGAGGGCACTCCCACAGGAAGTGGGTGGTGAGCAAGGGGGAGGGTGAGGCCAAACCAGGGAAGTGGGCAGGGGCTCACAAAGGAAGTGGGTGGTAAGGGAGGGGGCGGGGCCAAACCAGGGAAGTGGGCGGGAACTCTCAAAGGAAGTGGGTGGGAGGAAGGGAGAGGGCGGGGCCAAACCAGGGAAGTGGGCGGGAACTCTCAAAAGAAGTGGGTGGTGAGGAAGGGAGAGGGAGGGGCCTCACAAGGGAATTGGGCGGGACCTCTCAAAGGAAGTGGGTGGTGAGGGGGCGGGGCCAAACCAGGGAAGTGGGCGGGAACTCTCAAAAGAAGTGGGTGGTGAGGAAGGGAGAGGGAGGGGCCAAACCAGGGAAGTGGGCGGGAACTCTCAAAGGAAGTGGGTGGTGAGGAAGGGAGAGGGAGGGGCCTCACAAGGGAAGTGGGCGGGAACTCTCAAAGAAAGTGGGTGGTGAGGAAGGGAGAGGGAGGGGCCTCACAAGGGGAGGGGGTGAGGCTTTTGAGAGAATTTTTTTCTGGCATGAAGGTTCTGATTTACTGGAAGGTGTCTGTTCTGGTTATTTATTGCTGTGTAACAAATCACCCCAAAAATTGGTGGCGTAAGACAACACCAATCATTTTATTATTAGTTTCTTTTCAGACCATTAGAGTAACTGAAAAAATACTGCATCATTGAAAATTAGATGTGTTGGAACTCACAACATTAAGTTTAAATATTTAATTTGTATTCAAACCAGAACTTATTATAAATTTACTTTCCTGGTTTTCATAGATGCAAAGTCATCAATATTTTTATTAAAACCATTAGCCATTTTTAATATATACAAATAGGAATATAGGGGTGCACATTTCTGCAATGGCTCGGACCAACAGCCCTGCTGGAGCCTTTTTTAAAATTTTGATGTTTCATTCATCATGAATTTGCTCTGCTTTGATAGTGACTTTTAAATTATTGCATTAAAGTACTATTTATCTTGATTACAAGCTTTTTTTTTTTTTTGGCATCCTCTAAAATTTTGCACTCAAGGAGAAGCCCCTGGTCCTCACTCTGGTCCCAACCCTGCAGCTGGGGCTCCTCCAGCACATTTCCCTGTCTCTCTGTGGTATCTCCATGTGCTGTCTCCAGCATGATGACTTCAGGACCTCTGGACTTATTGGTGGCTCAGATCTCCAGAGATAATGTTTTGAGGGAGAGAAATATCCAGGTGGAAGCTGTCCTGCCTTTAAGGACCTATTCTTGGAAGTAACACACTGCCCAGCAAGGCCAAGCTGCATGAGGGCCCAGACTTTAGCTCTTACTGAGGGAGGGGCGGGGCCCCTGAAGAGTGGGTGACACCGTAAATGTTGTCGCAGTCATTTTCTTGCAAATTCACTCTGCCTCAGGGTCTTCTAAGAGTCAGAAAATGCTTGGGTGCAAGCAACAGAAACCCACTTAAGCCAAAGGAGGCGGTTTGGGTTTTGTTTTTAAGGATACAATGAGTTAACTCACAGAACTCAGGGCAGGAGGGCTGTGAGGGACCAGGACGAGCTGCTGTTAATTTCCCTGAGATCAGGCCATCAAACCCGTGACCCAAATCAGAAGTCCTAAAATGTCATGGAGTGTATTTGGTTTGCCCTCCACGCAAGCGGGAGGAAAGATGTCCATGATCCTTTCTGGCCAAAACACTCACCAGCTCGTGCACCTTTCAGAAAACATTTAAATATTAAGACCAGGCCAATGACTAAGTAAGACAGCCGATCAGAATCACAGACCTTTCAGAGGTTAAAAATGACCAACACAGAAACAATATCTTAAGCCTGGATAAGTTAAATAAACTCATTTGTTAGAAGTAGTATTTACAGCAGGGTTTCTCAGCCTTGTTGGACATTTGGGGTGGATAATTCTTCATCGTGGGGGCCGTCCTGTGCATTGTAAGGTGTTGAGCGACATCCCTGGCCTCTACCTACTAGGTGCCAATAGCACCCTCCCAGTTGAAACAATCAAAAATATCCTCAGACACCACCTAAGTCCCCTAGGGGGCAAAATCACCCCTGGTTGAGGACAATGATTTACAGGGAAGAGTTCTGTGACATAGATTAGTAATCTCCTTCTCTGCAAGGGTGAGTAGAACCTACCGTTTTTAGATTCAGTTTAGGAATACATTCATTAGAACTGAGAGAAAAAGAAAGCGCCTGGGAAATTAAAAGGTGAAATTCGGGGGCAGGGGGATGGCAGAATAAGACAATTAACTGGGTAGGTTACGATGCCTGGGATTGGACTCAGGACCAATTCCAGATTGCCAAGAGAGAGGACTGGATTGGACAGGACTGGGTCTGGTGTCTACCTAATCCAATCATTTGTGGCCATGGGAGAATGAGGTCTTGCACCAGCCATTAGGGGAGCATCCTTTGTGGGGGGCGGGAGGGCTTGAGGCATCTCTCAGAGAAAGGACAGGGTCCTGCAAAAGGCTTTTGTGTGCTGCTCCTCTCACCATCACCCTATCCTGTTAGAGATGGTCTGGGTAAAGGTCCTTCCCTTTCAGATGGGGCCAGCATTGCCCTGGCAGGCTACAGGCAATACTGGCCATTTCTGGAGGACCTGGAGTGCCCTTTGTCTTGCAGACAGGACATTACCCTCATCCAGAGCCTCACTAGGGGCTCAGAGGTAGAATTTTTGCAGGTCCCAGGTGAAATTTGGTTCACCCAGCCCAACAGTTCCTTCTCAGGCACCAAATTCTAAGCTAATTAAGAGCACAGGCTCTGGAGTCAGACAGTCTTGGGTTAGAATGATAGTTCCTCTGTCTACCTGCTGTGTGACCCTGGGCAGGTAACTTACCACCTCTGAGCCTCAGCTCCTTCATCTGCCATAGGGAGATGATGTATCTCTTATCAGTAAGGATGTCTTTGGTTCCAAGTGACAAAAGCCTAACACCAAATGGCTTAAGCTTAAAAGATCATTTATTGGCTCATATCCACAACCTAGGGTGTGGATGTCAGACATGGCTGGAACCAGGGGCTCAAATAACGTGACCTAGACTCCATTTTGCTCTCTTCATATCTTGGCTCCATGCCAGCCTTGATTCCCCCTAGTCCTGAGATGGTCCAGCAGCTCCTATGGCTACATCTTATTCACGTTCAGATGACTCATTCATGTCCCAGCACTTCCAGCAAAAGCCCTGACCATCACTGTGATTGGACCACCTGAGGTCACATGCCCAGACCCAGTCTAACCACTGTGGCCCAGGCAGATGGGACCTTCTAGCTTAAACCAATCACAGTGGCCCTCAGCCACATCAATCTGGTAACTAATAAGTTTGAGGTGCTGAGTGGCATCTGGGAAGGCAGAGAATAAATAATATTGAACTCTGCTGTTCTGAGCATTTTACATATATTAACCCATTTACTGCTTAAGACAACCCAAGGAGTTGGGTCTTGATGTCATTCCCATTTTACCTATGAGGAAACTGAGGCACCGGTGCTTGAGTAGCCTGCCTGGGAAGTGGAGGAGAAGAAGCAAACATCTTAGGGCTTTTGTAAGAGGTGCCTTTCCTCCTGCTGGGAATCATGCTTCGGGAGAAGCTGGTGGGGCAAGATCCGACTGGGGAAGGGAACTCCTAGGTGCTGAGGACCCCTCTCACACACCCTGAGTCCCCACCCTCCACTTCTTTTGTTTGTTTGTTTTTTGGAGTATAGTTGCTTTACAATGTTGTGTTAGTTTCTGCTGTACAGTGAAGTGTATCAGCTATACGTATACATATACCCCCTCTTCCCTGGATTTCCTTCCCATTTAGGTCACCACAGAGCATTGAGTAGAGTTCCCTGTGCTATTCAGCAGGTTCTCATTAGTTATCTATTTTATACGTAGTAGTGTATATATGTCAATCCCAATCTCCCAATTCATCCCACCCTCCCATTTCCCCCCTTGGTGTCCATATGTTTGTTCTCTACACTGTCTCTATTTCGGCTTTGCAAATAGGTTCATCTGCACCATTTTTCAAGATTTCACATATATGCGTTAATATATGATATTTTTTTTTCTCTTTCTGACTTACTTCACTCTGTATGACAGTCTCTAGGGCCATCCACAACTCTACAAATGACCCAATTTTGTTCCTTTTTATGGCTGAGTAATATTCCATTGTATATATGTACCACATCTTCTTTATCTATTCCTCTGTTGGTGGACATTTAGGTTGCTTCCATGTCCTCGCTATTGTAAATAGTGCTGCAGTGAACACTGGAGTGTGTGTGTCTTTTTGAATTATGGTTTTCTCTGGGTATATGCCCAGTATTGGGATTGCTGGGTCATATGATAGTTCTATTTTTCGTTTTTTAAAGAACCTCCATACTATTCTGCATAGTGGCTGTATCAATTTACATTCCCACCAACAGTGCAAGAGGGTTCCCTTTTCTCCACACCCTCTCCAGCATTTATGGTTTGTAGACTTTTTGATGATGGCCATTCTGACCGGTGTGAGGTGATACCTCATTGTAGTTTTGATTTGCATTTCTCCAATAATTAGTGATGTTGAGCATCTTTTCATGTGCCTCTTGGCCATCTTTTGTGTCTTCTTTGGAGAAATGTCTATTTAGGTCTTCGCTTGTCTTTTCTTTCCACAGTGGGATGATTTCATGGAGCTTGGCAACAGCATCCCCGAATCCCAGCTGGACCAGATCATAAAGAGCCAGAAGGCCAATCAGTGTGCTGTGATCATCTACACTTCTGGGACCACAGGCTATCCCAAGGGGGTGATGCTTAGCCATGACAACGTAAGTGCTGTCTCTGCTGACAGGGACGAAATTTGCAGCATCCAGGGTCCCGTCACTCTGGGGCAGTGGCCTTCAGGCTAGTTTTGTTCTTGACCCACAGGGGCACAGTGGCGTTTAGGGGCCGAGCACATGGGGGTGCCCTTGACCTGTGGGGCATAGAGAGTTATGCAAATGCTTCCAAGGTTGGGGACAGCATAGTGCAGGGGTTGAGATCAGGGACTCTGGAGCAGACCTGGCTCTGTGATCTTGGGCAGGGCATCTGACATCTCCAAGCCTCAGTTTCCTCATCTGTAAAACGGGTGCAATGTAACAGCCCCTGCCTCATGGGTTTTTTGAGCTCAGAACCGTGTTTGATAAAATAAATACATGAAAGGGCAGTATACACATTGTGTTTCAGGGGTAAAGCAGAAGCTGTTTTAGTTACTTGAGGAAGGCCGTGTGCTTGGGGGAAACTTATGCATGTCTGGGTGGAGTCCAAAGCTGATGGTTATTTAGGTCACTGTTAGGAAAGAATAAAGAGAATACATGCTAAAAGATCCTGTTTATGGGGGACATCCCTGGCGGGCCAGTGGTTAGGACTCTGTGCTTCCACTGCTGAGGGCCCGGGTTCAATCCCTGGTCGGAGAACTAATATCCTGCAAGCCGTGTGGTGCAAGCCTAGAAAACGCAAACTTATCTACAGGGACCAAAAGCAGATCAGTGGCTGCCTGGGGAGGGCAAGAGGGAGGCATTACAAAGGCGATGGAAATGTCCACCATCTCGATGGTGGTGATGGCTGGCTTCATGGGTGCAGACATAGTCAGTATGTGCCAAATTGTACACTTCAAATGCGGTTCCCTGTATGTCAATTACACCTCGATAAAGTTGTTGGTGTTTTTCTTCTTTTTTTTCATAAATTTATTTATTTACTTATTTTTGGCTGTGTTGGGTCTTCGTTGCTGCACGAAGGCTTTCTTTAGTTGCATCGAGTGGGGGCTACTCTTCGTTGCGGTGCATGGGCTTCTCATTGCAGTGGCTTCTCTTGTTGTGTAGCAAGGGCTTTAGGCATGCGGGCTTCAGTAGTTGTGGTACACAGGCTCAGTAGTTGTGGCCCGTGGGCTCTAGAGTGCAGGCTCAGTAGTTGTGGCGCACTGCCTTAGTTGCTCCACGGCATGTGGGATCTTCCTAGACCAGGGCTCGAACCCGTGTCCCGTGTATTGGCAGGCGGATTCTTAACCACTGCGCCACCAGGGAAGCCCTGGTGTTTTTTTTTGTTTTTTTGTTTTTTTTTTTAAATTTTTCAATGTCTTTTTTTCTTTTTTTTAATTAATTAACTTATTTATTTATGGCTGTGTTGGGTCTTCGTTTCTGCGCGAGGGCTTTCTCCAGTTGCAGCAAGCGGGGGCCACTCTTCATCGCAGTGCGCGGGCCTCTCACTATCGCGGCCTCTCTTGTTGCGGAGCACAGGCTCCAGACGCGCAGGCTCAGTAATTGTGGCTCACGGGGCTAGTTGCTCCGCGGCATGTGGGATCTTCCCAGACCAGGGCTCGAACCCGTGTCCCCTGCATTGGCAGGCAGATTCTCAACCACTGCGCCACCAGGGAAGCCCGCCCTGGTGTTTTTTTAAAGAACAAGAAAGACAGTGACAGTTCATTTCTGTTGCACACTTACTATGGGGCCAGGGGCCATCCCGAGAGTTTTACACTTTGTAAATCCTCGCAGCGATTCTATGATCCTATCCGTTCTATCAGGCGGACGCTGTTTCTACAGATGAGCAAACTGAAGCCCAGAGAGATTAAGCTGCTGGACCCAGGTCACACAGCAAGCAGCGTGGCAGAGCCAGGAGTTGAAACCCAGGCAGGGAGGCGCCACAGTCCACATTTTCAACTACACTGTAGGTCTATGGGGCTAAGGCGTAAAACTGTCCAAAGATGCGATCGTTACAAATATGTTAAAGCTGGTTGAAGAACAGTACACAGAGCACAACGCGATTTTGTTAAAAACTGAAAAATGGCAGCGAGTGATGTACATGTGTGTAAGTTTTAAAAGCAGGAAAGTGTCTGGCAGGACATGCACCCAACACACTCCCCTCTGTGAGTCAGAAAGACTGCTAGTTTTAAAATGAAGCGTTTCTACTTTATAAGGGCTGTCCCCACCAGCCCAGCTTAATAGCTGGCAGCACACTCTGGCCTTTGCACTGGCTGTTCCCTCTACATGGAATACTATTTCCCAGAGACCCACATGACTTGCTCCTTCACCTCCTACGGGTCCCTGCTCAAATGTTACCGCCTCTGTGAAGTCCTCCCTGACTTCCACGTTTAAAATAGCAAAGAAAAATAAACCATCCCATTAGCCCCCAAGCCCCATTTGGCTACTGTTTTTTCTTACACTGCCATATTATACAGTCACGTGTTTATCATGAACAACAGCTCCTTGAGGGCAGGGGCTGTCTGTTTGGTTCACTGCTGTGTCTCCAGTGCTTGGTGTACAGGAGGATTCAATCCATTTTGTGGACTGAATGAATGGAGTCTGATGAGGCCCCCACCCAACCCTGGCCAGCGTCCACGCTCCCAGTGGCTTCATGTCTAGTCAGATCACGTCCACGCAGAGGGCAGACAAAAGCCGAGCCCCTGGAGCAAGTCTGCCTGGATCTGCATCCTGGCTCCCCCACTTGCTAACTATGTGACCTGAGAAGATTTCCTTAACTTCTCTGGGCTTCGGTTTGCCCATCTGTAAAAGGGAGACAAGAATGGTTGCTACCTCTCAGAGTTGCTATGAAGGTAAAATTATTTCCTATACTGTGTCAGTTAGCTACTGCCGTGTAACAAACCGTTCTAGAACTTAGCAACTTAAAACACCAAGAGTGTGTTATTTCTGGGTCTGGAATTTGGGCAGGCCTTGGCAAAGTGTCTTTTCTGCCCTACAGAGTGTCAGCTGGGGTCACTGAGCTGTATTCAGCTGGTGCCCAGGCTGGGCTGGCAGGTCCAAGCAGGGCTTCACTCACGTGTTTCATGGGGCTTGGGCTTCCTCACAGCATGGAGGCATCGAGGCTGTCGAACTTCTCGATGTGGCGCTGGCTCCCCCGAGGGCAAGCATGCCCTGATACAAAGGCAGAAGCTACAGTCTATTAGGACTCAATGTCAGAAGTTTACACGGTGCTCCACTCTGTGGGTCAAAACCAGTCACCAGACCAGCCCTGTGAAGGGAAAGGAAAACAGACTCCAGCTCTGAATGGCAGGGGTGGCAGAGAATCTGCAGTTGTCTTTAACCTACCACATAGACATAAGATGCTCAGAGCAACGCCTGGCACACTGGGATTAAAAAATAATCCCTGTCGGCTATTATTTTTAAAATCATAATCGTCATCTTTACAGCAGGAAGTCAAAGCTAGTCCCATGTTCTCAACGTAGGTCAACAGCTCAAAGCTTCTCCTGTTTATAGGGTACTATGCCATGCTGAGATAAACACACTAACCCCTAACAGAAACCCCACAAGGTAAGATGTGTCATTAACCCCTTTCAGAGACTGGGAAACTGAGGCTCAGAGAGGGGAAATGACTTGCACAAGGTCAGAGACCATAGAAAGGTCTGAGCCAGGATCTGAACCCAGGAGTGTCTAAACCACTGTAAATCACGGTCTACACACACCTAGCCCCTTTTCTCAACAAATGGGCGCTGGGTTCCTTGGGTCACTGTGGGTGACAGTGCTTATGGGTGCATAAGAAAAATCCCTCCATCCTGAGGCCCAGAGAAAGAAGAGGGACAAATCTTGAGGGCTTACTACAGAGCGAGTGCTTTGCATATTTCATTACACTTAAATGTAACTTCTCTTTCCTCATTCATTCATTCATTCAACAAAAATTTACTGGGCACCTACTATGTGCTGGGAAAACAGCTTTGAGCAAAACAGACCCAATGGTGGCCCTCGGGAAGACAGACAGGGAATGAACAAATAAAACCACTCAGATTGTGGCAAGTAGTACGTAGAGGATTAGACAGATGCTGGAAACTTCAGTTCAGGTGATGTGAGACTACTTCCGTAAGGAAGTGACATTTAACCAGAATATAACATCTGAGGAGTCAGTTGTGGAGACAGCTAGAGGATGCCCATCCCAGGCAGCGGGAACAGCCCGTGCAAAGGCCCTGAGGCGGGGCCTTGCCTGATGTGTTGGATGAACAGTGCAGAGGCCCATGTGGCTGCATTAACGAGGCGACTGTTTGCCAGAGACTTATGACACCAGTAAAAAATATAGATTGCAAAATCACAGGTATGCTAAAACTTTCCATCAAGGTATGCACCAGAGAAAGAAAAACATTAACATACTAATTGTTGGGGTATTAATGCCATGGGATTATGGGTGGTCTTTTCGTTTGTTGGACAGTGTTGGTTTTATAGTTTTATGTTGGGCACAAGGAACCTCTGTGCCCCTTTTACGGATGAGCAAATACAGGTTGCAAAGGATTTTTAAGCAAATAGCCCAGGGTCACATAGCTAGTAAATGGTGGAGTCAGGATTTGATTCTGGGACACTTACTGAATCCTTCAGATTTCTGACTATCCCCGATAGACATTCTGACTCTAGGGTCTGTTGCTGGATCCTAGGGCGTCTGGTAATCCCCCAAAGCTTCCCATCAAATTTTACTGCTCCTTCCATCCTCAGGCAAGTCAGTGAACCTCTCTGTGCTTCTGGTTCCCCATCTTACAGATGGGGAGAATCGCAGTTATCAACCCCAGTGTGTTAAGATGGGGAGAATCGCAGTTATCAACCCCAGTGTGTTAAGATGAGGACTAAGTGACTCAATGTTTGTAAAGTACAAGAGCGGTGCCTAAGCAGGTGCTTTGTGTTTGTTAGATAATTGCATTTAAATGGCCCTCGGGCAAGGATGAGGCGCGCTGAATCGTATTGGATTGTAAGCTCGACTTGTGTTCCAGATCACGTGGACGGCGGGGTCGGTGGCGAGGGACTTCAATCTGGCTTATGCTCCTGAGAAGCAGGAGGTGGTGGTCAGCTACCTTCCTCTCAGCCACATCGCAGCTCAGATGATGGATGTCTGGATACCCATGAAGGTCGGGGCTTTCGTCTACTTTGCTCAACCAGATGCACTCAAGGTATTAAGGCCAAGGGCAGCCCGGAGGAGTGGATGGTTCCTTCAAGTCCCAGATCTGGGGTTTCCTTCTCCATCCTCATCTAATGCTCCCAGTTAGCAGCATTTGAAACAGTCAACCACCTTCTTTTAGTTTTTATCTTTATCCAAGTCATGGTACCCATGGTGGTGCAGGCTGTATACTGAACAACCTAAGATGTGAATGGTATTGAAAGCAGAACGTGTGTGTACGTGTGTAGTTTTTTTTTAAGTCAGTATTCCCAGCTCCAAAATGCTCCCCAAACCAAACGTTTTTGGCAGTAAAATATGACCTGAACTGATGTGAAGCTATTTGGAGTCTTCATTTTTATCCCACTTATTGGGAATATGTGTATCTGCAGAAATATTAACGTGAAGGATTTCAGCTGGCTTGCCAAGACACCACCGTGGGATTCATACAACAAATGAAATAAGCACCATATTACCTTTCTGAAGGCCAGAGAATTCTAAGTTCCAGAACACATCTGGCCCCACGGGTTTGAGATAAGGGATTTTGGACCTCTTTTGAAAAACAGCAGTGTCCTAACCACCCTCCAGAGGCAAACTCTCTAGAATTTTCAAGTGATTTCTTCTGGCATTTACCTCCAGTTTATTAAAAATATGTAATAATTTTCTTGATTCATGCACTTTAAAATATTATCTATTACTTTTCTATTGCAGTAGGCAAGGACTTAATCCTCTTACACCCCCATCTTCACTTGCTTCCCCTTTTCCCATCCTCTCAATGAAAAGATTTCTTAGTTAACGGAGCCATGTAGTTTACTACATGATTACATATCTTGTCTGGTACAACCTTTTGTTTTCCCCAGAGTTAATAGTTGCCTTTCTTTTCCAATTTGGTGCAAGTTTTCTGTATACCTGTCCACAGTTGCTCCATCTCAACTGTCACATGCTTATCAGGATTTTCCAAATGTTCTAATACCTACTGCATTATTTTCCCCTGAGTAGGACTGGTTGTTGTTTTAAGTTGTCCTAGATTGGGCCCCCTAGAAGCAGAACCTGAGATGGGATGGAGATTTTTGTAATTAATTGAGTAGGATCTCTCAGGTGAAAACTGTAAGGGAGTGAGGGGAGCAAGATACGGCAAGAGGAGAAGAGAGGATGTAAGTTCAGCTGGCATGTAAGTGGAATCGCCCTTACGCAAACCAATCCCATGGGAATCTCTGAAGCATGAATGGCACCACAGTTGTACTGCTTTGAGGCAAGGGGTCTGGGCTTTTGTACCCCCATCTCAGAGAGTCGTTGGCTATAGGCTTATGCACTCATGCGGGTGCATAACTTCCCAGGCATTTCTGAATAAGGGCAGTTCTCTGAAGAAGAGGGAAGCTGTGGACCATTAGAGATCTGAAGAGGACATCAACAGCAGCTTCTACAAGCTGTCATGCAGGGATATCCCTTCCTCCCACTCCTGTGCTGAATCCTCTGTTTTCTAAGGTCCTTGTGTTCTTTTTTGGGGGTTACCTCTTCATTTAGCTGGAGTTCATCTTTGGTAGGTTTTTCATGTTAAGTAAGTGAAAGAATTCTTGTATGTCCTGACCTTGTAGACTTAACAGAGCCAGAAAAGAACTCTGCGCTCTCCTCAGCTACATTCTCTGTATTTGCTTCCTATGATTGCTGGAACAAATGACCACAAAACTTAGTGGCTTAAAACAACATAAATTTATTATCCCACAGTTCTGGAGGTCAGAAGTCTAAAATGAGTCTCAATGGGATAAAACCAAGACATGAGCAGGACTGTGTTCTTTCTGGAAGCTCTTGGGGAGAACTGGTTTCCTTGCCTTTTTTGGCTTCTAGAAGCTGCCTATGTTCCTTGGCTTGTGGCCTCTTCCTCCATTTTCAAAGCCAGGAGCACATAGCATCTTCAAATCTCTCTCTCTCTTACACACACACACACACACACACACACACACATCCTACCTCTGCTCCCACTGTCACGCCTCTCTGATCCTCCTGCCTCCCTCTTATAAGGACCCCTGTGATGACACTGGACCCACCTGGATAATCCAGGATAACCTCCCCTAGGCTAAAGTCTTAGGGCCTTTGTAATTCCTTCCAGAGGGCTCATTCTCCTTTCTTCACATGGCTGGCTCCTCCATGTCATTTAGTTCCCTGCTTAAATATCTCCTTGACCCCTTTCGGTCACTCTCACATCCCCCATGCTCGGTGTCTGAGACACATTAGACACTCAGTAAATGAATACTTTATTTTCTGGCTGAAAACATAATGTATACACACTCGCCTACAGGGCCTGAGAAGTTCCCAGTCTCCAATATCCTTATCAACACCTAATATTGTCAAAAAATTTAAAACTGTCAACCAGGTAACAAAGCTGTCTTAACATTTTTTTTTTTTTTTGGCTGCACCGCGCAGCACGTGGGATCTTAGTTCCCCCACCAGGGATCGAACCCATGCCCCCTGCAGTGGAAGTGCAGAGTCTTAACCACTGGACCCTGGCTTACCATCGTAAGCAACTGCCAGACTGTTTTCAAACTGGCTGTGTCATTTTACATTCCCAACCAGAAGTGTACGAGAGGTCCAATTTCTCCACATCCTCACCAACACTTTTTTTTATTATTATTATTGCCATCCTAGTAGATGCGAAGTGGTATCTCCCATATTAATTCGCATTTCTCAAATGATTAATGGTGGTGAGCAACTTTTCCTGTGCTTATTGGCCGTTTGTATATCTTCCTTGGAAAAATGTCTGATCAAATTTTTAACCATTTAAAAATCTGGTTGTATATTTTCTTACTGTTGCATGTTAATCCTTTATCAAATATATGATTTGCAAATACTTTCTCCCAGTTCCGTGGCTTGTCTTCTCATTTTCTTACTAGTGTCTTTTGAAAAGCAAAACGTGTTTACCTCTAATGAATGTTAACTCTCCAATTTATTGATTTTTTTTCTTCCATGCTTCTGGCGTCATTTGTAAGAAATCACTGCCTACTCCAAGGTCACAGAGATTTTCTTCTATGTGTTCTTCTGGAGGGCTTTTAGATTTAGCTCTTACTTTTAGGTCTGTGATCCATTTTGAGGTAATTTTTGTGTTTGGCAAGAAGGCTCTAAGTTAGCTAAGCTCTCGTTTATTTGTTTGTATACAGATATCCTTTCCTGCATTAAATTGCCTTGGCACTTTTATTGAATGTCAATTGATCATAAATGTGAAGATTCATCTCCAGATTTTCAGTTTTGTTCCACTGAACTTTATGTCTATCCTTACACCAAAACTACACTGACTTTATTTTTCCGGCTTTATGGTAGTATGACTACCGTGTCCCTGTTTACCTGGGCCTTTCCCGGTTTCATAAGGGAAAATCCTACATTCCAGGAACGCCTCCAGTTCTGGGCAAATCAGGACAGTTGATCACCCTACTTTATAATAAGTTTCAAAATCAGGTAATAAGTCGGCTGATTTTGTTCTTCTTTTTCAAAATTGCTTTGGTGATTCCAGATCCTCTGCATTTCCATATAAATCTTAAGATCAGCTTGTCAATTTGTATGAAATAGCTTGCCTATTTTTGATAGGGATTATATTGAACCTATAGATCAATTTGGGGGAGAATCTTGCATAATACTCCACTGCATTCTTGGGCCACAGTTTCTTTAGCCAATCCCCCCATCACTGGCCATGAAGTCTGTTTCCATCCTGTTACAAAATGATGCACAAAGAATATCTCACACGTGCTTCTCTGTGTACCTGATCTTTCGTTCAGCTGAATTCTGTCACCCACAGAAGTGAAGCTGCCAAGTTGCATTTAAAATGTTAATAATACTGTCACGCTGCCTTCCAAAAACATTTTACCAGTCTGTGCTCTCTACCAAATGCCAAGAGAGAGCATGATAATCTGATTGGCCACTGGCCAGCCAATGGATTGGCTCCCTTGGGTCAGGAGCTCACCCTGGTCCCATAAGCCAAGAGCTGAGCTGAGCTGAGGAGCTCTTGGCTTATTGGACCAGGGTGAGCTGAGCAGCTGAGGAGAGATGGACATCTGGGTTGCAGGTGTGGCTAACCCAGCTCTGCGCCCTGCAGGGCACTTTGGTCAACACTCTGCAGGAGGTAAAGCCTACCGCCTTCCTGGGGGTGCCCCGAATTTGGGAAAAGATGCATGAGAAGATAAAGGAAACTGTTGGCAAATCTTCAAGCTTGAGGAGAAAGGTGTTTTCATGGGCAAGAAATATTGGCTTCAAGGTCAACTCAAAAAGGATGCGAGGGTAAGTGGCGGGCTCAGAGGGGCCAGGCGTGGAGGGCAGTGGGTGAGGGGGCTCAGCCTTCTCCAGCTGGGTCCCATCAGGCCCCTTGTGGCTCCATGGCTATAGAGCTCTCCTTGGCATTCATGTTCATAGGGGACATGACACTCCCATGAGCTACCGCATGGCAAAGGCCCTCGTGTTCACCAAAATGAAGAATTCCCTTGGCCTGGATCGCTGCCGCATTTTTATCAGCGGGGCCGCACCCCTCAACCAAGAGACTGCTGAGTTCTTTCTAAGTCTGGACATACCTATAGGTGAGGCGTACGGTATGAGTGAAAGCTCAGGACCCCATTCCACGTCCAGCCCAGAGAACTACAGGATTCTAAGGTACTGGCCTCCCGGGCAGACTCCTGGTCCTCCAGCCACACGGGGTCAAAGGGATGAAGATGGGAGGGTGGACAGGCCTCTGGGCTAAGATGAATCCTGACTTGGTGTCTCCAGAATGACCCCTGTTCTCCAGCCTCCAAGCCCCAAATTTTCGTGACCGTGGGAAGCCCCAGTTTGTCCGAGAGCCCATGGATAAAGGGGAAGGGCTCTCAAACATTCTATGGACTCTCCCTATTTGTCATTTGCGAGCTCTGCCTCCAGACGGCCCACCCCAGGCTCACCCACCCAAGGTTCACCACCCTAGACCTCGGGACCGTTCATCTCCACGGCGCTTTATCTCAAACACGTCCCC
The DNA here is from genome assembly GCF_028564815.1 of Eubalaena glacialis. Classification (NCBI taxonomy): domain Eukaryota; kingdom Metazoa; phylum Chordata; class Mammalia; order Artiodactyla; family Balaenidae; genus Eubalaena; species Eubalaena glacialis. The sequence goes on along the minus strand of NC_083719.1, from coordinate 182,399,955 downwards.
AGGCCCCTCCTGGCTTTCTCCCAAGCTCAGCTCACCTCGGGCTGCAGGATGGAGCCCGGTGATACTGACACGGTGAGAACATCCAAGCCAAGCTCCACTTGGAGTCTGAGAACCGCGCTCCTCCACGGGGCCTCCTGGTTGTGACCCGCCCTGACCCCCGCCCTGCCGCCATATTGCAAGGCTGGCTCTCCTCTCATGCTCGGCCGAGTTCTGGCTGCCTCTGAACTTAGCAAAAAAAACTAAATTCAGTCTTCCAATCTGGCAAAACCATCTCCTGCCTCTTACTTTACCTTGCACATCAGTTATCTCCCCTTTTCCAGTCCATAATCCCATCTGGGTCTGTTTTCTGCAGAACCCAAATGCCCACTGGAGTTTTCTTCCAAAACCAAAGAGTGGTCCTTCCTTAAAGAGTTGTTCTTCGCTGTGCAGAATTTTTTAATCTTTACCTGGTTGAACTCATGAAACGTGTATAGCTTCTGAGTTTTTCCATATTCCTAGGAAAGCTTTTTTTTTTTTTTTTAAAGATTTAATCTTAATTCTTAAATTTTGGTGTTCAGAAAGGACCTCTTGTAGATCTTGGAAATGAGATAGCTTGTTGATAAACATGGAAATCAAGTTAGATTTTTTTTTTTTTTTTTTAGCCACGCGGCACGTGGGATCTTAGTTCCCCAACCAGGGGTCGAACCCGCGTCCCCTGCGGTGGAGTCTTAACCACTCAACCACTGGGGAAGTCTCCCTAGAAAAGCTTTTAATGGAGGTCGTAAGGAGGCTCTTTATAAATGTTAAGCTTCACAGGCCTGCCTTCTTTTTCCTCTTACTAAGAGGTGGGTGACCTCGTCTCCCCGAGCCTCAGTTTTCCTCCCTCCTGTGCCCTGGCAGTTCCGGCAAAGTCATGACTGGGTGTAAGAACATGCTGTACCAGCAGACCAAGGACGGCGTTGGGGAAATCTGCCTCTGGGGCCGGCACGTCTTCATGGGCTACCTGGAGAGGGAGGACGCGACCGTGGAGGCCATCGACGAGGAGGGCTGGCTCCACTCTGGGGACCTGGGCCGCATGGACAACCAGGGCTTCCTCTTTATCACGGGCCGCATCAAAGGTACTGGGGCTGGGCTCCGCAGGGGCTTCCTGTGAGCAGGCTCACCTTGAATGTTGAAGGCTCCCAGGCCCTGCCTTTCAGGGGGCGGGGCTCACACTGATGTACAGGGACACCCCAGTCCGCGCACCCCAGCTCTGTCCCTGTGCCCAGCATTTGGCCCTCGGCAGGACGGAGCCAGAAAAGAAGCCCATTCTGGGCCTGAAACCTCTGTTCCCTCCCCTGCCATTTGAGTATAATGATAACTACAGAGTTGTAACGATTCAGTGAGGATTAAATGAAATGATGTAGAACAGGGTTCAGTCAACTTTTCCCATAAAGGGCCCACTCGTCAATATTTTGCATTTGCAGGACACAGGGTCTCTGTCGTAGCTGCTCCACTTGGCCGTTGTGGTACAAAAGCAGCAGTAGACGATGTGCAGACCGATGGTCATGGCTGTTTGCCAACACAAATGTCACAGGATTTTCATGTGTCACGGATATTATTCTTCTTTGGATTTCCTCCCGACCATTAAAAAACGTGAAAGCCCTTTTTAGCTCGTGGCCATACAAAAACAGGCGGAAGGTGGGATTTAGCCCACAGGCTGGAGTTTACCAACCTCTGAGGGAGACCATTTGGCATGGAGCCTGACATAGGCAGTAACTATACAATAAGAGGGCATTATTAGCATGGGCATGTTAGCATTATTAGAGGGCACAATTAGAGGGCATGTTAGCATTATTTCCATGATAAGCAACAGAAAACCCTTCTTAAGCAGGTTTGAGTGAAAAAGTGACGCTATTGGCTCAAAACCAGAAAACTCCAAAAGGTCATCTCTATCCTCTGTGTTGATGCCATTCTTAAAGAGGCTTTTGCAACTTGGTGACTAGATGGCTGCCAACAGTCTAGGTTCATCCTAACACCCAAGGGTGTCGGCAAGTTTTAGGCCTGATTCTCGCTGGATCTTCTTGGGTCACTATCACATCTCAGAATGAATCACTGTAGAGGATGGAATATGCTGACTGGTCAGACCTGGTCACATGCTCACCCCGGCAGTCCAACCCCCCAAAACCACATAAAGATGGAGAGTAGCTCCATTATGGGATCAAACTGATTATTACTAGTGCTGTAACAACCTCAGCGAGGGTGACTGTGAGATCATGGGATGGGAGGGAGAGAGTTTGGGTGGGTGGCACAGCAAGTAGCAAGCATCCCAGGATGAAAGAACAAGTCAAGACTGTGTCTGGGGCAGGAGGAGGGGCTCTTGAAGAATTTCAGAGGCAGGGAGAGAAAGTGACACAACTCTTTTAGAGCTTGCCAAAATTAGGGATGCTACACACACCCCCAGGTAGAGCGTGGACTTAGGGTCTTTGGGAGTTGCCAAACGATGGGAAAAGGAGGAACCAGAAAGACGGTGTGGTCAGAAGCACCTGACTATCTTCCAAGCAAGACATGCTGGAGGGCCTGGAGCAGGGTATGGGGGACCAAGAAACAGGCAAGGAGTTCGTAAGATGCTGTCCAAGTGGAATGCCCAGGACTTGGATGCTTAATGGAAATGTGAAGATGGGGGATGAAGGGCAGAGTGACTTTGGGTCTGTGGCCTGGAGAAGGAGAGAGAGAGAGTCCTGGCCATGGGCGGAGGTCCTCCTCTGCTTCTGGGGTTTTCTAGGTGAGTGGTCATTGGTGCCAACCTCTGTCCCCTCTGATCCACAGAGGGGCAGGGCTTTTGGACTGTCATGATTGAACCCACCCCCAGCCATGCTTTGTTTCAGAAATTATCATCACTGCTGGCGGCGAGAATGTGGCCCCCATTCCCATCGAGAACCTGGTTAAGGAGAAGATTCCCATCATCAGTAACGCCATGTTAGTGGGAGATAAGGCCAAGTTTCTAGGTGTCCTCCTGACGCTGAAGGTAACGGGGGTGTTCTAGGCGGGAGGGATCCACTTCTTGGTCCTCAGGGACGGGTGCTAGGCGTTGTGACAGGGGTGTCTCGGGGCAGTGTGAGGTCGACAAGACGACTGGAGAGCCGCTGGACAGACTGACCTGGGAGGCCATCAGGTTCTGCCGGGATGCAGGCAGCCAGGCGTCCACCGTGTCCGAGATCTTGGAGCTGCGAGACCCCTTGGTCTACACGGCCATCCAGAAAGGCATAAATGCCGTGAATCAGTGTGCCATCTCTGAGGCGCAGAAGATTCAGAAGTGGGTCATCTTGGAGAAGGACTTTTCCATCAGTGGCGGGGAGCTAGGTGAGTGGCCTGGAGAGTCGGTGGCCTTGAAACTTGGAGGCTGGTCCCTTGCTAGTGTCCAGGGCCACTGTGGGCTCTGAGGAGATGCGTCTTTTTTTCTGGGAGTCAGAGTGTCTGTGGGACCAGCCGTGGACCGGGAGGGGGATGCGGCCGCCTCCAGCTAACTGGTATCCAGCTCCCCCCGGCCACACACACACACATGCACACACACACACACGCACACACGCACACATGCACACAGACACGCACGCACACACACACGCGCGCAGCCCCTTCTCCCCAGGGCCTTTGCCCCTGCTGCTCCCTCTGCCTGGACTGCTCTTCCCCCTCAATTCTTTGCCTGAAAGGCTCCTTCTCATTGTCCGGGTCTCACCCTAAAGGCCACTTCCTGAGAGCAGCCTTCCCTGACCATCCCGGCTACAGCAGCTTGCCGTCCCCCCTAACACACTGACCCTACAGTCCACCGTCACACCTATTGTACTGCCCTGTCTTCTTGCTTCCCTAATACGTCAGAGTCTGAAACTACCCTACATATTAGTTTAGCTTTGCCTGTCTCCCCGCCGAGAGGGGAGGGGCCGGGGTGGGGGGGTCTCGCCTTCCCCTGAGGTACCCCCTGGGGCTTGCTTTCAGCACTCGGCTGTACTTCCACAGCGTGGACCGCAGGGAGCTGGGCGCATGGCAAGCGTGCAGCCTTGAACAACCTGGGTTCAAATCCTGTGCCCGCCACATGGAGTAGTGACTTGTCCCTCCGAACCCTGGTCTTTTTATTTATGAGTTGGAAATGCGATCCAGGGTTGGGGGTGGGGGGGTATGTGTCTAGGACACCTGGAGGGAAGCCCAAACCCCCTGGTGACCGGAGCCTACAGGGCATCCTGGGCTGCGGATGAAAGAAGTCTCAAGTTGGAGCGTTCGCCCCGCCATGCACTTGCTGAGTGACCTTGGAGCAACTGGCCCTGAGCCTCACCTATAAAATCGGGGGGTCGGGGGGTGTCCCTCCGTGGTTGGGTGCAGCATCCCTGCCAGGCACAGAGCTCACTGCACTCTCCACCTGCCAGCTCATGGAATCCTCACCGCGGCCCAAGGACAAGACGGGGACGGGGAGGGGTCCTCTCATCCCGGCGGATGGCAAAGGGGTTGCCCCCAGGAAGTCAAGGGCACAGCCAGCCACCAGCCCGGCCCCAGCCATGAAACCCTGTCTCCTGGTCACGCCCGGGGCACGTGGACTCTTATTGCATCCCCACGTCTGAACTGGTTTCTCCTTTCTCGGCAGGTCCAACGACAAAGATTAAAAGACATTTCATAATACAGAAATACAAAAAGCAAATCGACAACTTCTATCAGTGACGTCATTGGCAGAGCTGCTCCCGGCTGCCCCGATGGTGAGACCGGCTTCGCTGGGCTGTGCCTCAGATGAGTCCAACACAGCTGGTCTCCCCCGAGCGGCAGGTAGGTCCCTGAGCAGAACCGCAGAGGCCTCGTGCGCACACGCACCCACGCGCGGCTGCCGCGGCTTCTAGGTAGTGTCTGCCCTCAACTAATGCTCTACCTGGGTCCCGGCAGGACATGCAAACTCCCTCCTGCTCGGCCGCCAACTCTGTTAGCTGTTCTTCCTGCCTTTTCCACTTGTCTCATAGAGGGAGCAGGGCAGCCTTCCCATCCAGGACCAGAGCTTTTGGTGAAATGCCCAAATGTTTCATTGTGGCTTATCTGGAGAAGCCCTTTTGTCAAAAACTGTGGGTGGAGGACTTCCCTGGTGGCGCAGTGGTTAAGAATCCGCCTGCCAATGCAGGGGACACGGGTTCGAGCACTGGTCCAGGAAGATCCCACATGCCACAGAGCAACTAAGCCCGTGAGCCACAACTACTGAGCCCGCGAGCCACAACTACTGAGCCCGCGTGCCACAGCTACTGAAGCCTGCACGCCTAGAGCCCGTGCTCCGCAACAAGAGAAGCCACTGCGACGAGAAGCCCGTGCACCTCAACGAAGAGTAGCCCCCGTTCACTGCAACTAGAGAAAGCCTGTGCGCAGCAACAAAGACCCAACGCAGCCAAAAATAAATAAATAAATTTATTAAAAAAAAAAAACCAGGGGCTTCCCTGGTGGCGCAGTGGTTTGAGAATCTGCCTGCTAATGCAGGGGACACGGGTTCGAGCCCTGGTCCGGGAAGATCCCACATGCCGCGGAGCAACTGGGCCCGTGAGCCACAACTACTGAGCCTGCGCGTCTGGAGCCTGTGCTCCGCAACAAGAGAGGCCGCGATAGTGAGAGGCCCGCGCACCGCGATGAAGAGTGGCCCCCGCTTGCCGCAACTGGAGAAAGCCCTCGCACAGGAACGAAGACCCAACACAGCCATAAATAATAAAAATAAATTAATTAATTAATTTTTTAAAAATTAATTTATTTTTGGCTGTAAAAATTAATTTTTTAAAAAATTAATTTATTTTTGGCTGTAAAAATAAATTAATTAATTTTTTTAAAAATTAATTAATTTATTTTTGGCTGTGTTGGGTCTTCGTTCCTGTGCGAGGAACGAAATATTTCGGGGTACGAAATACAGAACATACAACACCTTATTCATATTTTAAAGTATTGACTGAATGTTGGAATGATGCTCTTTGGGACATACCGGGTTACATTAAATATAGCACCTAAGTCAATTTCACCAGTTCCTTTTTTGTGTGGCTATTAGAAATTTTTAAATTACCTCGGTGGCTCATGTGATACTTCTCCTGGAGAGTGCCACTCTAAAGTTCATTGGAGAGGGATTCCATTTTTTTTTTTTTTTTTCTCATTTCTAAGTGGATCCGTTCATTCTGGAATATTTCCATCTTACAGTACCTTGTGGGGTCTCAGGGAATGAACATATAATACATGTACCAAGGATCCCCATGTGATAACTTGTCTTTCTCTTTTCTCTAGCCTCCAAGAGGAAGACCCCATCGCGACGTGATTTGCTGCTCTGGGCAGGGACTTGAGTCTCTCGTGTTTTTAAGAAGTCAGATTCCCTATGGGTCAGTCTCTTCGTCATCCACCTGTTGAAGAGGTACCCCCTCTCAGACCTGCCATGCCTCTTGAAGCAACAGGGCCATCACAGATCTTTGAATTCCCAAGAACCTTCAGGGCGTGATCCTGGGAAAGCTGATGGGGAGGTCTCTGAAGAACTGCCTGTTTAAAAGAAAGATTTGACCTTGTGGGCTCCAACTGGCTTTTTTTCCTCTTCAGAGGATTGACTTGAGACATCAGAAAAGAAAAGCTTTCACACGTTTGAAGAAGAACTGGGCCCCTGAACTTACTTGCCTTCCTGGGAGCAACTTGAAAACCCTTCCACTAAGTTCTGACAATAAAGCACTTCAGCACCCCGTGTTCTGATTTTTGGCCAGATGCGAACATCTTGTCCTTTGTTGAGAAGCTCAGACTGTGAAATCAGTTCTGGGTTCAAATTCTAACTGGCTGTGTGAGTTCAACCTTCTGAGTCTTGGGAGGGGACGTTTATCTGTAAAAACAGACCCCCATCTCACAGGGTGGCCGTGGAGGTGCATCAAGACGACCAAAAGGGGGCAGTGCCTGATGCCCCAAAGCCCCTCACATGTGTTAACAGTGATCATCACAGCACCCCGTTGGTCCCAGTTAACAGCTGGGATTCTTTTTTTTTAATATAAATTTATTTATTTATTTATATTTTATTTTTGGCTGCATTGGGTCTTTGTTGCTGTGTGTGGGCTTTTCTCTAGTTGCGGCCAGCGGGGGCTACTCTTGCGGTGCGCAGGCTTCTCACTGCGGTGGCTTCTCTTGTTGCAGAGTATGGGCTCTAGGCGAGAGGACTTCAGTAGTTGTGGCTCGTGGGCTCAGTAGTTGTGGCTTGCGGGCTCTAGAGTGCAGGCTCAGTAGTTGTGGCCCACGGGCTTAGTTGTTCCGCGGCACGTGGGATCTTCCCGAACCAGGGCTCGAACCCGTGTCCCCTGCATTGGCAGGCGGATTCTTAACCACTGGGCCACCAGGGAAGTCCAGCAGCTGTGATTCTTGATGAATTCCATCTTTTGGGAAAAATGAGTTTGCTGTTGTCTTAAGGTCCAAGACAGCAGCAGTTTGAAAGAAGGCAGAGCTTTCTTCCTCTCTCATCCAACAGTCCGTGTATGGACAGACCAAAGCTGATACTGCACATCCACAGCATCTGGCCCTGAAAGAGTATCGGTGGGAGGAGCAGGGAGGGACAGCCCATCAGGACAGGAGGAAGAAAACTTTCAGTGTCCCTTAAGGTTCTAGATATCCAGAGGCACACCCCTTTTCTTTTAGTTTCAAACATCAAATTATAAATTGATCAGAAATGTATGAAGACATTCTCCTCACAAAAAGCATTTGATGCAGATAAGGCTAAAGCCCTCCTCCTCAATTTGGTAAGTTTTTATGTTTCTTAATATGTAAGTATAGTCGACCCTCTTTATTTGCAGGTTCCATATTTACAAGCTTGCCTGTTCACTAACATTATTTGTAACCCCCCCAAATTAACGCCTGTGGTGCTTTTGTAGTCACCTCTGGAAATGCGCAGAGCACTGGCAAATTTTAATGACCCAAAGTGCATGTTCACGGCTGAAGGTCAAACAAGGTGCCTCCTTGCTTCGGCTCAGACTGTGAACGCGTGTCTTTTGGGGGTCTATTTAGTGCTATGTTTTTTTGCATTTTTGTTGGTGATTTCACTGTTGAAAATGGCCCCCAAGTACAGTGCTGAAGTACTGACTAGTGGTCTTGAGTACAAGAAGGCTGTGAGGTGCCTTATGGAAAAATTATACACGTGTTAAATAAGCTCCATTCAGGCATGAATTATAGTGCTGTTGGCCATGAGTTCAATGCTAGTGAATCATCAATATATCTTAAGGGGTCCCCAAACAAAAATACACATTACACAAGGTATGTACTGATCAGCGGATAAAAATGTTGTGACCGGGGAGGGGGATCCAGGTGGTGGAGTAGGAGGATGCCGAGCTCACCTCCCCCCACAAACTCATCAAAAATACATCTACATGTGGGACGATTCTCACAGCAAACCGGCTGGAAACTGACAGAAGAACCCCTATACAACCAAAGCTGCAAGAAAGATCTCTATATAACTGGGTTGGACAAGAAAGAAAAAAAAGCATCAGAACAGGACTGGCAACCCTGGGAAGGATCTGTAAGGAAGAGAAGATCCACAAGGGCAGACCCTCGCCCTGGGGAGCCCCGCTGCCTGCTGGGAAACTCGCTGGGACAGACAGAGGGGCTGTAGAAGCCCAGACTCTGCTCACGAGGAGTGCATGCATGCCGGCTTGCTAACAGTCAGGGTGGGGAGAGACAATCAGAGGGCTGGTGGCTGCCGCCTCACTGCACTTCCCCAATCCGAAGGACCCAGTGTCCTGGCCTCACACACTCCACCATAGAGCCTGGTGTGAGATCAGGGCAGAGATTCAGTCTAGCTGTGCAGAGACAGACCGGGGCGCCTGTGGGGTGATCCGGGCCAAACCACAGAGACCACTGTCCGCACACGCACAGGAGCGGCGGATGGAACTGGGCGGACACTGTCAGCGTGCACACCGGGCGGGGCCACAAATATTCACAGCCATGAAGCACTGAATCTCGGGCAGACAGGCCCTGGAAGAGGACTTGATCTAGCTGCAGAGGACAGCCCAGAAGGCCTGGGGTCTCATCCGGGGGGTAATCATGGAGCCCACTGTCAGCACGCACACGGCAAGGGGGGTCTGGCATTGTCGGCGTGCACACCGAATGGCGCCACGGAAACACAGAGCGGCTCGGCGCTGAGTCTCAGGCAGAAAGGCCCTGGGCAGGAGTAGGTGGTGATTCGTTTCCAGCGGGAGCGCCCCAGCTCCACCCACTCTACACAGCAGCTTGGAGTCAGATCTGGGGCGGACAGGTCTTGGGAGAGGCCTGCCACGAGGCAGCCCAGGTCTACTCCATGACATAGCCTGGCACTAGGTCTGGGATGAACACGATGGAGAAAGGGATGTGACCTTGGGCTGCTCTGGGCATCGCTGTAACCACACGGGCCTCGCGTGCTTCAGCGGTCACCTCCTTGAGGGCAGGCACTCAAGGGCAAGGGAGCCTCATCAAACCCAACCCTCAGGACTTCTACCCCAACAACTGGGGAGCAGACCCCACCCCGGCAGGGTGGTGACAGCCATGGAGCCAAGAGGAAGCCCTGCCCAACACCCAGCACAGGCTCTGGATACCACAACACCAACCAAACCCCCTATCAAGGGGGTAGCTGCCAGCACACCCCAAGGTAAGATGTGTTTGGCGTCCACACCAAAACCAGCCCTTGGGCCAAAAGTACTGGACTCAACACAGTCTACACAGGGATGCTCCCACAGAAAAACTCCCCTTCAAGACCACAGTAGATAATTGTTTCTCCTAAATTCATGGAGACAGAGAAACTTAAATAAAATGAAAAAGCAGAGGAACTACTCCCAATTGAAAGAATGAGAGAAATCCCCTGAAAGAACAAATAATGAAAAAGATGTCACCAGTCTACTAGACCCCAAGTTCAAGAAAAAGGTAATAAAAATGTTAAAGGAATTAAGAAATATTATTAACAGAAATGCAGATCCCTGTAACAAGGAAGTAGAAACTATAAAGATGACCCAGTCAAAATTAGACAATTCAACTGGTGAGATAAAAAGCAATCTAGAAGCAATGAATAGCAGACAAAATGACACAGAAGAACATATAAGTGATCTAGAAGACAGAATAATGGAAATCACCCAATCAGAACAACAGACTGAAAAACAAATTAAAAAAATGAAGGTGACATAAGAGCTCTAAGGGGTAATATAAAGCATGCCAACCTATGCATATTAGGGGTTTCAGAAGGAGAAGAGAAAGGGATCAGAAATGTATTTGAAGAAATTATGGCAGAAAACTTCCCAAGCCTAAAGAAGGAAACAGATATCCAGGTATAGGAAGCACAGAGGGTCCAAACAAGCTGAACCCAAATAGGCACACACAAAGACATATCATAATTAAAATGGCCAAAGTTAAAGATAAAGAGAAGATTCGAAAGACAGCAAGAAAAAAACAGAGTCAGTTATAAGGGAACCCCCATAAGACTATCAGATGAATTCTCGCAGAAACTTTGCAGGCCAGAAGGGAGTGGCATGATGCACTCAAAGTCCTGAAAGGGAAAAACCTGCAACTTAGGATACTCTACCCAGCAAGGTTATCATTTAAAATAGAAGGAGGAACTTCCCTGGTGGCGCAGTGGTTAAGAATCCGCCTGCCAATGGAGGGGACACGGGTTCGATCCCTGGCCCGGGAAGATCCCACATGCTGTGGAGCAGCTAAGCCCGTGCGCCACAACTACTGAGCCTGCGCTCTAGAGCCCACGAGCCACAACTACTGAAGCCCACGCGCCTAGAGCCCGTGCTCCACAACAAGAGAAGCTACCGCAGTGAGAAGCCGGCGCACCGCAACGAAGAGTAGCCCCGGCTCGCTGCAACTAGAGAAAGCCTGCACGCAGCAACAAAGACCCAACACAGCCAAAGATAAAAAATAAATAAATTTATTTTTTAAAAATAACAAAATAAAATAGAGGGAGAGGGACCTCCCTGGCGGTCCAGTGTTTAAGACTCCACGCTTCCACTGCAGGGGACATGGGTTTGATCCCTGGTTGGGGAACTAAGATCCCACATGCTGCACGGTGTGGCCAAAAATAAAGGAAAAAAAAATAGGAGAGATAAAGGATTTCTCAGACAAGCAAAAGCTAAAAGAATTCAGCAATACTAAACATACCCTAAAAGAAATATTGAAAGAGCTTCTTTAAATAGAAAGGAAACAAGACTCTATAAGAAAGGGAAAATCACAATAGGAAAGGCAGATATAGAAAGGAATTGAAAATCACTTAAGCCAGTATACAGATTTTTAAAAAATCAAAAAATTTTGTAGAAGTGATTCTAACTACAATTAACAGCAAAAGAAAAAGCATGAAGACGTAACATGGGACATCAAAATCACAAAATGTGGGGGAGGGGACTATAAAAATGTAGATACTGTAGAATGTGTTTGAACTTGTATGACTATCAGTTTAAAGCAAGTAGATACAGTTATGGGTCAACATACTTGAAATCCAGGGTAACCACAAATCAAAAACATAGATTCACAAAACACAAAAAGAAAGGAACTCAAGCGTTCCCCCCCCATACATAAAATCCCCATCAAACCAAAAAAGGAAAAACAAAAAGAAGACAAAATGAACAAAAAACTACAAAAACAACCGGAAAACAAGAATTAAAATGGCAGTTAAGTACATACCTATTAATAATTACTTAATTTTTTAAAATTAATTTTTATTGGAGTATGGTTGCTTTACAATGTTGTGTTAGCCTCCACTGCACAACAAAATGAATCAGCCACACGCATACAGATATCTGCTCTCTTTTGGGCTTCCCTCCCATTTAGGTTACCACAGTGCATTTCGGTAGAGTTCCGCCGTGCTATACAGTATGTTCCCGTCAGTTGTCTATTTTATACATAGTATCAATAATGTATATGTGTCAATCCCAGTTTCCCAATTCCTCCTACCCCACCCCTCTCCCCCTTGGTATCCATATATTTGTTCTCTACGTCTGTGTCTAATAATTACTTTAAATGTCAATGGACTAAATGCTATGATCAAAAGACACAGAGTGGCAGACTGGGTAATAAAACAAGAACCTACAATATGCTGCCTACAAGAGACCCACTTAAGGGCAAAAGACACACACAGATTGAAAGTGAAGGGATAGGGGGCTTCCCTCGTGGCGCAGTGGTTGGGAGTCTGCCTGCCAATGCACGGGACACGGATTCGATCCCTGGTCTGGGAGGATCCCACATGCCACAGAGCAACTAAGCCCGTGCACCACAACTACTGAGCCTGTGCTCTACAGCCCGCGAGCCACAGCTACTGAGCCCCCGTGCCACAACTACTGAAGCCCGCGTGCCTAGAGCCCATGCTCTGCAACAAGAGAAGCCACCACAATGAGAAGCCCATGCACCGCAACAAAGAGTAGCCCCCGCTCGCTGCAACCAGAGAAAAGCCCGCAGGCAGCAACATAAAGACCCAATGCAGCCAAAAAAAAAAAAAAAAAAAAAAGAAAGTGAAGGGATGGAAAAAGACATTTCATGCAAATGGAAATGACAAGAAAGTGGGTGTAGAATACACATATCAGACAAAATAGACTTTATTATTTTTTTAAATTTAATTTAATTTTTTTTTATACAGCAGGTTCTTATTAGTCATCCATTTTATACACATCAGTGTATACATGTCAATCCCAATCTCCCAATTCATCACACCACCACCTCCAACCCCTGCCGCTTTCCCCCCTTGGTGTCCATACGTTTTTTTCTCTACTTCTGTGTCTCAGTTTCTGCCCTGCAAACCGGTTCATCTGTACCATTTTCTAGGTTCCACATATACGCGTTAATATACGATATTTGCTTTTCTCTTTTTGACTTACTTCACTCTGTATGACAGTCTCTAGATGCATCCATGTCTCTACAAATGACCCAATTTCGTTCCTTTTTATGGCTGAGTAATATTCCATTGTATATATGTACCACATCTTCTTTATCCATTCGTCTGTCAATGGGCATTTAGATTGCTTCCATGACCTGGCTACAAAATAGACTTTAAAACAAAGTCCACAAAGAATAACAATGAAGAATGTTATATGATGACAAAAGGACCAAAACAAGAGAGGATATGACGTTCGTTAACACCCACTGTAGGAGCACTTACATATATAAAACAAATACTAATAGACATAAAAGGAGAAAGTGACAGGAATGCAATAATAGTACGAGACTTTAACACCCCACTGACATCAATGGACAGATCTTCCAGACAGAAAATCAATAAGGCAACAGAGGTCCTAAATGATACAATAGACCAGTTAGACTTAAATGATGTCTACAGGATACTACATCCAAAAAGAAAAAAAACCCCAGAATATACATTCTTTTCAAGTGATCATTGAACGTTCTCTAGGAGACCACATAGTAGGTTACAAAACAAGCCTCGGCAAATTTAAGAGGATAGAAATTATTTCAAGCATCTTCTGACTACAATGGTATGAAACTAGAAATCAACCACAGAAAGAAAAACCGGAAAAGAACGAACACATGGAAACTAAACAACATGCTGCTAAAAAACCAATGGGTCAACAATGAAATCAAAGAAGAAATCAGAAAATATCTAAAGACAAGTGAAAATGAAAACACAACCTTACAAAATCTATGGGACGCAGCAAAAGCAATTCTAAGAGGGATGTTCATAGCAATACAGGTCTTCCTCAAGAAACAAGAAAAAAATCAAAATAAACAATGTAAACTTCCCCCTAGAAGAATTAGAAAAAGAACAAGCAAAACCTAATGTCACCAGAAGGAAGGAAATAATGAAGATCAGAAAGGAAATAAATAAAATAGGGATCAAAAAAACCCAGAAAAGATTAAAAAAAACCAAGAGGTGGTTTTTTTGAAAAGATAAACAAAATTGACAAACCTCTAGCCAGGCTCACCAAGAAGAAAAAGAGAGGACCCAAATAAATTAAGAAATGAAAGAGGAGAAATAACATCTGATACCACAGAAATACAACAACAACAACAAAAAACACACAAGAGAATACTATGAACAGTTTTATGCCAACAAACTGGACAACCTAGAAGAAATGGACAAATTTCTAGAAACATACAGCCTGCCAAAACTGAGTAAAGAAGAAACAGATAATTTGAACAGACTGATCATTAGAAGTGAAACAGGATCTGTAGTTTAAAAAACTCCCTGCAAACAAAAGCCCAGGACAAGATGGCTTCACTGGGGAATTCTACCAAACATACAAAGAAGAACTTATACCCATCCTTCTCAAACTATTCCAAAAGATTAAAGAGAAGGGAAGACTCCCAAATTCATTCCATGAAGCCACCATCACCCTGATACCAAAACCAGACAAAGACACTGCAAAAAAAGAAAATTACAGGCCATTATCTTTTTTTTTAATTTATTTTTATTTATTTATTTTTGGCCACATTGGGTCTTTGTTGCCGGGTGCGGGCTTTCTCTAGTTGCAGCGAGCAGGGCTACTCTTCGTTGCGGTGCCCAGGCTTCTCATTGCGGTGTCTTCTTTTGTTGCAGAGCATGGACTCTAGACACACGGGATTCAGTAGTTGTGGCACACGGGCTTAGTTGCTCCGCAGCATATGGGATCCTCCTGGACCAGGGCTTGAACCCATATCCCCTGCATTGGCAGGCAGATTCTTAACCACTGTGCCACCAGGAAAGCCCCTGGGATGTTATCTTTGATGAACACAGATGCAAAAATCCTCAACAAAATATTAGCAAACCAAATCCAACAATACGTAAAAAGGATCATACACTATGATCAAGCTGGATTCATTCCAGTGTTGCGAGGATGGTTCAACATATGCAAACCAATCAATGTGATACATCACATTAACAAAAAGTAAAAACAAAAATCACATGATCATCTCAATAGACACAGAAAAAGCATTTGACAAAATTCAACATCCATTCATGATTAAAAACTCTCACCAAAGTGGGTACAGAGGGAACATATCTCAACATAATAAAAGCCACTTACGACAAACCCACAACCAACATAATACTCAATGGTGAAAAGCTGAAAGCTTTCCTGCTAAATTCAGGAACAAGACAAGGATGCCCACTGTCACCACTTCTATTCAACATAGAATTCGAAGTCCCAGCCACAGCCATCAGAAAAGAAGAAGAAATAAAAGGTATCCAAATTGGAAGGAAGGAGATAAAGCTCACTATTTACACATGACATGATACTATATATAGAGAACACCAAAGTCTCCACACAAAAACTATTAGAATAAATGAATTGAGCAAGATAACAGGATATAAAATTAATATACAGAAATGGGTTGCATTTCTTTACACTAACAATGCAATATCAGAAAGAGAAAATTTAAAAAAAACAATGCCATTTAAAATCGTGTCAAAAAAGAAAAAAACAAAAAAAACCTAGGAATAAAGTTAACCAATAATAATAATAAAGGAGAAGAAAAACCTATACACTGAAAACTATAAAACACTGATAAAGGAAAGTGAAAATGATTTGAATAAATGAAAAGATATCCCATGCTCTTAGATGGGAAGAATTAATATTGTTAAAATGGGCATACTACCCAAAGCAACCAACAGATTTAATGCAATCTCTATCAAACTACCCATGACATTTTTCACAGAACTAGAAGAAATAATACTAAAATTTATATGGAAACACAAAAGACTCAGAAATGCCAAAGCAATCCTGAGGAAAAAGAACAAAGCTGGAGGCATAACCCTTCCAGACTTAAGACATACTACAAAGCTACAGTAATCAAAACAGTGTGGTACTGGCACAAAAACAGACATATAGATAAATGGAACAGAATAGAGAGCCCAGAAATAAACCCACACACCTACGGTCAATTAATCTATGACAAAGGAGGCAAGAATATACAATGGAGAAACAACAGTCTCTTCAACAAGTGGTGTTGGAAAAGCCGGACAGCTACATGTAAATCAATGAAATCAGAACACTCCCTCACACAATATACAAAAATAAACTCAAAATGGTTTAAAGACCTAAATATAAGACGTGGCATCATAAAACTCCTAGAAAGAACAGAGGCAAAACATTCTTGGACATAAATTTTCTTATATCAGTTTCCCAAGGCAAAAGAAACAAAAGCAAAAATTAACAAATGGAACCTAATCAAACTTAAAAGCTGTTGTATAGCAAAGGAAGCCATCAACAAAATGAAAAGACAACCTATGGAATAGGAGAAAATATTTGCGAACAATGCAATCAACAAAGAGTTAATATCCAAAATATACAAACAGCTCATACAACTCAATGTCAAAAAAACCCAAACAACCCAATCAAAAAATGGGCAGAAGATTCAAACAGACATTTCACCAAAGAAGACATATAGATGGCCAACAGGCACATGAAAAGATGCCCAACATCGCTAATTATTAGAGAAATAAAAATCAAAATCACAATGAGGTACCACCTCACACGGGTCAGAACGGGTATCATCAAAAAGTCTGCAAATAACAAATGCTAGAGGGCTTCCCTGGTGGCGCAGTGGTTGAGAATCTGCCTGCCAATGCAGGGGACACGGGTTCGAGCCCTGGTCTGGGAAGATCCCACATGCCGCAGAGCAACTGGGCCCGTGAGCCACAATTACTGAGCCTGCGCGTCTGGAGCCTGTGCTCCGCAACAAGAGAGGCTGTGATAGTGAGAGGCCCGCGCACCGCGATGAAGAGTGGCCCCCGCTTGCCACAACTAGAGAAAGCCCTCGCACAGAAACGAAGACCCAACACAGCCATAAATAAATAAATAAATAAATGAAATAAACTTTAAAAAAAATTAAAAAAAAACAAATGCTAGAGAGGTTATGGAGAAAAGGGAACCCTCCTACACTGTTGGTGGTAAAGTAAATTGGTGCAGCCACTGTGGAAAACAGTATGGAGAGTCCCTAGAAAACTAAAAATAGTGCTACCATATGATCCAGCAATTCCTTTCCTGGGTATATATTTGGAAAAGACAAAAACTTTAAGTCAAAAAGACACATGCACCTCAATGTTCATAGCACTACTAATTGTAACAGCCAAGAAATGGAAACAACACAAGTGCCCATCAACAGATGATTGGCTTAATAAGATGTGACTATATATATATACATGTGTGTATACACACACACACACACACCTCACATATAATGAAATATTACTGAGCCAGAAAAAATAATGAAATATTGCCATTTGCAGCAACATGGTTGGACCTAGAGAATATTATATTTAGTGAAGCAAGTCAGACAGAGAAACACAAATATTATATCACTTATATGTAGAATCTAAAAAATAATACAAATGAATCTATATACAAAACAGAAACAGATGCACAGGTTACCAAAGGTGAAAAGGAGAGGGAGAGAGATAAATTAGGAGTATGGGATTAATAGATACAAACTACTATACATAAAATACATAAGCAACAAGGATTTACTGTAGAGCACACAGAACTACATTCAATACCTTTTAATAACCTATAATGAAAAAATATGAAAAAGAAAAATATATGTATAACTGAATCACTGTGCTGTACACCTGAAACTAACACAGCATTGTAAATCAACTATACTTCGATTTAAAAAAAAAGTTGTCAAGGCAGTTCAATGCAAAAAAGATAGCTTTTTCAACAAACAATACTGGATAATATGCAAATAAATAAATAACTTAGAAAACTTAGACCTTTACTTCATACCATATACAAAAATTAACTCAAAATGTATCATACACCTAAAATGTAAAAGCCAAAACTATAAAAGTGTTGGGGGAGAAAAAAACATAAGGGAAAATCTTTGTGCCCTCGGATTAGGTAACGATTTCTTTTTTACTATTATTATAATTTTACTTAAAATTTGGTATTTGTTAATTACAACTTATATACTCTTTTAATTTTATAAATAATTTTCAACAGTTTGGAAAAAAGATAATATTTGAAAACAAATGTGAAAATAATTTTAATTTTTGATTTTTCACATTTAGTATATAATTTTTATGACAGTATCTTCAAATTTTATACATTTTGAATAAACCACATTTTATTTTATTTTTTTAACATCTTTATTGGAGTATAATTGCTTTACAATGTATTTTACTTTCTGCTGTATAACAAAGTGAATCAGCTATACATATACATATATCCCCATATCCCATCCCTCTTGCATCTCCCTCCCACCCTCCCTATCCCACCCATCTAGGTAGTCACAAAGCACCGAGCTGATCTCCCTGTGCTATGCGGCTGCTTCCCACTAGCTATCTATTTTACATTTGGTAGTGTATATATGTCAATGCCACTCTCTATGTTCCAGCTTAGGTAATGATTTCTTAGACATGACACCAAAACACAAACCATAAATGAAAGAAATGACAAAACTGTACTTCATCAAAATTTAAAATTCTTGCCCTTCAAACCACACTGTCAAACAAATGTCAGCTTTGAAAATGAAGACAAACGTATTTAAGAATCATGTATCTGCTAAAGGACTTGTAGCCAGAATATATAAAGAACTCTTACAATTCAATAGTAAAAAGACAAATGATTCAACTTAGAAATGAACAAAGGATTTGCATGAACATTTCTCTAAAAACATACAAATGGCCAATAAACACATGAAGAGATGATCAACATCATGAGCCATCAGGGAAACGCAAATCAAAACCACAACGAGGTACCACTTCACACCTACTACGACAGCTAACATAAAAAATCTGATAATACCAAGTGTGGCTGAGGATGTGGAGGGACTGGACCCTCACACATCACTGGTGAGAATGTAAAATGGCACAACTACTTTGGAAAACAGTTTAGAAATTTCTTAAAATGTTAAATATGGAGTTACTATATGACCCAGCAATTCAGCTCCTAGGCATATATATGCCCAAGAGAAATGAAAGCATATTCATACACAAAAAGTTGTACATGAATGTCCGTAGCAGCATTATTCATAATCACCAAATGCTGGGGAAAAGTCCAAATGCCCATCAACTGATGACTTGATAAACATGATACACCCAAATAATGAAGTACTGATCAACCATAAAAATGAATGGACTATTGATACATGCAAATGAACTTGTGCTAAGTAGAAAAAGCCAGACACAAAAGACTACAATGTTGTATTATCTCATTTGTGTGAAATTTCTACCAAAGGCAAAACTACCTTGACAGATCACAGATCAGTGGTTTCCTGAGGCTGGGATTAGGAGCAGGACTGATCTCAACAGGCACAAGGGAAGTTTTTGGGGTGATGGAAGTGTCCCCAAACTAAATTGTGGTGATGGTTTCATGCTGTATAAATTTATTAAAAGTTGTTGTACTGTTACAAGAGGTGAATTTTATAGTTTGTAAATCATAGCTCAAAAAATCTGGGAGGGCTTCCCTGGTGGCGCAGTGGTTGAGACTCTGCCTGCCAATGCAGGGGACACGGGTTCGAGCCCTGGTCTGGGAAGATCCCACATGCCGCGGAGCAACTAGGCCCACAACTACTGAGCTTGCGTGTCTGGAGCCTGTGCTCCGCAACAAGAGAGGCCGTGACAGTGAGAGGCCCGCGCACCGCGATGAAGAGTGGCCCCCGCTCGCCGCATCTAGAGAAAGCCCACGCACAGAAACGAAGACCCAACACAGCTAAAAATAAGTAAATAAATAAATAAATTTATTTAAAAAATCTGGGAGATGGACTTTCCCAGTGGTGCAGTGGTTAAGAATCTGCCTGCCAATGCAGGGGACATGGGTTCGATCCCTGGTCCGGGAAGATCCCACATGCCATGAAGCAACTAAGCCGGTGTGCCACAACTACTGAGCCTACACTCTAGAGCCTGCAAGCCACAACTACTGAGCCCACGCGCCACAACTACTGAAGCCCGCGTGCCTAGAGCCCATGCACCACAAGAGAAGCCACTGCAATGAGAAGCCCGTGCATCACAACGAAGAGTAGCCCCCGCTCGCTGCAACCAGAGAATGCCCGCACGCAGCAACGAAGACCCAATGCAGCCAATAAATAAATAAATGAATAAAATTTTTTTTAAAAATCTGAGGGAAAAAAATCATCGGTGGGGCTGGAAGAGTATGTTCCAAAAACAAGCCCTAGTTCACCAGTCCAGAAGACCCCATCATCTCTACAGCAGCTGACAGTGGAATCACGCTGTATCTGCTGTGACCAGGAAAACTGCTTATACTCAAGAGGCCGCTGAGTCAGGACACTGCCGGCCAAGGCAGAAAGCTGATGCCACTGCTGCTGGCCCCAGAAGCACCTCAGCAACCAACCTGGCTCTCCCTGTCACATGTGGCACTTCCAAATCAGTCATGATTAGCAGAACCCAAGTTATGTCCAGAAACTTCCCTGCATGGGATTCTGGGGAATACAGTTTTTAGCTTTCTAGCTTCTGACTGTTAGAATGGGGTTGGGATCCATCATCCTCCAGGCAGTAGCGGTTGTCCTAGTGGTTTCTCTCAGGTAGCATAAGTTCATTTGTGCATATCAATAGTTTGCTTTTATGGCTGAGTAGTATTCCGTTACCTGGATGTACCACATACATCCATATGCATATCTTCTTTGGAGAAACGTCCATTCAAATTCTTTGCCCATTTCTGAACTGAGTTCTTTGTCTTTTTATTGTTGGCTTACAAGAGTTCTTTGTATATTCTGGTTACAAGTCCTTCATGCTGTTTTAATGATTATAGCTTTATAAGGTGTTTTGATTTTGGCAGGACAAGACCTCCTTTGTTATTTTTTTCTTGCAATTGACTATCTATGTAAACTATTTTTTTAATATTTATTTATTTTACTTATTTATTTTCTTTATTTTTTGGGGGGGGCTGCGTCGGGTCTTAGTTGAAGCACACGGGGCCTTCATTGAGGTGTGCAGGATCTTTCGTTGTGCCGTGCGGGCTCCTCCCTAGTTGTGGCGTGCGGGTTTTCTCTCTCTAGTTGTGGTGTGTGGGTTCCAGGACATGTGAGCTCAGTAGTTGTGGTGCGTGGGTTTAGTTGCCCCGCTGCATGTGGGAACTTAGTTCCCCAACCAGGGATCAAAACCGCATCCTCTGCACTGAAAGGCGGATTCTTTACCACTGGACCACCAGGGAAGTCCCTCTATGTAAACTTTAAAACCAACCTAAGTTCCATAAAAATTCCTATTGGGATTTTTATTGAAATGGCATTTATATTGATTAATCTGTGGAAGAATAACTTCTACAATGTTGATCCAGCCTTCTCATTCATTAATATGATGTCTCTTTCAATTTATTCATGTCTTTTCTTTAGTAAACCTTAATAATTTTGTTTCTTGGCCGCATCCCGAGGCTTGTGGGATCTTAGTTCCCTGACCAGGGATTGAACCCGTGCCCCCTGCAGAGAAAGCACGGAGTCTTAACCACTAGACTGCCAGGGAATTCCCTAAACATGAATAATTTTATTTTTACCTATCTCATATAATTTCTGGTCAACTTAATTCTAGTTCATAGTTTGTGTTTCCATCGTAGATGTGATTTCTCCCATTTTCTAGGTGGTTAATGTTGATATATGGGAAAGCTGGGGTTTTTTTGTGTTAATATTATAACTAGACACTTCACTGTCAACGTATTTCTCAAAACATATCGGCTTTTTTTTTTTTTTTTTTACAGAGATGAGCAATATCTTCAGCAGTATTTTTTTACTTCCTTTTCAATATTTATCCCTCATCAAGGAAATACATATAGCTGATTATATTGTACAAACAATGCTCAAACTCAGTAGAGAAATACAAGTATTTTCTCAACGGTTCTCATCCTGGCCTCACTGTTCTCTTAACAGCTGTTCTTTAAGAAATGAAAAGCTACTAATTTCAGAAAGGCTTTTTTTAATATATATAAATTTATTTATTTGCTTTTATTTTTGGCTGTGTTGGGTCTTTGTTGCTGTGCACGGGCTTTCTCTAGTTGCGGTGAGCGGGGGCTACTCTTCGCTGCGGTGCATGGGCTTCTCATTGTCGTGGCTTCACTTGTTGCAGAACATGGGCTCTAGAGCGCAGGCTAAGTAGTTGTGGCGCACGGGCTTAGTTGCTCTGCGGCATGTGGGATCTTCCCGGGCCAGGGATCAAACCCGTGTCCCCTGCATTGGCAGGCGGATTCTTAACCACTGTGCCACCAGGGAAGCCCAGAAAGGCTTTTTTTTTAACTTATTTTTTAATTTGTGGTAAACACAAAACTTACCATTTCATGTTAATTTACCATTTAAAAATACATAGTTCAGTGGGATTAAGTACATTAGATTGTTGTGCATGTTGCAAAACTGAAACACTACTCACATTAAACAACTCCCCACACCCCCTCTCCCCTGGCAACCACCATTCTACTTCCTGTCTCCATGAATCCCACTAATTTAAGTACATAATAAGAGTGGAATATTTATCTTTTTGTAATTGGCTTATTTCACTGAGCATAATATCCTCAAGGTTCATCCACATCATAGCATGTGTCAGAATTTCCCTCCTTTTGAAGGCTGAATAACATTCCATGGGACCACATTTTGTTTCTCCATTCATCTGTCAACGGACAATGGGTTGCTTCCTTTTGGCTACTGTGAATAGTGCTGCTGTGAACATGGGTGTGAAATCTCTCTTCCAGTCCCTGCTTTCAATTCTCTTGGATATATACCCAGAAATAAGATTACTGGGTCATATGGTAATTCTATTTAATTTTCTGAGGAACCAGAGAGGCTTTTAAATGATTTCTCAGTTTATCAATCTCAACAGCATCCAACAATATTTGAAAATGCAGCTGTACACACACAGGAGACTATCTATAGATCATGCCTGGTGGACAAATGAATTCATGAACCCCCAGGCACAGCGACTCAAAGTCCTTGACCTTTTGGGAGCCCTGGGTCCTGCTGACCCTGCCTTGCTTTTGGAAACCCTCTGCTTCCTTGGCCTCCATGATGTCACACCTTCCGAGTGTGCCTCCTCCATCTCACTACTCTTTTTCAGGCTCCCTTGTGAACTCCTTCTCTGAAAGCCAACAATGAATGCCGAGCAGTGACTCTGGAATCCCTCTAGCTGTCAGACTTGAACCCAAGACTCTGCCGCCCTGGAGACTGTCACCTTGGGAACCATGGGCTGTAGGGGCACAGGGTAAAGGGGCTTCTTGGGTGGACCCCTGCCCTCTAAGACTGGCCTCTGCAAAGGCGCAGCAGGCTGTGTTGCCATGATGGATGCAGGCTGCGGAATCCACAGTGATGTCATAAGAGCCAGCCTCAGGCAGGAATGTTTTGGATGTCTAGGCTGGAGACTACTGTTCCTCCTGTGGCTAGGCTGGGGCGGTGACCACAACGGATGAAAAGAAACTGGAGACAGGAGTAGGCACCGCCTTCTTAACGACAGAGAGGGGTGAAAATGTGTTGTGGGTGGAAGGCAGGGGCTGGGAGCCCAGCTATTTCAGCTTCCACCAGGGATGAATCTCTGCACGTGGGTTGGGGGTGGGCGCCGAAAATACCAGAAAACAATTCTTTACTAACACGGCCAACAGGACCCCACGTGATCTGGCCCGCACCACCTGTCTTGTCTCATTTCCTTCCACACCGCCCGCTTTTCCTTATCCTCCAGCCCCAACCAGCTACGTCACATCACTCTCTTCTCAGACGCTTCTCACTCTCTTTGCCTGGTCAACTCCTACCCACCGTTCAGAGAAGCCTTCCCCAACCACCCCGTGATTCGGGGGAGCCCAGTGCCTTCCCATCGCTGGTCACTCCCCGCCCTCCACTTGGCTGCAACTGTGCTTGTATGAATATCTGTCTGCCCAGTCCCACGAGGCCAGGTGCCCCGCAGACAAGCGCGAACAGACGTGAAAGTAACCTGGACACCATGTCCTCGCCCAAGATACTGAGTGCAACGAAGGAGAGACCTCACCCACCAGTACTGAAAGCCAGTGGTGGCGGGCTCCTTGGGCCCTGGCTGTGGTTTGGTGAGGCTCCCCGACAGACTAGTTTGAGGGTTGGGCCCCTCAGAGACGAGCCAGGGGCTCTGAGCCAGCTTTGGGATCCTTGAGGTCCAGTCAAGATTTTTTTTTTGGAGAGGGGGACACTGTCTCTCTGCCTGGACGCTAGGCTGGGAGTATGTGTGTGTGCAGGTGGTCACTCGCTGTCAGAGGCGCCTGGTCCCGGAGGGCAGGGGTCTAGAGGACCAACACTTGGACTGAGTTGCCTGCTTGCTGGTGGGTCTGCTGCTGTCCTCTGCTCTCTGGGTCAGTGCATCCGTCTGTCCACCTGTCCCTGTGTCCTTTCGCCAGCAGCGAGCCCCTGTCTTTCTCACCGTATCCCTCACGCCTCTCCCCTCACCCCACTCTCCCTCGACTTCCTCTGCCTGCATTGAGACAGGCTGGGACCTGGGACCCTTTGCTGCAGTGCTTGCACCTGGACACACCTCTCCTTGAGCAACAAAATACAAGGAAACTATATGGGACTAAAAACTGCGTGCATAAGCAGGTGGGGCAAATTATGAACAAGAAGATACAAAAAGACCAAAACCCCTCACAGTACCACCAAGGGGGTGGGCCGACCACCTGAGACACCCCTCGCGCCCGACCCCTGGACCCACACCATATAAGGAACCAGCTCGCCACCCCCTCTGGGAGCAAGCAAGGGAACTTGTGACTTGTTTTTTGCTCCTTCCTGCTGCAGCGGGGGCCGCAATAAAGCCTTGCCTGAATTTCCCTCATGCCTCCTATCAATTTCTGTTGACTAAGGAAGCCAAGATCCCTGGTTGGTAACACCATCAGGGCCACACACCCGCCCCCGTGCCCGTCCTCCCCCGTCTTTCTCACCTACCTGGGGTCTGGGCCTGCCCTCACACCACCGCCGTTGGACCACAAAGCGGGATGGCGAGGTGTACCTGCTGGCACGAGGCCTCCTTCGTCAGAGAGGCGCCCATCACTGTGCACGAGATGGTCTCTGGCACGGCCATCAAGTACGCCAACTACATAGCGCTTGGCTCCAAGCACAGGCACACTCTGGCACCTGCCACGCCACATCAGGTACCACGAGGAACGCGAGCGCGCTGACCAGGCCTTCCTCAAGCTGCCCTCCTGCGCCTGCGCACCGCCCCCCCTCCCCCTCCTGCGCCTGCGCGCCACTCCTTGGCGCCGCGCCTTCCCTGCTGCGCCTGCGCACTGCTCCTTCCTTCCTGCGCCTGCGCACCATTTCTTCCCTCCCGCCCAGGGCCCTTTTCCCCTATGCGTCTTTGGCCGGTTTCTTTAACGCTGCCCAAAGTCATGGGTTTGAATCTCAGCTCCACCACTACCCGCGTGTTCTTGCTCCAGTCACTTAGCTTCACTCATCAACATGTGTACATTAAATTCGTGCGATTTTTTTGTGAAAAAAAAAACTACTTAGCATCACTGTGCCTCAGTTTCCCCGTCTGTAAAATGGGGTATTATAGATAGATATAAATAATATTAAAATTTTAAAATTTATATGTGAACAGATCCATTTTATAGTTTAAATTTAAAATGTATTTCTTATACTGGCATTTTTACATAAATGTATTAAAATGTATAATAGCACCTAGCACAAAGATTTGCTACAAGGATTCCGTGAGTTTATGCATAGCAAATAGATCCTGGACTTCCCTGGTGGCTCAGTGGTTAAGAATCCGCCTGCCAATGCAGGGGACGCGGGTTCGATCCCTGGTCCGGGAGGATCCCACATGCTGTGGAGCAACTAAGCCCATGTGCCGCAACTACTGGGCCCACGTGCCGCAACTACTGAAGCCCGCACGCCTAGAGCCCGTGCTCCGCAACAAGAGAAGCCACCACAATGAGAAGCCTGCGCACCGCAACGAAGTGTAGCCCTCGCTCGCCACAACCAGAGAAAGCCCGCACACAGCAACAAAGACCCAACGCAGCCAAAAATTAAAAACAAAAAAGACAAAAGACTCAGGAAGTCTTTCTTAAAATATAAATAAATTAATTAATTTTAAAAAGTAGCTCCTGGCACACTAAGCATTGCATCAGCATTAATTATTCTTCTTACAGTTGCTGTTATTAACTATGTCTCTTCTCCAGCGAGTCTCATCCATGGCCAGGTCGTTCTTGATCACCCTGACTCCCCAAACTCACCACCCAGACTCACTCTCTATCACACACCCTTTTAAAATTTTCTGCCCAGCCCTATTGGCCGCCTGCTACCATGGTTGTATCATTTATTTGTTTAGTTGGTCAATTCCATGAGGGCGAGGGGCTGGACTGCCTTGTTCCACGTGGGCCCCCAGGATCTAGGATAGCACTGGCCCCTCAGGTGTGTGTTCAATGAATAAATGCCCATTTTCCAGATTCGGACAGGGGATAAGAGACTTCCGGGGGCTTGTGCAGTCAACATAATAAAGTATCCAGTGAGTACACAGTGATCTGGAGAAAACTGAAGCATGAAGGGGGTGGACTAGTCAGGGCTGGGGTTTGAAATGTTAACATATGGTGGCCAAGGAGAGCCTCTATGAGAGAGAAATTTCAAGAAAGATTTCAATGAGGTGGGGGAGGGAGCTACGTATCTGGTGGAAGGTGCTCTAGGCAGAGGTAATGGGGCAGTGTTAGGGCCCTGGGGCAGGAATGTGGCTGGCAAGTTGGAGGAACAGAGAGGAGACCGCTCTGGCTGGAGCAAAGTGAGGGGGTGGGGGGAGTGGGAGAAGGTGAGGGCAGGAAGGGGACACGGCCTCGTGGGCTGCGGGGGCAGGTGAGGGGAGGACCTGGGGCTTTTACCCCGAGGGAGCCCTGGAGGGCTGTGGGCAGCCCAGAACCGAACCTGACTCAGGTGCTCACAGGTGCCCTTCGGTGGCTTCAGGGAAAACAGACCGGGTGGAAACATCAGTTGAGGTTGAGATGAAGATGCTTTGGACCTGGATGGTAGTGGGGGAGGGGATGAGAAGCGGTCAGATTCTGGAGGCAGAGCCTTGACGGATTGGGCGTCTGAGAGAATGAAAGGCGCAGAGGATGGCCGAGATTTCTGGCCTGTGCAACTTGCAGGATGGAGCTGCCGTTAACTGAGATTGTGGAAGGCTGGGGTAGGGGATGACATCAGGGATTCTGTTTGGGCCGTGTTGAGTTTGAGATGCCTGTTAGACGGGGACACAAGGAGTGGGCAGTCGTAGCCGAGAGTCTGGAGTGGAGGGGAGAGGCCCCACCTGGCTCAGAGGGCATCACCTGGTTTTGCCAAGATGAATGAATGGTGCGCCATCTTGAATTTTCAAGTTAATCCAGACAACAGCACAAGTAATCATGTGTGTAGGCATAGCTGAAGCTACGAGGATGTTCACCCTGACATTTTATCTAATAAAAGCGGAGGGAAAAAAACAACCCACCTAAGTGTCAAACAATAAGGGTTATCATTGAATGATGATCGGGTGGCACAGGGCTCCCTGATGGACATGCTGCGGCAGGTGAAGCCCACCATGTTCTACGGCATCTCCTGGGTTTGGGACAGATTGCTGGATGACCTGAAGACCAGCCAGCTGGCCTTGACCCCGTTCCGGAGGAAGACTGACCAGTGTGCCATGGGGCTGGGGCTCAGGGTCAACAAGAGGCGGCTGTCTAGGGGAGGCTGGGGCGCAGGTGCCCACCGAGGTGCCCGCCTGGGCCGGGAAGGGAGTCCAGAGAGATGGCAGGTGGATCTGCGTGTGGCCCACCTGGCCCCTAGGAGGCAATGGGGGTGGGGACCCAGCCCCCCAGGGTCGAGGCGAGAGTGACACGTGACCTGAGAAGGGGAGCCCCCGGCCTGGGGAGCTGGGTTTGGGGGCTGCTGGTGGATGCAGGGGCGGCTTGGGAGCTCCCTGACCCCTCAGCCCCAAACAACAGTGCCCGATCAACGTGCACACGGGAGTGCCTCAGGATGCGCTGACCAGCGAGGCCATCGCCTTCTGCCGGCAGGTCAAGAGCCTGTCCAGCGGGCTGTCGGACGTCGTTTACGACGGAGACCCTGTGGTCATGGAGTTCATTGGGCAGGCAGGGCCTTGACACCGTGAACGTGAAGGTCACCTCAGTGCCAAGATCCTCAAGTGGACCATCCTCGAGCTGGGTGAGCGGGTCCAGGCAGGGTCGCTGTGCCCGAGGCCCTGGGGTGCTTCTTAAGACGCCATCTCCCTGGTGGGGACCCCCGGCATCTGTGTTTTAAACCGGTGCCTCCGGGGAGTCTGACACGCAGGGGAGGCTGCGTCCATGACAGGATGGAAGTTCTCCTGGCACCTTGGGATGGGCCTATTGCACCCCTCTTCTCGGGGCTCCGCAATCAAGGCCTCCCGCCATTCCGATGCCACTTGGCCCTCTGTATCCTTAGAGCAGACTCGGCTGCTGACACCTCGTCCTGTGGTGATGGGGGCTCCTGTTAGGGGTGGAGGGAAGGCCCCACCTGGAACTTGATGCCTTTACCGGGGTGACCATGAAACTGAAGAGGGCTGTGGTGCCCAAGGAAGCCTGGCTGAAACTGAAAGATTTTACAGGGACTATGACAAAGACTAGGGGCCGGGAAAGCACTGTGGGCTCCTTTCCTCACGGAAGTGACTGCCAACACCCCCCCATCCCCTGCCCACCCGTCTCTCCTGTTTGATGATAGAGAAGCCACCTTCTAGAGGGAAGGAAACTGCTCCCAGCGAGGGACCTGGTTTGAACTAAGATGCCCCTCTCTGGGGAAGCGTTTTAAATGTAGAAGAATAATAACCTTGGTTTCACTAGAGCAGTGGTTCTTACCTGGGTGATTCTGCCCCTCCTATCCCCACCCCAGGAGACACTTGGCAACAACATCTGGGGACATCTGTGGTTGTCACAGCTAGGCAGGCAGGTGCTCCTGGCATCTGGTGGATGGGGCGCCAGGGATGATGCTCAACACCCCACAGTGCCCAGGATGGCCCCTCCCCAGGAAGGATTGCCCGGCCCGGAAATGTCCACAGTGCTGGGGTGGGTGAGGAGTTTCACGTTGAGGGCTCCAAAAGAGACAAAAACGGATGTGATAAAGCTCATGGGTGTCTTTACTTTGAAAAATAGTTACTCTTTCAGTGAGAGGTTGAGGGGTTGCTGCACCCCTTTTGAGAGATAGTGCGGGACACCTCCTAGTGTTCAGTCACCCTGAGGTGCATCTGAGGAAGGGATCGACCAGCTCCCGTTTATACAGCGAGGGGGCCTGGCTGGGTTCAGGGGTTCACACACTGGACTTGTGGTTCAAAGGGTACATACTAAATGCCACCCTGCACCCGACCCATAGAAAAGAGGTAAGAATTAACCGGTAGGTGTGATCATACTGCACAGCAGGGCCTCTGGCTCAGATAGGGGAATGGGGGGGAAGGGGTGGGCACGGCTGAAAGCAAGGCTCAGAGGGAGGCTGATGAGGCCGTCACAGCCCAGGACACACTCAAGGGAACCCTCCTTCAAGAGTCGTGTTTACAGACTTCCCTGGTGGTGCAGTGGTTGGGAGTCCTCCTGCCAATGCAGGGGACACGGGTTCGAGCCCTGGTCCGGGAATATCCCACATGCCACGGAGCAACTAAGCCTGTGCGCCACAACTACTGATCTACATTCTAGAGCCCACAAGCCACAACTACTGAGCCTGCATGCCACAACTACTGAAGCCCATGCGCCTAGAGCCCGTGCTCTGCAACAAGAGAAGCCACCGCAATGAGAAGCCCGCGCACCACAATGAAGACCCAACGCAGCCAAAAATAAATAAATAAATATGAAAAAAACAAACAAAAAAGAGTCGTGTTTACAAACAAGGAACGTGAAGTGTCCAGAGAGGCCAACATCAGGAGACAAGAGGCTGACACAGAAGAACTGACACCCAGGGAAACAGAGTTATTTCCTTGGAGGGGGACTAGGAAATCACATCCAAGAGATAAGCTAGGGGAGTTGGTTAGAGCAGTTTGCAGTCTGACGGGTAAAGGACTTGGAGGCCGTCACTTCTGTACTCACAACAAGAAGAATGCTGAAAAACTGAGAATTGATGACACTTCTTCGGTCCGTCAGGGAGCTGAGGTCGCAGAGCAAACCCCTACCCTAAAAACAGGAGAGGGGTGGATACAGAGACACTCCGCTTACCTGGAGCAGAAACCACTGCCGAAGCCAGTGTCCGGTGGGGTGTGGAGCTGACTCACTGCTGGAGAGTGAGCGTGGATGAGCTTGAGGGGTAAGAACGCCTGGACACCCAGGCTTGGGTGGGGGGCACACATTCAAGAGCCCTCCAGATTCTCACAGTGAAGATCTGAGAGAAAAAGTAAAAACAACTCTGGTGCTTCCTGCAGAAGGAGGGGGAAAGTAACCGTTTTGAAACACGTCTCAGAGCACTCAGTTCTCCTTAACAAAGGCCTGCCATCAAGGGAAACTATCTGAGCAGGGCCGGACCAAAGTGGGTTTTACCAGCGCTTAACTGACCTGGGGGAAGGGAAACACCCATCTCCAGCCCTCTCTAGGCTTCCTCTCACCTAAGGATACCAAATGAAACAAAACAAAAAGCTGAGAAGCACTTGTGAACGTCACGGTCCAAGGGCACAAGCTCCCTAACAGGTGGAGACCACAGAATGCTTCCCCTGTCTCACATTTTACCACCACACCAATAGGCCTCCTGTATAACAGGGTTTTACAGATAAAAAAGACTGCAAGGCTCAGACCCCATTTTAAATACAAAGAGTCACTAGGGAAACCCACGGTTTCAGGATAGACAAAACAAGGACACCTCCAGCTACAGCAAACAGTGAATGCAGCCTAACTCCTGGCCAGGGGAACATAAACCCTCACCCTAAAGGCCTGTTCAGCTCAGTTCCTTTTATCCAGTATACTGTGTCTAGCTTTCAACAAAAAAATTACAGAACATTCTAAAAGGCAAAAAACACAGTCTGGAGAGACAGGGCGAGGGTCAGAACCACAGTCCAAGGCAGCGGAGATTTTGAATTTATCGGACTGTGAACCTAAAACAACTATGATTAATATGATTAACGTGCTACAAGCCCTACTGGACACCATGCAAGAACAGATGAGTCATGTGAACAGGGAGATGGAAACTCTAAGAGAAAATCAAAAGGAAAGGCTAGAAATCAAGAACTAGGGCTTCCTTGGTGGCACAGTGGTTAAGAATCCGCCTGCCAATGCAGGGGACACGGGTTTGAGCCCTGGTCCGGGAAGACCCCACATGCCGCAGAGCAACTAAGCCCGTGCACCACAACTACTGAGCCTGCACTCTAGAGCCCCCTAGCCACAACTACTGAGCTCACGTGCCACAACTACTGAAGCTCACGTGCCTAGAGCCCGAGCTCCACAAGAGAAGCCACCGCAATGAGAAGCCCACGCACCACAACGAAGAGTAGCCCCTGCTCACCGCAACTAGAGAAAGCCACACGCAGCCACAAAGACCCAGTGCAGCCCCTAAAAATAAATAAGTTAATTAATTTAAAAAATACCCCAGAAAATTAAAAAAAAGAAATCAAGAACTATAATAGAAATGAAGAATGCCTTTGAGGGTCTCATTAGTAGACTGGACCAGCTGAGGAAATAATCAGGGACCTTGAAGATATGTTAATAGAAACTTCCCAAACTGGAAAGTGAAGAGGAAGAAAAAAAAGGAAAAAAGAAGGAAAGAAAGGAAAGAAGGAAGGAAGGGAGGGAGGGAGGACGGAAGGAAGGAAGGAAGGAAGGAAGGAAAAGAATATCCAAGAGCTGTAGCACAACTGCAAAATGTGTAACATATGCATAATGGGAGTTGGTTAGAGATCTGAAAGGCGAATCATCCTGGAGGTTCCAATCTATGTCATTGGAGGTCCAGAGGGAGAAGAGAAAAGGGGAGGAGCAACATCTGAAGACACAATGGTTGAGAGTTCTCTGGGAGCCCACCAGATGCTACCCAGCATTATGTTTTTTTAAAAAAAATTAGAATTAAAAACAATGTTAGGGCTTCCCTGGTGGCGCAGTGGTTGAGAATCTGCCTGCCAATGCAGGGGACACGGGTTCGAGCCCTGGTCTGGGAAGATCCCACGTGCCGCGGAGCAACTAGGCCCGTGAGCCACAACTACTGAGCCTGTGTGTCTGGAGCCTGTGTTTCGCAACAAGAGAGGCCGCGATAGTGAGAGGCCTGCGCACCGCGATGAAGAGTGGCCCCCGCTCGCCGCAACTAGAAACGCACAGAAACGAAGACCCAACACAGCCAAAAATAAATAAATTAATTAATTAATAATAATAATAAAAAAAAGAAAAGTAGGTAAACATATATATTTTTAAAAAAACAAAAAAACAATGTTAACGTGAAACTTCAGAACACGATAAAGAAAAATATTTTACAACATAAGCTGATTAGGTTATATGGAAAACAAACATGCAAGAATATCTGGGAAATTTCTTTACAAAGAATATTGATGAAGACCTACCAGATATTATATAAATTACAAAGCAGCAGTAACTAAAAGCTCAGTGATGGGACATAAATAGATATGCAGAAGAGAGAAGTCAGGGACAGACAGAAATATACGCAGGAATTGAGTAACGCATCAGTGGGGCCCTAGCTCACGGCAAACTGGAAGGTGAGAAAGAAAAAAGGAGAGAGGGAATAAATCATGAGAGAACTTAAAAAAACAGAAAAATCATCCTAGACAAGAAGTAACAACCTCTAAAGCCATTGAAAGGAAAGACTTCAGCACAGTGGGAAATGCCATAAACAAAACCTGCAGGCAAACTGGGGGGAACAGAATACATTGCAAAGTCCTACACTTCATATTCCATAAGGAGCTCCTAAAAATACACATAGACACACAAGCACACAGACATAAATACCAAGAAACTTGGTAGAAAATAGGCAAGTCCACTGCCAAAGCTGTTAATCATAGATGCTGTCACACACCTGCATGTGTATAGTTATGTGTGGTCACGGAATTAAATGAGGGAAAATGGTCTAAATGCCCACCAGCAGCACTAGTTATGTAAATTACTGTGCGTTTACACAACATGCTAATTTGGAATGCACTCTAAGATATATTAAGAGAAAAGGATGTATGTATGCTACCACTTGTAAAGGAACTATGTCTTCTTCATGCACAGATGGCTCTCAAGAGCTGTATAAGAAAGTGGAGAAGGAAAAGAAGTAGGAATGAGGTTCATTGCTTACTGCACATGTGCCCTTGAAAACTTTGAACGTGTGCTTGCATCACCAAAATATACATTTAAAATTTGAAAAAAAAAAGATTTGAAAAAATTCAAGGCAAAACATTGAAAAGGGCAGAGATGTCATATCGATAGAAGAAAATCACTAAAAGGTACGAAACTGTTTCCAACTAAAAGACAAAATCTTAAAGACACCAGAGATGAAAGTCACACGATACCCACAGGGGCAACAATGAGACTGAATGGCTGACTTCTCCACAGAATCAATGGAAGCCAAAAGACAATGGAGCAGCAAGTGGAAAGTGGGGACAGACCATACCTGTCAATCTACAATTCTATACCTCATGCAAATATCCTTACAGAATAAAGATGAAATGAAGATGTTTATAGATGAACAAAAGCTGAGGGAATTCATTGTTGCACTAAATGCAATGCTAGTGAGATTTTTTTCAGGCTTAAGGAAAATGATTCCAGATAGAAACACAGAAAGAAAGAAGGGGACCCTAAGGAGTCAGTATATGGGTAAATACAAAGAAAGACTGACTGTAAGCAACAAAATTAACACATACCTGGTCTTGAGTCTCAGGAATGCGCCTACTAGCTGTATTGTTGTAGGCAGGTCAATGCTTGCAGGCTGTTTCTTCATCTGTTGGTGGGGATTCTGACAGCAGTGCCTACCCTCATCGAGTGTTTGTGGAATCTGTGAGATAACTCTCAGCCCAGCGCCTGGCTTCTAGCAAGCCCTATTGTATTTTTACACGTAAGTTGTCCTTTACCATGTTACGGGGGTCTGGGAACCATGGGAACCACTCTAGACCCTCTTTCACTCTGTGTCCCTAATTTAGGAGCTCAGATGAGAAACTGTCCCAAAAGGCCTGCAGAATCTCTGGTAGGAAAGACAGGGAAGGGTGGCCACAGCCTTGATGTTGGAAATGGAAATTCTGGCTACTGACCAGTACAAAGAAAAAATGCTCCTGGGTACCCTGGTGTGGCCAGCTGTCTCCCCAAGTGGCTGCCAACTGACAAAAGTGATTTTAGTTAGCTGCTGTGGGCAGAGGGTATTGGCCTGCAATGCTGACGACACAGGAATGGAACTTCTGCTCCGCTGGTGGGACTGGAGCCCACAGAGTGGACAGGGCTGCTTAGATAGGGCCTGGGAGAGCCACCTCCTTGGGGTTCCCTCAGCTTTGCCACACCAAGTCCAGAGCAAAACCCACCATAGACAAACTGGCAGACAAGCACCCTGGCCCCTGGCAAAGGATGTCTCACATTTTCTATCTGGCTATCATCCACCTACCCACCTATCCATCCATCCATCTACCTGCCCATCCACCCTTCCATCCACCCCACCCCACCCCCATCATCCACCCACCCATTCGTCCACATTGTGAAGTCAGGCTTTTCAACCCAAAACTTGCTGCCTGCTTGCAAGGAAAGAACACACCATCAAAAGCAGGACCAGACACTTAGTTCTCCACCATCTCGCGCCTCTTGGGTTTCTGGCGGTGCCGTCTCTATTCCTCCGGGATGCCAGCCTTGCTCACATTCCGTCCCCACTCCTGATGCCCAACAGGCTTGGTTCCAACCCTCTCTCCTCTTCCTGCTCATTGATCTGGAAGCACTGGGATGGGGAGAGGAGACAAGGAACCCCATGGTGCTTTGTGGCTCCACCCACCAACTCCACAATGGGGGGAACCAAGCAGATGCATGAAGCTCTACACATAACTCTGCTTTCCCATCTGACTTTATTTCACTTTTTTTCTATAAAACTCCTCCATAATTTCACAATTTAACAAAAAGTTTAAAATCCAGGACAGAAACAATCCTGTAACTTATTACAAACACAATTCTCCTTTATTCCTCTTATCCAGGAGTTGGTCTCGGGCCGATGAGTGTCCTAGTTCCTAGTTAGACACATTCTTTGTAAAAACCCTTGTGGGTAAGAAAGGTATTCGATACCTTTTGCTTTCAGGCGTCGGTTTACATTTTCTTCAGGAGATAGCAAAACACCGGGATTTGCACTGGGGTCAGGGGGCTTAACACTAAACACACGGCAATCACAAAGTGCCGGCCCCTTCCTATGGAAGCGTCCCCAGAGCCCCGGTGGGCCCAGCTGCCGGGCAGCTGGGGGTGGGGTGGGGGGAGCAGCTGGGAATGCCGTGGTCAGGGCCCTGGCTGCCTGGCACGTCCATCGGGTGGTCACAGGGCCAGCACTGGGCCCAGAGTAGCTCCGGAGGACAGCGCTGGGGCCTTCTGGCCAGAGGAGGTAACAGAAATGGGTTGGTGCTTCCAAAGGCCCTGGAAACAGCAGGCAGGGCCAGATGCTGCTGCTGCTGCTGCAAAGGGCAGGCCCGAGAGCCCGGCCTTCCTCTAGCTGCTCCGGGGCAGAGCCTGGCTCCTGAGCAGAGGGCTGCCCGAGCCGCAGAGCCGGGAGGCCTACTGCCCCTCCCAGGAGATCCTCCGGAAAGAGGAAGACTAGCGCCCTTGGGCTGAGGCTCCCACCCGCGACCCCCAGCGGCCTCTGTGCACAGACGGCCAGGCAGCTGCTGCTCGGGCCAGTCCTTTCTGTCCAATGTCTTAGAGTTTCCAGAGAAGAGAAGTGCCCCACTTCGGAGTATTGTTGGCCTGCCTGGAGAAGGGGACGGTGGCAGCACGGAGCCTGCCACACAGGCCTGCCCTCTTCCTAATACCTCAAGGCAGTGGGGTTGGGAGAGAATCAGAGCAGGTGGCGAGGAGTCACGGCGGTATCCTCTGAAAGTTCTCGGGCCTTCCCCGAGTCCTGGGATCTCACCAGGAAGGCTGGCTTGGGGAAGCCTTGGAGGCGGGGCTCCCGAGGGAGTGTTTGGGGTCTGCCTGACAGACAGACGGAATCGGAGCAGTGACAATGGTCAGGGACCACAGGGAAGAGGAGCGTGGCACGCCCCACACGGGAATTCACAAACTGGGGAGAGGAGGGGCCGTCTGACAGTGGGTGGGAGAGAAGTGAGCCTGGCTCCAGCCCCGGCCTCCTCTCCTGGAGCCGGTGGGGACCGGAGGAGCCTTGAATCGAGGTCCCCGGCCCCCAGGAGTCCCCCACAAGGTGGGCTGACTCTGTGAGGGCGTTCTGGTCGGGAGAGAGGAGCTGGCTTGGCCCTTGGAGAGTTTCAGGCGTGCGAGGAGTTGGGTCTCCAGCCCCGGACCGGCGTGAATCGCTGGGGTGGGAGGGCCTGCCGCCGGCCGGGGCCCAGGCACGAGGGGCTGGTTCTGAGTCCTGACGCTCCTCAAAAAACTCCACAAACTATCCCGTCTTATTTGGCAAAAGCTCATTTTTTCCAAAGTTCGAAGACTCGGTCAACAGAAGGAAGAGGATCCTATGGAAGGAGGAAGAGGACGAGCCCCAGGACGCCAACCCAGTCTCAGCCCGCGGCTGGCTGGGGGCCGGGAGGGCTGCTCCTGGAGACGGCGGCGCGCAGTGTTCACCGGCCCCGGGAGGAGCAGGAGGCGTCCTCCCTGCACCTGGAGAGGGTGAGCTGGCGCTCCAGCTCGGCCTTCAGCCCGACGCCAAGGCCAGTGGAGACATCGTAACCTACAAGTCCCGCCTTACCCCCCCCACCCCCACGTGCACTGCTGCCCTGGAAATGCACACCCGGGAACCGCTCGGTACCTACAGTGCAGACATATATATATAATAGAGAGAGAACTATACAGCACGGAGTCCCAGCACAGTGAGAGCCGACACGGGACCGTGTCTGGCTGACGCGGAGGACGAGCCGGGCCCGTCCTGGTGCGGCAGGAGCCCTCTGAGGTCCTGGGGCGCGGCGGGGTGTTCCGAACCGTTGGGGGAGGCCGGAGGCAGTGCCCCAGCCTCTCAGAGGGGCCCGGGCAGTGAAGCTGCGCCCCACGCCCCACCGAGGAGCGAGGCCCCCACCGCAGGGCACGTTTCTTCCCCTTCGGGAGTACACAAGCCACTTTCCAAGGGGGGCCCAGGTGACGGCCCCAGGGTGTCGGGGAGCAGCAGCGCCGGCCTGGCCCCCTTGGCCCCAGGGCTCCCGACGAGGAAAGTGCAGCTGGCCGTGTGGGCCGAGGACAGGGCGGTCACTAAGGCAGTGCTGCGGGCGGGCAAGTCGAGAGAGGAGGGAAGGCGGGGCCCAGACGTGGCCTCCCAGGACCCCGGGGACGCGGCCCGGCACCCGGCCCAGGGTCATGTGGCCACCGCTTCCAGGTAGCTCTGCAGCTTGCGCACGGTGGTCTCATCCAGGGAGAAGAGGTCGAAGTCGAAGGTGGTGTTGGTGACGTTGAAGTGGCCGGTCTCCTCGATCAGGTTCACGATCTGGAGGGTGGTGGCAGGTGGCTTCAGGGGACAGGCGCTAGGCTGGGGTGGACCCCGCCCCCACCAGGCCCTCGAGGAGAAGTGGGGGGTGACTCCCTGGGGCTGCCTAAGGGGGTCAGCAGCCCATGGGCCTCAGGGGCACCCTGCCCGGGACTCGTCTGAGATGCTTTGCCCTCAGGGGGCCGCGGGGTGGGTGGCTGCCTCCAGTACCTGCTGCAGCACGTTGCGCTCCCGCAGTGCCATCAGCCTCCGGTGCAGCTCCACCAACTCGTCAGTGTAGGCCTGGCGGACAGAGAAGCGCTCAGCGGGCGGCCCAGCGCCGCCCTGTGACCACACCCACGTCAGCTCCAGGTTGGTGCTCCCCTGCCCCGCCCCGTCATAGGCCCCTCCCCACTCCCCCAGCCCCCCGCCTCAGCCCCACCTTGTCGTAGGCCCCACCCCCAGCCCCGCCTTGTCGTAGGCCTTCCCCACTCCAGCCCCCCCACTCCAGCCCCTGCCTTGTCGTAGCCCCCCACCCACCCCCCAGGCCCACCCTGTCATAGCCCCCCCCCACCCCGCCCCAGCCCCCACCTTGTCGTAGGCACCCCTCTTGAGGATCTTCTCGGGCTTGCTGCAGGGCTCTGGGCTCCGGCGGCCTGACGTCTGCAGGGTGACCCCAGGTCTGCGTGAGCGCTGGCCCACACCCCCTTCCCCAGCCCCCAGGGCCACTGCCTTCCCACGCCCCAGGCCTGCTTGTCCTCCCTCCTCTGGCCCTGGAGCCAACTCTAAGGGCAACCCCTCCTGGGGAGCAGACGATCTCTGGGGCCTGGGGGTGAAATGACCTTCCTCTGCGCCCACCACCCTGAGCCTCGGACGCTTGGAGAACCCCAGGCCCAACCCTCAGCCGGCCTCTAGGACGTTACCTTGCTGTTGGGTGGGGGCGGCTTCTTGGGTGGAGGGGGCTCCCGGCTGGGTAGGCAGGAGTCGGCGCTGTTGTCGCTCTCGCTGTCACTGAAGCTCAACCTGAACGCAGACACGACACCCTGTCAGGCCGCCCTGTGCTCAGGGGAGGGGGCCCCCCCTGCAAACAATGCTCTGGGGCTCTGGGACGGACTCGGCCCCTCCCTGGGGCCAGACCAGCGCCCAGCGCTCCCCCTACAGCTCAGGAGACTCCCTCAGCCAGCTCTAGGCGGCCACTGCCAGCTTAAAAGAAAAGGAAAGAAAAGAATGCATCTGAGCTGCCTTCAAAGAGCAAAGAACCCAGAGATGAGCACGCTGGCTCTGAGAGACTCTGGGATCCCGGCGGGGCTCGCTGCTCGCTGCAGGCTCAGAATGCCGGGTGCGGCACCCTGCAGGAGAGTCACTGCCAGCGGCAGCCTGAGCCCAACGCCCTGGGAGGGAGGGACACAGGTGCCAGCGTGGTGACATCAGACGCCCGCCCCTTGCTGGGCGGGGCCCAGACCCCGAGCCTGCTGAGCCCACCCCACAGTCCTGGGGCCAAGGCCGGCACTTGCGCTGGGCTGGAGGCTGAGAACGCACAGCCATCCCTGAGGTGGGCTCGCTCCCAAGGCCTGGGGGTGTCCAAAGGATGGGCCTCGGCTTACCCCACTCTGGGGGAAGGCCACACATCATCTTCCCTGGGCCAGCGCACCTGGGGAAGGGGGAAGGGACCCCTGGCCCGAGAGCAGGGGAACCAGCCCCCACTGCCCCATACGCCTGGGACCAAGGCTGGTCCTCGGGCTGCTGGGCACCGCCTCGCCCCCGTTCTCAGGTGGTGATGGACTCCTCTCCCTGAGCGTCCTGCCCCTCCCTGCCAGGCAGCCACACCCTCCGGCAATGGGAGGAAGGATGCCCCCCGGGGCCCCCAGGCCCACCTCAACGCCTAGGCAGGGTGCCGCCTGGTGGGCTCAGAGGCTCCCTTTGCCTCACCCCGGGGAGCCCCCGTCCTGGCCCACCTCCTGGAGGCCCCATGATCACAGCAGGGCCAGGCAGAGCTGCCCCGGTGCGCCCAGGCCCACTCCTCCCCGCCGGCCCAGGCACCTGGAGTCCCTCCCTGCATTCGTCTTGCCAGCGGCCTCCTCGCCTGATGAAGAGTCGTCCTCGTCAGACTCCTCGGACTGCAGGTCCTCCACCATGGAGCGCAGGGGTCCTGGTGAGGGCCGCGAAGGAGGGAAGGAGGGAGGGAGGGGGAGAGAAGGGGGTTCAGGGCTCCACCTGCACCCCAGAGTCCCCTCCACCCCCAGGGCCACGTGGAGCTCCTTGACGCCACGACCCCCAAAACGCACCCAGGCAAACCCACCTCGGAGGTTCCTCTGGCCTGGTGGGGCCTGCCGCCCGTCTCCAAGCACTGCCCCCGTGGCCACCCCCTCCTTAAGAGACCCCTGGCTCCCCCCACCCCTACCTTCCTGGCCCCGCTCACAGGCCTCTGGCCCCTGGCCCGAGACAGGACCGCAGGGCCCCTCCATTGCAAAGGGAAGGAGCAGCCCTCCTCTGCTCCGGGCGCTGGGATCAGAGCTCTGCCTGCAGGCAGGACGAACCAGCCCTGGCTGAGGAGGGCGAGGCGGCCCGGAGCGTGGGCCACAGAACACCAGCCCCCCAGCCCGCGGCCCTCCTCGGGCCTGCCCAGCCCCGTGGCAGGCCCCTCCACTGCTCCCAGCCCACCGTCCTCCCCGTTCTCCAGAGACACTCGGTTCCAGTCCCCTACAGACGGCATCTTGGTTTATATTCCTGTTACCAAGGCAACAGAGGAACACAAAGCCCTCAATTACCTTGGTCATGTGATCCCGCGCACGGCAGGTTCCCCCCTCCCTTCCCCGTAGATAAGAACCGTTGGAGAGAGTGTGGGCTTGGAGCACCCCATCCCCCAGCCCCCTCAGGACTGCGTGTCTTTATGTCAGGCCCCCCGGACTACGCTCGCCTCCCCCAGCTCTCCCCCGCCCTCCAAAAAGGATTGCAGGCCGTGGAGGAAATTCTCAATCCGATCCACCAGAAGAGGTGCTTCCAGTGCGAGAGTGGGCAGAGGTCGGCTGGGCCAGGAAACGGGTCTGGTGCCACCTCCCCACAAGTACCCCAGGCGGCCTGCAGGGAAAAGGCAGCACTGCAGGCTGCGGGGGCCTGGGCCGAGTGCTGGCCAGGCACGCGGCAGGAGCGGAGCGCTTGGCTGGGTGGCTGAGGCAGAGGAAGGGACCCTGCACTGGCCAAGTGAGCCTCCATCTGGGAGGAGCTGGAGAGGAGGCTTCTGGCAAGGGCAGGGCGCAAGTCACAACAGGCCCCTTCGCCGCAGACCCACAAAGCACAGCTCAAAGCCCTGTCGCACAGATGGGGCAAAGCTGAGGGACCAGGCGACAGACAGCTGGCGGTCAGGTGACCTGTGCCGGTTTTGCTTTTAACACCGGCCCCCTGAGCGTCCACACGCCTATGGACACGGATCTCTGGGGCCCGGTCCAGGCAAACAGCGTATCCTGAAGTGAAACCCTGGGCAAGCTCAGCCCAGGCTCGAGCCTCCCTACCCTCCCTCGCCCCCTGCCCTCGGGTTTTTCCGGCCGTGGCGGCAGCG
The DNA here is from genome assembly GCF_028564815.1 of Eubalaena glacialis. Lineage (NCBI taxonomy): Eukaryota > Metazoa > Chordata > Mammalia > Artiodactyla > Balaenidae > Eubalaena > Eubalaena glacialis. The sequence continues at coordinate 182,359,079 of NC_083719.1, read as the reverse complement.
TTCAGACTCAGGGTGTGCTGAAACTCGGGCACGAGCAAGCCCACGTCGGGAAATTCCTTGTGAACCCCTGGACTCCATAGCAGACCCAGTGCCCCACTGGCCTCCGGGAAGGTCAGGGGGCTGCTCCCAGAGCAGTGAGCCTTTCCACCAGAAACCAGCCCCATGCGTCCCCACCCCGGCTCTCTCCTTTCCCAGCACGCACCTTGACTGTGGTTCTGAGACGGCTCAAAATCCGAATCCGAACTGGAGTCGGAGCTGGAGCTGGAGTTGGATGGGCTCGACTGGGCGGACTTCACCCCACGCACGGCAGGGCAGGCGGGGCAGCAGGGAGAGAGGACAACAGTCATCCTTCAGTCCACAGAAAAGGAGCCCTCCGGTGGCGGGGACAGCCGGGCAGGACGCCCCAGATACGCACTCAAAACGCCGCCAAGGCGCCAGGCCCCGGCACCCGAGACCCTGACCCCATCCCACCTCCTCCCTCAGCCCCAGGATGCCGCCGGTGTGCATTCAAAATGCAACCAATGATCTTTCTTTTCCCACTGAGGGACTTTAAATCTCCAGCCACGCCTGGTGCTCCCACCTGCCCAGGCAGGAGGACGGGGCTGAGGCAAGCTCTCGCCGCACGGGGACTGGGGGTGGGCGGGGGGCAGGCGACTGTGGCTGCCCTCACTTGTGGGCCCTGCCCTCCTCCGGCGAGAGCAAGCTGGCTGCTGTGCGCTGCGGCGCTGCGGCCAACAGCTGGAAGGTCCAAACAGGAAAGGTGGGTGCGTTCTCATCCGGTCCCCCATTTCCTCAGTCTGTCCTGAGGCTGAGTAGCGACAACAAGCTGTCTCCCTGTCACTGGGTGCCCCTGAGGTGACGATGAGTGTGTGGGCAAGTGACAAGCACTTGAGGACACAGTGGATTCACAGCCGCCCCACTGCACCCAGAGCCGGTCACATCCCCCTTCTCCTCTTCCTTTAGCCCTGATTCGGCCACCAGGGGGCAGTAAAAGCCCAAACTAGGACCCCAGGCCCTAGGACACCAGGGCGTAAGTAGCGTGGGGCGGCACCTCCCACTTGAGAGGCCTGCGTGGGGAAGGGGCTGAGCCAGAACTGGGTGGCGCATGCTCCGGGCCCTCAGGAGAAACAACAGGCTCCTGCACAGGTACGCAGCACAGTGATAAGCCCGGGGCCAGGGGCTGGGCCAGACTGGGCTCCAATGGGCAGAGTCCATGGCTCAGAAAGCCTGCCAGCCCCGGGTGCCCAGACGCCGTCCAGCCTTCTGTCCTCGGGGACTGTCTGGGGGAGCTGAGCAGCCTGGGCAACTGGAAGGGGCCAGGAGACAGGCGGAGGCACGCAGCAGTGTCTCCTCAATCCTGGCACGTGCCGCAGGAGAGGAGACCCCAGGAGAGGAGCCCCTCCCGCTGGCCCGTGGGCAGCCCCAGCTCCCAGAAGGAGACCCGGGAAGGCTCAGGTCTCTCCTCAGCAGACCCAGAGAAGGATCCCACCGCCTGGGCACAGAATGTTTCCCAGCTGAAGAGCTGAGGGCTCCCTCCTCTGGGGTCTGCCACCGCCCAGCCCGACCCGCTCCGGGCCCTCCCAGCACGCCCCTGCCAAACGTCCCCAACTTGCTACCTTCACACGGGCCAGTGGTGTGCCCTGAGGAACCCTCCCCGGGAAACCAGCCTAGACTGCCATCAACCACTGTCCACTGGGTGGGTACCACTCAGACCAGTGTGTGACCCTCCCCACCCCCAAAAACGGGCCTGGAGCCACACGGTCCCCCCTGCACGCACACCCCTGAGTTCTTATTCTGGCTCGGAGGTCCTGGCTTCTGACCTTGGCTTTCTCACCAACTGGCCAAGGCAGCCCCTGGTTTTAAGCCTCAGTTTCCCCATCTGTAAAAGAGCTGCCCTGCTGGCCTCTGCTAAGCACATGGAGGTCGATGCCAATTGCGCTTCCGACCTCTGGGGCAGGGAATTTGGACAGAGCTCCGGGGCAGGGAAGACCTGGCTGGGAGGCCACCAGCATGCAGGCTCGGGCCAGCAGGCTCAGGAAGGTCCAGGGTAGGGCAGCACCTGCTCTGTCCTGACGGCGCAGGCCAGGCGGGCTTCTCAGCCACACTCGTCCCCTTTCCTTCCACATGAATCCAAGGGGCGGGTGTGGAGGGGAGGGGGGGGGAATCTGGAAGTGGTTTCAGCCCCAAGAGCCTAATGGTTCCTGGGGGTCAGAAAAGCCCTCGAGGGGCTGCCGACGTGTCCTGTGGCTCAGGCCACACGGGGTGTCCAGAAGGAGGGTGGAGGGCCCGCTGTGCTCCCAATGCTCCGGGGCCCGTGACTGAAAGGGACCGACTGTCAGGAACCCCACAGCCAAGGAGACCCCAGAGGAGCAGCCAGAGGAGCTGGGGGGCTCGGCCTGGGACTCAGACGAGGAGCTGCCCGGCCCCTCTGAGGGCCGAGGGGGAGGAGGAGACTCGGGCTCCACGCAGCGGTCAGAGCTTTCCGGCAGTGGCGGCCACTCGGCCTCCAGCGTGGGACGGCCGGAGACAGGCAAGGGCAGCTGCGGAGGCCCGGGCCTGGAAGGCCGTCTCGCCCCCTTCACCGCGGCCATCTGTGCCTCGCCAGGTCCCGGGGTCAGGACAGGTGAGCCACTGTCCAGCAGCCCTAGAGATCCCCGGGCGCGCTGACGGCCCAGACCTGCCGTTCAGAAGCCTCTCAGCGCGCGGGATGCGCCTCTTCAGCCAGGAGAAAGCCCTGGGCTTCCTTGAGCAATTCCAGCCTCAGGGCCGCGGTGGCCAAGGCCACAGACACTGGACACCCAGCCAGCCCCCGCCCCGAGCAGGCGGAGGTAGCTGCCCACAGTGGCACGGGTGCTCACAACAATCACAGCAGGACGCCAGGGTGGACACCCGGGGCCAGGGCACCAACATTCAGCTGGGGAGGCAGGGCTCAGGGAGGCCTCCACCTCTTCCCTACACAGGTGCGCCAGCCTGGGGCACAGGAAAGTCTCTCTGGAAGCAGCTGAGGCGGACAGGAGGGAAGGGCACCAGCCCAGAGCTCCGGGTCTGAGCAGACAGAAGAGAAAGATGCTAGACGGGGCGCTAGGAAGCACCCAAAGAGCCTCTGGCAACCGAGAGGCGGCTGGGAGGGCCCTAGACTCCCAGGAGTCTCCAAGTAAGAGAGACGTTCTGGGGTTCTGCCATCCTCAGGTTCACTGGCAGACAGTCTCCCGGGCGCAAGAAGCGCTGGGCATATGACATCACCAGCCCTGGGTGCCCCTAATTGTGGGGATGCACTGTTACTCATGAGCCAAACTGTCACCCCCAGCCACCTCCAACGAGGTGCCCCTGGAAGCCGCACGCTCACGACATCGGTGCTACTGACACAAACCACCTCTGGCTTCACCTCTGGGAACCACTTTCAAAGTCCCAGTGGCTCTCTGAGCAGCAATGCTGGAGACAAAGCTTCTGCCTTTGAGAGTGAATAAGAGTCTGGGAACTATAAAAGGCCACTGAGGGCTTCCCTGGTGGCGCAGTGGTTAAGAATCCGCCTGCCAATGCAGGGGACACGGGTTCGAGCCCTGGTCCGGGAAGATCCCACATGCCGTGGAGCAACTAAGCCTGTGCGCCACAACTAGTGAGCCTGAGCTCTAGAGCCTTCGAGCCACAGCTACTGAAGCCCGCGTGCCTGGAGCCCGTGCTCCGCAACAAGAGAAGCCGCCGCAATGAGAAGCCCGCGCACAGCAACGAAGACCCAATGCAGCCGTAAATAGATTAATTAATTTTAAAAAAAAGGCCACTGAGGGCCGGGGCTGATGATACAGGTGAGGGGGTCAATCGCTCACTCATCCATCCGTCCATCCAACTATGCATCCATCCATCCATCCCTCCAAGTCCCTGTTCGCTGACCACCAGAGGCCAAACAGCATGCAGAAATGACATGGCCCTCCAAGGCCCAGAGAGGTCTGGCTACCCAGTCAACAATCTGGCTCCTAGCTCTTTTGTGACTCAAGCCGTCTCTGATGGCGACATTCAGAGCCGCATGGAAATGCTGCTGCAGGAAAAACCCAGAACCTCTGGCTCCCAGACCCAGAGAGTGGGATGAAAACACACAGGGACACCACGAGTGGAGGGAGGGGGTGCCCTGACCGACCGAGCCTGCGGCAGCCGGGGAAGGACTCCATGGTGAGACACAATCGCCCACCCTGACCCCAAAGCGGCCAGTGAGACCCTGGCTCACACAGGGGGCAGCCCGAGAAGAGCTGTGAACCCAGGTACCAGTATCATGCTCAACTGGGACCCTTCATCCCAAGCACCGTCCACACAGATCTCACGAGGCGGCTTCGTCACCCCCAACGTAAGGGGAAACTGAGGCCTGGCAAGGCACGGAGGCTGCCCAAAGCTACATGGAGCAAGTGGGCGCCCAGGGCTCCACATCCCAGCCTCCTTGTAACCTCTGGGCGGCTCAGAGCCAGCAGAGAGAGGATGAGGATGGGGCGCGTGAAGGGGAGAAGGGCGGGGGAAGGAGCCACCTCACCTCGGTCTTGAAGGAGGCCTCGTCCTCCGAGTTGGACTCCTCCACCTCCGGGGGCTTTTTGATCTCCCTGGGCTCGTTCTCAGCCTTGACTTTCTCCCCTTTGGCACTGCCCTTGTCCTTGGCCGGCTTTTTGTCCGAGAAGGAGGAAGACGAGGTGCGGGGTGAGGTGCTCGGGGCGCTCCTGGACCCCTTGGAGCTGCTCTTCTTCTGCTTTTTGGCGCTGGGCTTGGGCGAGTCGGCGGCGGCCGGCCGCTTGCTGGAAGACTTGGGCGGGGGCGGCGGCGGGGGCCCGCCTTTGGGGGACATGCTCTCCAGTTTGGTCTCCTTCAGGGCCATCTTGGGCTCCTTGAATGCGGCCTTGGGCGGCGGGGCCTTCTCCTCCTTGGGCGGCCGGCCCTCGCCCAGCTTCCGCGCAGCGTCCTTGGCGCTCCTGGCCTGCTCGCGCTCCGGCTCCTTGGAGGCGCCCCTGCTCTCCGAGTCCTTGCGCGGCCGCTCCCGGTGCTCCTTGGTCGTCTTGTGGGCCTTGCAGGCCTTGCCGCTCTCCCTGCTGGCGTCCTGCAATGCCGGGCAGGAGGGGGACACGGTCAAACGGCATCTCGGGGCCGCCCTGCTCCGCCTCCCACGACCCCTACAAAGTATAATCCACCTGATTCAGACTCAGCTAGAGAAAATCTTCCATAAAGCGAAAAAGTAAGGCAGCAGGTGAGAGTTTTAAATGGAGCTGTCCCTTTAAACTACTAGGAAGTGTCAGCAGGTCCCAGGCGGCTGCAGGCTAAGACTCCCCTGAGGGATTCAAGAAGAGTACACGGTGAGTCAGATACAGACAGGCAAGCCACACCGACCCACTCCCGCTCCAGCGCCACGCAGCTTCCCGCGGGGCTGCTGCGGCGCGGGGGCTGGGGGCGCCAGCAGGCGGGGCCTCTCCTCTGTCCCCACCAGAGCCAGGTGCCTCCCCAGGTCGCCCCCACCCTGCCTGGAAGGCCCGTTTCCGGCCCAGCCGGGCCCCAACACACGCCGGCACCGCAGCTCTTTGATCGCCCTTTAATCTCCACAGTCAGCATTTACGGAGCGCCTGCCGGGTTCCCAGGCACTGCGCATGACTAACGGCTCCTAGACATCCCGGAACCCAAGCCGCCTGGGCAGCTTTTCTAAACCATGTGCAATGCCTGAACCTCCGCCTCGGAAATTCAGAGGGTTGAGGGTGGAGCCTGGACTCTGGCGTTGATGAGCCAGGTCAGGGGGGCTCCCACTGGGGGCAGAGGCAGCGAGCAGCCCTGCACCGGGCCGCCGCGAAGGCCGGGCTGGTGGACTCCAAGCCTGCACGCCTGTGCTCCCTCTGGGCAGGAGCAAGACCACCTACCTCACCGGGCGACGGTGCAGGGCGGGCAGGGCAGACAGCGAGTGCACAGTCACCCCGCCCCCAGGCAGCCAGCGCGCCCTTGGGTAGGAGCCCCGTCTGACACCTTGCCGGGCCTGCTCCTCATCAACACCGCGTACACCGCGTCATCACCTCGCCGCACAGCCAGGGCTGCGGGACAGGTGCCCGCTGCCGTCAGCTGCCAGGATTCTGCCCCCGACTCTGTGGGACAGGTGCACGGCTGGGCACCACCAGCAGCTAGACCACAGGGGCCCACCTGGGCGGGGCCCCCCAAAGCAGCCTCCCTCTACCAGCTCACCCCAAGTGCTGAGGGGACGGGCGAGCCAGGTGAACACCCAGCAGCTGGGCCTCTGCTTCCTGCGCTCACAGCCCCCAAGGGTCCAGCAACAGAAGCCTCCCAGCAAAGAGCCACAGGGAAAGACGGCACAGCCTAGAACCACCTCTGACCTACTGGAGTCCCCGTCTTCTTGCGGATCCACTACCCACACCAGTGCCAAAGGTTCAGGGCCAGCCCCACGTGGCCATGGGCTCCTGCCGCCTCCCTGGAGAGAAGTCGGCCCTGTGCCCTGGCCCCGGCCGTCACGTCACCACGGCAGCGGGAAGGGGTGCTCACACCACGAGCACCCCTTTAGAAGCCTGTGTAAAGGGGCACCCCTGGGGGGGCTGGTGTGTGGAATGGGGCCAGTCTCTGGGGGCTCCACTCTCCAGCAAGCTGTTCCCCCAAGGAGGGAGGCAAGAAGCATGCCATCCTGGCCTCTTCCTGCAGCGTCCACGAGCCCGCCTGGGCCGCACAGTCCCAGCCCCGAGAGGTGGAGCGGAGCACCCCTGATGGGCACGACCGCCGACGGCCCCCCGCCCGGGTCGGCAGAGCCTCCCCTCTGTCCAGGGCCTGCCCAACTAGCAGGCGCCTCGGAGCGGCGGCTCTTCACCCGGAGCTCTGTACGGGCGCCCAAGAGCACAGGCCCTCTGAAGTCACACACTGAGTCTGGAGCATAATGTAGACGTTCCTGGGGCAAAGCCCCACTGCAGTCATGTCTCAAAGCTGTCGAGGACCCAGAATGATTAAGAACCAAGTGTTAGAGAAAGGCCCACCAGGCCGACTGGCTGACATCAGACAAGGAGAGGCAGGGCGCCCTGAAGCTATAGGTGCACGAGTCCAGGGGGCGGCGGGACCAAAGGGAACAGCCACCTGCACAGTGAGCCTTCAGGGGGTCCCGGTCCTCGCCTGGGAGGCTCCACTTCCTGCCTGCCAAGCTACCCCCCGGGGGGCTGTGGGCAGAAACAGAACCACAGGGACCAATCCAGCTGGGGCTGCAACAACCAGACTCTCCAGCGGCCCCTGGCCCTACAAGGACCACCCCCCTCCCTCCTGGCCCTTCTGCCTGGAGCATGCGGTCCGGCCAGTCAGACTCTGCAGGTCCAGGCAGTGGAGAATCCGTCGGGAGAAAGAGCCGGTGCTTCCTCAGCTGGAAGAAGAGGCCGATGACTCAGAGGCAGGACTGTGACAGCGGGCAGAGGGGGTCTGTCGGAGAGCCATCAGCAGAAACCTTCGCAGGGACCCCCTATGTCACAGCGCTCAGGGGCTGCAGAAAGATGCTGGACCGGGAGGGGTGAAGACGGAGGACCCTGCCTGCAGGCCTCCCAAGCCTCGCAGATACACCCACTGGCTTGGGGGGGGGGGCGGTCCCAGGGGTCTCAAAGACCTCAGCAAGAGATGCCACCAGCAACCCCAGCAGACGTGGCTCTGTCGGCCACTGGAGTGTCCTCACCACCTGGGAGGGCACTTCTTAGGTGACTTGCAAGCAACAGGTACAGAAGAGATGGCAGTTCCCACTCTTCCTATTTTGCACCGACTTCCGAAAAACCGTGGGTGGCTCGGAGAAGCTGCCAAGATCGCTAGCAAGAATTTTTCTTCAAGTCCCACGAGGTCCAGGGAAAGACCTAGGAGGCCGGTGAGGGGAAGACCCTGGAGCCGCACTCTGTACTTGAAGACCCTGGCCTCACGCGTCCAGAGGGCTTAAGTCAGACAGATCTGAGGATTTCAGAGACCTAGTGGCCTTGTGGAAAGTGCCAGAAAGACCTTGCCTGGGTGACGTGGCTCTCCTCCAAGGTTGCTGATGAGCATAAGGCTGTAAGACGGCTCAAGAGCTCAACCTGCCCCGCCTCAACCAGGCCCCCGACACCCGACAAGGAGTGAAGCAAGAAAACTGCCAAGATGAGAAATGGATAAACTTGCAGGGTTGGTGGCGGACGACCAGCAGCTGCCCCGAGAGCCAGGCGGAGCTTGGCCTCGGGGACACAGCTGTATAGGTGGCTGCAGCACGGGATGCATGCTCACAAGCTTCCAGGTCCACTGCAGTACCAGCCTGAGGGCTCCAGAGTCCACTCCGGGACAGTTCAGAGAGAGAGGTATCGGGAGGGCAGAGTGCCACCTGCCCGACTGGCCGAGAGAAGACGATGAAACGTTTCTTCTTGGGGCGAAACAGCTGGCTCTGCCACATGGTTCCACCCGGCCCTTCCCCCAGGTGAGCTCTCTCTGCCCAGAGCTGCTGCCAAAGAAGGAAGCGGAGCCTGGAGCAGCCACGGGAGGGAGCGCCAGCCCCGACGGATGGGGCGTCCCAGTTACGCTCAGGAGGCAGCGGTGGACACACTCTGTCCACGGCCCCCAGCCACGCCAGCCTCTCGGGGTTCTGTCCGAGTGGCCCTAGCCCCTCGGACTCGGTGGACGGGAGAACGGGGCAGGCTCCCTGGCCTCAAGAGGAACGGGGGAAGAGCCTGCGATCACTTGGCTGTCTGAGCGGTTCAGGAGGGCAAGCCTCCTGACGAAGGGGCAGAGCAGCCGGGCGGAGCGCAGAGATGTGCTCCGAGAGAGGATGCCAAGGGAGCGAGTCCGGGGACGGAAGGTCCAGCTCTGCGGAGGGGCGCCCTGAGCCCGGGCCCCGCCACTGGGCCCCAGCGCTCCCACGTGACTGGGCCTTCCGCCTCACTAACCTTGGAGCCGTGGGACGGTTTGGTCTTCTTGGGGTCAGAGAAGGCAGAGAGTGGAATTGTGGGTAACATGGGGTAGTCGGGGCTGGGCCTGGACACCGTTTCTGCTCCTTCGGGCATTACCATCACCTAGTGATAAAGAAGAGACAGATGTTATCAACGAGCAAGGAGGCAGGCTGGAAATCCGATGGGCAAGAGGAAGCCAGCCTGCGGAGCTTCCCTCCGGGAGGGGCCGAGTGCCGAGCGCTGGAGCCAAGCGGGGCCGGGCAGAGAGCGAAGAGAAGCCGGGTCCCAGGATGGCTGGGCGCGGTGGGCCAGGCCGGCCGAGAAGACGCGGAGCCGTGGCCAAAGCTGCCCCGCACGCGGCGGTGCAGACAGACCAGAAGCGCGGTTGGCACGGGCGGGAAGCCGGCCGGACACCCAAAGCAGGCAGCAGCAGCGGAGGGGGCAACCTCTGCAGAACGTGTGTGCCCGATGCCCTGGGCCCCGGGCCCCGGGGCCGAGCCCTCCTCCACCGTGAGGCGGGTGAGGTGGACAGACAGGGAGAGTGCGGCCAGGCCAGAGGAGAGCTGCGTGGGGTGGGCGCGGGGGGAGGGCCCAGAGGAGGGAGGGTCCGGGGTCCTGCTAGGAGGTGCCCGGGGAAACACCTGCCCACTCCAGCCAGGCTCCTGAGGCCCCGGCTGAAGAGGGAGAAGGCGGTGGGCAAGTGCTCGAAATACTGACACTGCAAATTGACCCTAGTAGCAGTCAGCGCTCAGAGGGAGCCTTCCAGGCGCTGATGAGACAGAATAAAAGAATAAAGCGCACATACAAAAAAGAAGAAAGCATTTAGCTTGGTAGAACAGGCACCATGAATAACCCTGAGAACCTGGGATTCCCCGACGAGCCAGCGTTTCATCTCAGGGGGCCAAGGTCACGCCTGGCTGCGGGGACGCCGGGTCGAAAGGAGGGCGGTGGAGCCCCTCGCCCCCCAAGCCCTGCAGCGGGGCCCGAGGCAGTGCTGCTCACAGGAGCCTGTCCGACCACCACGCTCTGAACCAGGCTCCCAGAAGCCGTCTGCCCCACCAGGCCCGGGATCACACTGTTGGCGACCCGCACACTCCAGGCCACAGGAAAGCAACGGAGAGCGCAGCCCAGGAGAACGGCGGGGCCACGGGACGCCTCAGTGCGTCCACCCGCAGACCTTTTCCTTCTACTTTCGCTGCAACTTCTCTCCCTTCAAATGAAGGTCCCAGAGCAACCCTATCCCAGGACAGCACGTGGAGGCCTCCCGTGTTGCTGCCTCTCTGTGACAGCCCTTTGGGGCACATGGCTCCACGGGGGCCCGTCTCACCCCTGGCCTCTGAAGGAGCCTCTACCTCTGCACAGCTCAACTGCCGACGGGGCAAAGGATGAGACACAAGCTGAGGGGCCGGGCAACCGCCTGGCACAGCGGGAAGCAGCTCAGGTCACCGCTGAGGGTGTCTGAGCCTCATGCGAGGAGCGACTGGGCTCAGGCAACCCCAGGGGAAGGGGCCGCACAGAAAGCAGTCCTCGCGGGCTCACCGACGGCCCACTCCTCCCGCGCTTCCAGCGCCGACATCGACGTCAACGCAGGCAGGCTCCGGGCCTATCCGCCACCGGATGGCAAAGGCGGCGCCACTGGGACCCAGAGCCCCAGAATGGCAAACAGGGACCAGGACTCAGGGCTCGGGAGCCACCGTCCCATAAAGGTCTCGGGCAGCTCCTAAGACCAGAAAGCACTGCTCTGCCATCAGCCTGGGGCCTGAAGCCCGCAGCCCCAAAGGGCGAGAAAGTTCCTGACCAGCCAACCGGCTCTCCAGGCAGCCCCAAAGGGCCAGAACAGCCCCCAGCAGAGACCACAGGGCGGCAGCTCGCGGGCCTCCCTCCCTCCCTCCCAAACTGCAGGCCGCGCCTGCCCTCCCCACCTCCCTCCCCCGCCTCTGCACACCTCCTCCTCCTCCCCGCCCTCCAGTTTTATGTGTTTAGATGATGCTCACTGAACCTTCATCTCCTCATAGCAAAGAAAACATCTTTTTTTTTTAATTTCAAAACGTTTTAGTTTTTAAAAAATAAAATAAATGACTATAAATGATACAACCAGTTTTCCCATGTGACGCTAAAGGTTAAAAAAAAAAAAAAAACTTTACGTGGGGAGCCAAGGTCTCGGTGCCTGGGTCCTGGGGCTCTGAGAGGCCCGTGGGCGCTCTGTGTGTCTGTCTCCCAAAGAGAGGTGACCATGAAAGCTTTTGGGGAACACCCGGGAACACCTCAGGAAATACTTTGGAAAATATGTGGCAGCGAAAATGAGGTAGAGAAGCAGAGCTGGGGGAGGACCGCTGAACCCGGCAAACTCAGGGCCAACATCTGTGTAAGCTGACTCTGCACCTCCCGGCTCTGTGACTGGACTCCGTCAGCCATCATGTGCTAGATTAGAATCGCACACTAATCTTTGACTAGGAACACAGCATAACTTAATCACGTATTCTGCGATGAATACGTGATTGCTTTCATATTTTTAAAAAAGTTTATAGAAAGACCCAACTGAATTAAGTGAACAGGAAAGGACTGCTCCCTAGAGCCAAAGAAACCCAAGCCAAACACCCTGCACGCACTGGGGCTGTGGGCCTGCCTCCACGACATACACGCGCGCACACAGAGGCTCTCGTGCCCCCGGCCCGACTCCTCCGTCCCAGGCTCGGGATGTCCGCATGCTCAGCCCACCGCCCTCGGCGCAGGCCAGTCCTCCTCCACGCCCGAGCACCCCACCCCGCTCTCCAAGGGCCCTGCCACGTGCACGGGGATCGCTGGCCACACAACTCGCTACGGAGACCTAAGTTCTGAGAGCCTGTGTCACCAGGACAAAACCGCCAGGAGCCAGGAGCGCGCATCAGCAAGGAGCCCCTACAGAGCCGCGGCTGCTCCCCTCGATGACACAGCCCCCGCGAGGCCTTGCTGATCTGGTTAAGACTGGCTCCGGCACTGTGCCAAGCTGACAGACCAGCCTCGCGCCCATTCCTGCCCCCTCCCCCCCGCCCCGCCCCACCTCCATGGAGGAGGATGCTAATTACCCACAGCCAACAAGAAGCTACAGGGTAACTAGAGACTAGTTAGTCACTCGCAGCGGACAACACCCTAGCGCAGACTCGGGACGCCTGGGTCCCATCCAAAGCTGCTGGGCGCCACCCGTGCAACCTGCCCCTCTGGGTCTTGGGTGCCCGACCACACGCTGGAGAGCCCCGGGCGCCCCCAGCACCAGGGCCGCCCAGCGCTGGGGGCCATGTCGGGGCACGTGGAGCGGCACACTCACCCCGCCGGCCATCAGCAGCTTGTACCGGAACTCCACGGTGGGGTTGTTGAAGGTGAGCTTCTCACAGCGCAGGTGGTTGACGGGCGGGTTGCCCTCCAGGTTCAGGAACAGGTCGTAGGTGAAGCAAACCTTCCTTGGCTCCTCCTTAAACAGAGAAAACAAGGAAGTCCACTCAGCGGGGTGGGCAGGAGGCTGCAGGGCAGCCACGGGCCAGGCGGAGGCACTCCTTGCCGCCGGGCCTGCCCCCCTCTCCCCTCGGACCCTCATCTGCTTCTCTGTGTGTGTGTGTGTGTGTGTCTCCCCATCGCTCCACTTATGCAGAATAAATCAACTTACTATTTGCAGAGCGGCAAAGCAGGCCCCACGACAGAAATAAAGATCATCAGGAGGATGTTCTCAGCTGGTTAATGGAGCAGTCCTGCCGATGGTGTGCGGAGCCCCGCACACACATGCCCCTCAACCCTCAGCGCTCGGCCCACGGACGGGGAAGACGACGCTCCAAGACACACAGCTGCTCAGCGACAATGCTGAGACCGGACCCCAGGCTCTAGGACCAGATCCTGCAGCCTCAACCCCCGGCCCCTTTCCTGGAAGGGAAATTTCTCCAAAGACATACAGGCGGCCAATAAGCCCACGAAAAGATGCTCAACACCATTAACCACTAGGGAAATGCAAATCAAAACCACAAAATACTGCCTCACACCCACTAGGATGGCAATTATTTTAAAAAAGGAAAATAACAAGTCTTGGCAAGGATGTGGAGAAACCAGAATCCTGGTGCACTGCTGGCAGGAAGGTAAAATGGTGGTCCCTTTGGAAAAGTGTATGAAAGTTCCTCAAAATGTTGAATACAGAGTAACTGCATGACCCATATATCTCCCCTAGATGTATACCCAAAAGAAATGAAAATACACATTCACATAAAAACTTGTACGCCTATATCCACAGCAGCATCACTCACAATAGTCAAAAAGCGGAAACAACCCAAGTGTCCATCAACAGGTGAACGGATAAACATATTGTGGTCCAGCCATATAATAGAATGGTATCCAGCCACAAAAAGGAATGAAGCACTGACACATGTTACCACATGGATGAACCTCAAAAACACGATGCTCAGTGAGAGAAGCCAGACACAAAAGGCCACGCAGTATGGGATTCCATTTACATGAAGTGTCAGAACAGGCAAATCCAGAGACAGAGAGTGGCTTCATGGTTGCCAGGGGCTGGGGGAGGGGAACGTGGAAACTAACTGCAAATAGGGATGAAGTTTCCTTCTGGAATGATGAGACCGTCCTGGAACTAGAAAACTGTGATGACTGCACGACCCTGTGAATACGCTAAAACCCACCAAATTGGTGTGCTTTAAAAGGGTGAATTTTCTGGTATGTGAATTACACCCCAATTTTTTAAAGTGCTATCCGTGGGAGAGAGAAAACTAGGAGTATGGGGAGCCAGTGGAGGTCTCTCAGCAGTGCACAGGTGAGGAAGGAGGGCAGGTCGGTCAGGCTGAGGAAGGAGGGGCAGGGCAGCTGAGCCCTCTCGCTGGCACTTCCCGGGCTGGCTTCTCTTTGCCCCTTCCTCCTGTGGTGGTGCACCAGGGCCCCGGCCACCCCGCCATCCCTGGGCAGATGGCGCGTGGTGAGTGCGGTGAGCTGGTGATGCGGGGAGTGGGAGCCTGGCTGGCCACACGCCCGCTTCTGAACAAAGGGGACAGGAGTGAGGTCCTGCAGTTGCACTTGGACGACTCTGTCCCCCCATCCAGGCCACAAAGGTAGAAGGTGCATCTGTCACGCGACGGAGCCGCAGACCCTGCCCTCCAGGAGCTGCCAGTCTGGGGCAGAGAAGACAAGTAAACAGGCCTTCTCGAGCCGACCCGACGCCACCGACAGCGACCCGGCCCCTCCCCTGGCAGCCCCTGGCCCCAGGAAGAGTGGGTTTCTACCCGCCCACCTGCACCAGACTTGTGCAAGGTGCACAGTGACCTAGTCTGAGGTGATGAGATGAGGGAGGTCAGCCGAGGGAGGGCTTTCCTTTCCAAACCAAAGAAGTGCAAGAAAGTCTCAGCATTTCCCTTCTTCCTGCCGAACGGTGAGACGGTACACGGTACACCTGCAGGCCAGCATCAGCCACGGCACAAGCATGGAGGGAAGCCGAGAGCACCCCAGGCGGGCAGCCCTAGCACCACAGAGCTGCTGCCTCCCACTTCTTGTTAAGGAAGAGAAAGCAGCCCCCGGTAACCACTGTTACGCCCCTACATGCGGCCAGTGCCCCTCCTCTGTGTCCACCCATATGGAGGCATTTGTCACACTGGGTGTGTGTCCCCATCAAGCTGGGAACCCCTGGAGGCAGCGGCTGTGGGGACTCCTGCCCTGCACCCCCCTCCCCGGGTGCTAGCCCTGGGGAGGCGCTCCATATTCGCCAAAAGAATGAAATGTGACCACTGATAGGAGAGGGGCCTGACCCAACAGTGGGGGTGGGGAGGGGCCAGGAAGGGCCCGTGGAGGCTGTGACAGGCTTGGAGAACAGCTAGAGGGTGCAGAGAAGCGCCACAGGCCACAGCGTCCTCTCTGGGACCCCGAGAGTCCACGTGGCTGCAGCTGGAGGGGAGGGTGGACAGCAGTGGCAGCAGGGGACCCAGAGAGAAGGGCCTTGGCCGCCACTGAGAGGGTGAGCCTCATCCTGGGGGCAGAGGGCTCTACGGGGGTTGAGGCTGGGGAAGAGAGAGCCCAGATTCATGTGCTGGGGAACAAACAGCCTCTGGCTGGCAGAACGTCTGTCGAGACTGGGAGCAGGGCCTGAAACTGGCGAACAAAGGAGGCGGGAGGAAGCAAGCATTTGTCCCGCTTTCCCACTAGGTAAACACACAGACGATGAGAGGGGTAAATGGCACAAACGTATCCCGGCTACTACATGAAGAAGGAACAAGATTACCACCGATCTGTGACTCCTGACAGGTCGGTCACCCAGGCGCTGTCTGTCAACCCTGCCAATATCACCAGCACGGACCACCTTCCCGGGAAGACTTTACCTCCAGATTCAAGTGCACATTGTCAGGGAAGACACAGATCAGGGGACTGTGCTAAATGCAGACACCACGGGGACGAAAGCAGCAACAAGGCAGACGGTACCAAACTCTACGGGACAAATGACGCGGCTTCTCCAACAAATAAAGTGCAAAGAAACAAAAAAAAAGAAAAAGAAAAACAAGGTAGAAGGAGAATCTATAGATTCAAAGAGACTTAGGAGACAACCCCCTGAATCACAACGTGCGGGTCCGGCCAAGATCCTGATTCAGACAGGAAAGAGCTTTAGGCTGGGGATTAAAAAATTGATAATTTGCAGGCGTGACACTGGTATTGTTATACTATTAAAAAGCAGCCCTGGGACTTCCTTGGTGGTGCGGTGGTTAAGAATCCACCTGCCAATGCAGGGGACACGGGTTCGAGCTCTGGTCTGGGAAGATCCCACATGCCGCTGAGCAGCTAAGCCCGTGTGCCGCAACTACTGAGCCTGCGCTCTAGAGCCCGTGCGCCACAACTACTGGGCCCGTGAGCCGCAACTACTGAAGCCCGTCTGCCTAGAGCCCGTGCTCTGCAACAAGAGAAGCCACCGCGATGAGAAACCTGCGCACCACAACGAAGAGTAGCCCCCACTCACAGCAACTAGAGAAAGCCCGCGCGCAGCAACGAAGACCCAACGTAGCCAAAAGTAAATTAATTGATTTTTTTAAAAAAAGAAAGAAAAAAATAAAAAGCAGCCCTTATCTTTTAGAGACACAGTCTGAAACACTGACACATGAAATGATGATGCCTGGGATTTGCTCCAAGATGACGCAGGCAGGGGGTGGCAGGCCACAGACAGCTCCCAGGTGCCCGTCCCATCACCCCGTCTACTCCTGCAGGTGCTTCCAACTTTCCCCAGTCGCCTTCCGAGTGGACACAGGGCAGTGAGGCTACAGGCTAGGAGGAGGAACTCGGCTGAGGGCACCTGTGTGTCAGCAAGGGGAGGTCAGCAGACAGCTGGCTGTCCCCCTTGCAGGGCACAGGGTCAGGCTGGGTCTGGGGCTCGTCTCTCCTGCACAAGGCCTGCCCTCCTGAGCCTCGGCTTCCTCACCTGTAAGGTGGGAGGATGAGCTACAGCCACAGGGCTCAGCTTTGCGCCATCAAGAAACGGAAACCACTGTTTTCACCAGGAAGAAGCGGAGGCTTGACGAGGGCACGTGGAGATGCAGCCCATACACGGGACCCCCGCGGCTCAGAACCAGGCCTTCCTCTTGCCTCTGCCCTCTCTGGGTGACACCCCCCCGCCCCCCCCCCCCAGCCTGGTGGTGCAGCTGCAAGGCTGGTCTAGCCACTCCCCCAGTCCCTGGCCCCTCAGCCAGCCCCTCCTCGTCTCCTCTGGACCACTCGCTGCCCCCACCACCCAGCTGCTTCTGCTGCGGCCTCCTCTCAACCCCATGGCGTTTGAACCGGCTCCTGGCTTATCCCCAACCCACTCCTTTAAAGCCCGCCAATGGCTTCCCTCCGAGGGCCTCCTCTGACCATTATCCCCAATCACAGCCTTCGTCACGGTCCACAGGACGCATGTCTGTTTTCTGTCCACCCACCCTCTGGACAAAGGGACCCCTTCTGTTCCTATGGGGCAGCGCTGAGCAAGCACCCATGTCTGCTGAATGTGCCCACGTACTCGTCTGTCCTACAGAAACTTCACGGGTGCCCGCCATGTGCCCACAGCACGACCAGGGCTGAGGAGGGTCTCCAGCGTCCTGAAGCCCTCAGGGCAGCAGCGATGCTGACGTGATGTCGACTGCTCTGTAATGTAACTCCATGGAGCGTCCCTGAGGCCAGGCACTCTTCCAAGCACAGGTGCTCTTACTGTCCCCATTTCACAGATGAATAAACTGAACCAGAGGCAGAGCACATGCCCGGTGCCAAGAGGCCGGTCAGCAGGGAGCCAGGACGCCCTCCAGGCAGGCGGTATCCTCTGGAACCCCTGGCTCTTGGAGCGGTTCTCACACCCACACAAACCAAACAGGGCAACGCGTTGGCCCGAGACAGCACCCAGGAGGAGTTCTCTGGGATGCCCAGGTGAGTGGTGAGGAGCAGAGCCAGGGGGCGGCATGTGGGCTGGGCAGGGGCCTCCCCCAGCACCCAGCATGTGCCCCAGCGCACACTGATGATCAGAGCTCCCTCGGGACAAGACCTGGGGCCTGAGAGGCTTAGGAACTTCCAAGAGGGTGGCGGACCACTTCCTGCCCAGCCCCCAGGAAATCAGCCTCCTGAGAAAGCCAAGAGGCAAGCAGCACCATGGCACCCCAAGAGCCAGCAGCACACTAGGTGAGGGGTGGCCAAGTTCAAGGTGTGCAGGGCAGCAATCCCAAGAGTAACTAACATCCTTAGTCATTCCAGTGGGACCCCTGGACCCTCGGGATCCCGAGGCCGGCCTCAGGGGTTCTCAGGCCAGGCCCTGGGCCACTGGCCACAGGCCAGCATCTCTCTCCAGCCTCAGCAAACTAAGATGCGGAGGAACTGGCCAAACTGGTGTCAGCGCCCAAAGCCAGCAGCACACACACCTGTCCACAGCGCGGGGAGTGGAGGTCATGGGGCCCGTCCAGGCCAACAGCCCCCAGCCCTGGGCCAGCTGACTGAAGCTCTGCATTGGGCCCCGTCCACCACCTCAGAAACCACCCCCGGGGCCATCTCCAGGGCCCCCCTCTGCTGCAGCTGGCAGGGCTGGCCCGGAGGACCCCCAGGTCAAATGGAAGACTCCCGCAGCCTCACTAGCCGAGGAGGACCCCCAGGTCAAATGGAAGACTCCCGCAGCCTCACTAGCCGAGGAGGACCCCTGGTTCCTGAGGACCCTGGGGCTGTTTCCTCTGCCCTCGCTGGTCCCTCGGGCCTGTTCGACGTTTCCTGTGAGAGGCCCCGGGGTTCGCATATGCTGAGCTTAAAGGACAACCAGGTAAACCTGAATCTGACCATGGCTCTAGACCTAACTGGCAGTTTACAGGGCTGTAGTCAGCAACATCCCTATGGGACCACAATACACCTGAAAATGCTTTGCAAGGGAGAGAAAGGGAGAGAGATGGAGAGAAAAAAGATTTAAAGAAGCTTAAGAGACACAGCAATTAGTAGCAACGTACTGACTTTATTTGAATCCTGATGTGAACAAATTATTTAAAATATATATACGTGAGACAGGGAAACTCTGATATTATTGGATATTTGACAGTATTAAAGAATTATTGATTTATTAATTTCTAGATTTGATAATACTGTTTTAGGTTTCGTTCTGTTTTTAAAGAGTCTTATCTTTTATAGACATGGGCTGAAACATTTACAGAGTAAAAAAAATAGGATGCCTAGCACCTGATTCAAGACATGCTGGGTTATATAGCAGAAACTAACACACAATGATACTCCAATAAAGATGTTAAAAAGAAAGAAAAAAGAAAAAAAAAAGACATGCTGGGAGCAGAGACGAGAACAGGCCCGCGTGCAGGCGAGTAAGTGCTGAAGCCGGGCGGTGGGCGCTATGTGGTGGTTTGCTCTGCTGCCCTCTCTACTTCTGCATCTATTTCTTGGTTTTCTATCTTTAAAAGTTTAAATATGCACGCCTGGCCCCCCCCCAGCCTTCCCCACAGCTCCGCATTCGAGCATCTACTGACTACCTACATGGGCTGCCTGTATCCTGGTACTGGGGACAAGGGTGCAGGCAGGCCCGGGGCCACCCTCCCACCGTCCCCAAGATCCTCCGTGGCCGCAGGTTTACGTCTCCCCCCGCCCCCCGGCCCCACGTGCCGCCCTGCTGCCAGCCCTCCCTGCGGTCAGGCGCCAGGCGGCAGGTTTTACTCAGCGCCTTATTTCATCCTCCAAAAGCTCTGAGAGTTAGTCACTGCTCTCACCGCCCCTCGGGCAAGGAAACTGAGGTTTCGTGGCATTTAATCATCTGCCAACGCCACACAGAACCAATAAAGGCCGGACACCGGGTCGGCACACCACAGCCTCGGGCGTGTGCAGACCCCGCGCTTCTGTGCACTCAGCTCCTCCGGCCTGGCCCGCGGGTCCCCGGTCCAGGCCGACCAGAACGGGGCTTCCAGGCGGCAGGAGAGAACTGCGGACGGCCCGGGAGAGACAGCGAGGGAAGCAACGCCTGAAATCCCACTGCCAGGATCAAGCCTACCCGCCTAGTAAACATGTGTTCGGGGAGGGCCACTGAGGCAGCCTGCAGGAGTGACGGTGGCCCTCAGCTGGGGAGGGAAGGTCCATGATGGCTGGTCTAAGCTGAGGGGCTCGCTAAGCAGACAGCACGAAGAACTCGGCAGAGCTGCGGGTACTGACACAGCAGGGTCCACAGATATTTAGTTTGGAATTGCATCTCTCTTTCTCCCTCCCCCTCCCCCCAACTCACTCACACACATACACACAGAAGATGATGTTGTTTCTGGAAGGTGACTTACAGTGGTGACAGTGGCCACTTCAAGGAAACAGGCTGGAGAGGAGACCCGGATTCCTCGCAGCCTCCATATATCACCTTTGCAGTTAGAAGTAAGAGAAGAACTTTAAAAAAGCGTTCAGGAAAGCAGTGCAATGTGGGCTGAAAACCGTGGGCTTTGGGGTCTGAGACCTCCCAGGTGTCACACTGCTGCCTTGCTGTGTGACACCGGACCTGCCACTCCACCTCTCTGAGCCTCGGTGAGAGGAGGAAATAAACCCCCAGGGTTCTGGGTGCACAAGGGAAGGCAGGAGGAGCGGCTGTGACTGGCCGACAGCAGCTGTCAGGTGGCCCAGGAGGCCAGGAGGCCGCCCCGCGGGTGACCCCAGGGCCTGCCAGGGCCGGGTGCAGGGGGCACGGTCACTGCAGTGCTGCAGGAGACAGTCAGAGAGGCAAACCACCAAGACACCAGTCAGGACGGCCCAGCTGGAGGTCAGGGGTGCCAGGGACATTCTCTTTCCTTGAAAATGTACCTCTGACATCTGAACATAATGGTGCACGCCCACTGAGGGAAGCTCAGACAAAACACAGTGACCCAGGGGGCAGACTCTGGAGCCCACTGGCTCCTGCTCTTGCTGGGGACATCGAGCAGGTGACATCATGCAGGTGACACCACCAGTTCCTGCCCCGGCTTCCTCACCTGTGAAATGAAGTAACAGACCCCAGAAACGCTGGTCGCCATTCCACAAGGACGTGGACAAGCTCCAAGCCCCGCTGCCCGTGGAGGAAAGCAAGAGCAAACCCACAAATCCAGGACAGGAGGAAAGCCCACTGCTCTAGAGCAAAGCCTCACTCACACACGAATGTAAAACCCACGGGGGAACGGCTGGAGACACACACACCACCACTCACCCCTTAGGAGCAAAGACGCTGGGGGACGGAGGCATGGAAAGGGAAGAGTTTCGCTTTTTTTTTTTTTTGCTCTGCATGCTTCAGTGTTGTCTGAATTTTTGGTAACCTATATCCTGAATATATCAGTGTATTGATAAGCAATTAGAAATTAAAACAAGGCAGCAGAAAGGCAAAGACTACAATTCAAAGAGCTTTGTATGGAAACAAATACTTTTATGCCTAAAGTTAGCTTCTATTATCTGGAGCCCTAACAATAGTTAGGCCCCAAGCGAACACCAAAAAGGGTGAGAAAGGAGCCAGCAATACGAACACACACGTAAAATGGCAATCTGACAAGGAAACCTGGACCAAAACAGACAAAAAAGAAGAAAGGACGAGGCGTCCTGGGACGAGCCCATGAGTGCTTGGAGCCCAGGGGGACCCAGGCTTCGCTGGTCTCCTCCCTGGACCTCACTGCCCCCTATCTAAGACCCGCCCCCCCATCCCCAGTGCTGTCAAGACAAAGAGACACAAGAGCCAGGTATGCAAAAACGCGGATCACCTCTCAACCTGGGACTGAGGCTGCCTGAGGCGAAGCTCCCTCCAAGAGAGCACCAGGGCTGATGTGGACAAGCCCCCTCCCACTGCCTGCGCCCCCCTCACTTTGGGGGGCGACAGTGCAAACGCTCGGCTACACAAGTGGGTCAGGCCGCACCTCTTCTCTCACTCATTCGCTCTTTCAAGGCATGCCTCTCCGGGGCTCCACCCCCACCCTCTAGGAAATACAGATGCTTCTGGGGTCCCACACGGAGGAGCGGAGGGATGATGCTGCGGGGAAAGACGAACCGAGGCGCAGCTGGCCGGCATCCACGCGGCCTGCCACAACTTGGCAGCCCCTGACCTTTTCCTTGGTCTCCTCCCACCATGTCCCCTCTGTCCTGGCTCCTCGGGGATCCACCAGCGAGGCCAACCCCCCCCCCCGTTGCTTCGACCAGCAATTGTCCCCGGCGCAGAGCAGCCGCCAGCAGCCGCGCCGCAGAGGGCTGCCCGCCCCCTGAACCCAGCAAGGCCCCTGAGAGCCTGGGAGCCGAGGGGGTGTGCCGGGAGGGTGGTCCCACCAGGGGTGAGGGCCTAATCACTCAAGACCCACTCTCACCCGCCGTCTCAACCCACACTGAGGGCAAGTGGGGAAAGCCTGACTGGCCGCCACCAGCAAGCCAGGCACCCAGAGCCGCTTCTGCCCGGGGGGCGGGGGGGCTGAGGACGTGGGGGCCAGAGCACCGCCCACAACATGTCGCCGGTTCTGCCACGCTGCCCACGCTGTCGTCCCCCCAGCACAAGTCAGCGGGAATGTCAAAGACAAGGCCTCTGAGGGTTTCCGGCTCAGAAGCCGGCCTCGCTGTTTCAACTTACTTTAAAACAAACAAACAAAAAATCCTTTCTGAATAAAGCCACGCAAACTTCCTAGTAAAACGTACCAAGACACCCTTTCTGTGACTTCAGCTAATGGCATCTGAGAAAAGTCACGGAAAGTCAGTGATGGTGAGCACTCAGTGTCCAGTAATAGCTTGCTGTGGGGCGGGAGTGCAGGGCAGGGAGGATGTCTAATATTAGCAGAAAACCACCAGAGTAAACTTCTTCACGTTTTACGTTTCTGAAAATCGGGCTGTGTCCTGAAGTCAGCAGGCACCCATGATGTGTTCTCTTTCTCCTCCCGAAGTGTGTCATTAAGTGGACGGTACATCTCACAATGAAGAGGGGCAGAGACCAGAGGAAACGGGGCCAAGGTCAGCTTCGGGGAAGTTTTCGCAGCCCAAACAGCCCAGCTGAGGGCTCCACACCCATGTGTGCCCAGGCCAGTGTTCACTCCCTAACAGACGTCCGCAGGGCACAGGCGAGGGCCGCTGGCCCGATGTGGGATATGACAGAGCAGGTGTCTCTGAACTCAGACGACCTCTCATCCCCACCCTGCCACTGACCCTCTTCTCTCCTCTTGGTCTCACCAATCGCTCCAAGCCAGAAACTCAGGACTAAGGGGCAACCAGCTTTAATTTGAAAAAGAAAAAAATGAGATCAGCTCGTCCGCACCTGCTCTCACCCAAGACCAAGCCCCCAAGCCCCCCTTCACGTGGATACTTCAGGGCCCCTGAGCCCTAGACACCGACCCTGCTTCCCCAGGACACGGACAAGTACTTCTCGCTTGTCAGCCACTGAGTTACTCCCAGGAAGGCCTGGGCCAGGTCTGCCCAGTCATGTGACCGTGCTGCCACCAGACAACCTGGGACAGGCCCGGGAGAGGTGCCTCACCGCAGAGTCTGAGGCCAAGGCCACAAGATCTCACAACCGAAGAGGCAGATGGACCCAGAGGGGTCAGAGGGATTGACCCCTCGCTGAGGGTCTAGAGCACACCCACCTGCCACGCACGGGCCTGAGGGGCCTTTTACACAGCGAGCGTGACCGCATCACACACAACCGGGCTGATCTCTCCAATGCTCCCCAACGCGCTCACCCCTCCCACCCCGGCCTGCCTTTGAACCCACGTGTTCCCAACCCTCACCAGGAAGGGTGTCTTCCCATCCGCTGTGTCCCGCGGGCTCCCACCCACCCGCAAGGCTCTGAGTAAGCCTGGCTTCCTAAGGGAAACCTTTCTCGGCACCCCTCCCCCCTCACTTCTAAGCGGGTCCCTGTGACGCGCTGGCAGCACCCACGTCACGGCTTCAGAGCACTGAGGACTGGTGCTGACCTCGCTGCCCTCATCCCTGCTTGTCCAGGGATGTCCAGCGCCCTGTCGGTCTGGGCGCTCCACCAGACGTGGGACCGGATCCGCTTTGGTCCTCATTGTGTCCTAGACTCGGTAAATATCTGCTGCTTGAATAAATCAATGAAACTGCAGCAAAAACAAAACAGAACAAAAACACCCCAAAAACAGGAGAAAAGCAATTCCCCCTCCTCACTGTAAATAAATAAACTTTTCTAAAAACCCTCAACTGCAAAGAATAAATGACAATGGCATTGCCTTCTAGATACCATCTTCCTACAGGCAATTTCCTTCTGCCTCTTTAAACAGCTGTTTCCGAACACGCTGCCAGTGGGTGGGCTGCAAAAACAAACTCATGGGTTTTTAGATTCCCTTTGCCAGACCCAAAGCACAAGCCATTAAAGAAAAAACAATGGTAAACTGGACTATCAAAACGTAAAACTTTTGCTGGGCAAAAGATACTGTTAAAGAGAATGAAAAGACAAACCACAGTCTTGGAGAAAATATTTATAAATCATGTACCGGATAAAGAACTTGTACCCAGAGTATATAAAGAACTATTCAAACTCAACAATAAGAAAAAAACTAACCTAATTAAAAAAAAAAAAAAAAGACAAAAATTCTGAACAGTCACTTCACTTCTCCAAAGAAAATATATGAGCTGCAAATAAATACATGAAAAGATGCTCAAGTGTCATCAGCCATCAGGGAAATGCAAATCAGAATCTAATGAGACATTACTTCACGCCCACCAGGATGGCTGTAATCAGAGACAGAGAGTGTGGGCCGGGATGTGGGGACATTGGAACCTCGGACGTTGTTGGTGGGAAGGTAAAATGGGGCAGCTGCTGTGCCACACAGTCTGGCAGCCACTCAGAAAGTTAAACACAGCGTTGCCGAAAGACCCAGCGATGCCATTCTTAGGTATATGCCCAAGAGAAATGAAAACATATAGGCTCAGAAAAACTTGTTCACAAAACAGCTAATAGGTGGAAACACCCCAAACGCCCATCAGCTGATGAATGGATACACAAAAGGTGATCCACTCTGAATGGAATATATTCAGCCATAAGAAGGAATGAAGCATGACACATGCTACAACGTGGATGAACCTTGAAAACATTACACTAAATAGAAGAAGCCAGTCACAAAAGGCCATAGAGTATGTGATTTCATTTATGTGAAACATCCAGAACAGGCAAATGCACAGAGACAGAGTGGATTAGTGGTTGCCAGGGGCTGGCAGAGGCAGGAATGGGGAGTGACTGCTAATGGGGACGGGGTTTCTTTTGGGGTGATGGAAATGTTCTGGAATTAGTGGTGATGGTTGCACTGTATGTTTTTAGCTCTGAATATGCTAAAAACCAATGAAATGTACACGTTAAATGGATGAATTATGTTGTATATAAATTATATCTCAATAAAGCTATTGAAGAGAGCTACCACTATCTGCCCATTAGAAAGGCAAAATGGGGGACTTCCGTGGCGGTCCAGTGGTTAGGACTTTGCCTTCTAATGCAGGGGGTGTGGGTTTGATCCTGGTCAGGGAGCTAAGATCCCACATGCCTCCCCGCCAAAAAACCAAAACATAAAAAAGAAGCAATATTGTAACAAATTCAATAAAGACTTAAAAAAAAAAAAAAAGGCAAAAAGAAGACAACAGAGCTTATCAAGCGCTGGCGAGAACACAGGGCAGCAAGACCCTCCTCCACTGCTGGCGAGGGTGTCAAGTGGCAGCCACTTCAGATGGCGGTGGGCAGTTTCTCATAAAGTTCCACCTACCTGTACTGTGTCACCCGGCAACCCCCCTCCTGGGTATTTACCCAAGGGGACTGAAAACTTACATCCACACAAAAACCTGTCTGCAAACGTTTAGGGCAACTTTCTTCATAATCACCAAGAACTGGAAACAACCCAGATGTCCTTCAACCAGCAAATGGATAAACAAATGCAGCATTATCCACACAATAAAGAGGAATGAACTATTCATTCATGTGACAACACGGATGAATCTTAAGTGCATCTCACTAAGTGAAAGAAACCAGACACAAAGGGCTACATATTGAAGGAGTCTATTTATGTGACATTCTGGAAAAGGCAAAACTCTAAGGATGGAAAACAGATGAGTGTTTTTGAGGGACTGAGGGTGGGGGGAGGAGCTGACTTCAAAGGGACAGCGGGAGGGGGTCTGGGGAGGAGTGAAGGGTTCTGTGTGGTGACGCT
This sequence comes from Eubalaena glacialis, assembly GCF_028564815.1. Classification (NCBI taxonomy): domain Eukaryota; kingdom Metazoa; phylum Chordata; class Mammalia; order Artiodactyla; family Balaenidae; genus Eubalaena; species Eubalaena glacialis. The sequence continues at coordinate 182,333,578 of NC_083719.1, read as the reverse complement.
GTGGTGGATGCATGACTCTATCATGTCAAAACCCAGAATGAACTTCACTGAAGACAAACTAAAATGGTGATAATAATAATAACCAGATGGGTGGGGAAAGGGAACCCCAGACAGAGCACAGACAATGACTAATGAATCTAACTGTATACACACAAATGACACAACCATACCAGCAACGATGCAGGAAAGGAGCTGTCACAAAGAACTTTTAACTGGATCCCAGAAGGCTGAAGACAAAAACTGCATGCAGACACCGTTACTTTACTTCTCGCAAGAATATGGCTTAGAGATTCTGAAACTACTTTCCAGATACACTAAGGTTAAACAAATAAGCAACTACATTGCAGGTAAGGAGAGCCAGGTGTCTCCCTTCAGAGAAATAAGTTAAAATCAGCAAGGGTGGGGGTGAGGGGTGTTCGAGGGAACTCAGTGGTGCTGGACCGGAGGTGGAGGCAGAGGCATGAACTTCTGTTTACTTTTGTGTTTACGTATACAGACAGGCGGAGGGATGAGCACAGGCGGGGCGGTTAGTATACATGCACACACTTCTCAGATCTGCCCTCTGAGGGGCCTAAAAGCAGTGATGCCCCAGGAGCAACGAACACGCTTTGCTCCCAGATCTTGGTTTTTAAATACCCTTCTCTAATAAAAGGGACCTCCTTGGATAAACGGCTGATTCTAGGGCTGGTGCAGGGGAAAAAACCAAGATGAGCTTGGAGCACCTTGTGGTGCCAGAAAGTGAGGAAGCACCCCCAAAAAGCACAGGAACATGATGAAAAGGCCCAGGGGCCAACCTGAGGGAGTGCCCACCCACCAGAGTGAGAACAATTTGAACTACCAAACAAATGACAATAGGCCTGGATTACAACCCCCCAAAACCCCACTAACATTCATGAATCCATTCTGATATAAATAAAGGGCTGAATAAATAAATAAATGCAGAAGGGACAACTACCTTACAGAACAATTCCAGCTAATAAATGTAGAAGGAATGAGTGAAATGGAAATCACCATAGAACACACTAATGGATGCCAAAACTAGTGAATGAAGCTTGAAAAAGAAACAAGTGATCTGCATAGTTTCAAAGTATCTCCCCCAAATAGATTATTAGTTACTGTGGTGGTTTTAACTCTGCCCACCAGGATGTGGAGCTTAATTTTTCTGCCCTTGAGTGAGGGCTGGCCACAAGCGACTGGTTTCTAACAGTATGGAAAGGGACAGATAGTAATTTCACAGGAGAGACTGGCAGATGCCCCTTAACCAGATCAAGGTAACAACCCTAATAATAAGTCGAGTTGGTATCAGGTCCACCCTACTATGATGTAATGATGGGGGTGGGGCACGGGGGGGGGGTGGTAGGGTGGGCTCCTCACCTCTGTGGTCTTCTTACCAAAACCTACAACCCCAGTCTAATCATGAAAAAACAAACCCAAGTTGGGGAGCATTCTTCAAAACGCCTAGCTAGTATATTTCAAAAACATCAAGGTCATGAAAGATAAGACTAAGAAATTGTCACAGATGGAAGGAGGCAAAAAAAGAGACACAACCACTAAATGCAAGGTAGGGTCCTGGATGGATTCCAGAACAGAAATGGGGAAATCCAAATGAAGCCTATTAACAGGAAGTACTGTACCAATGTTAATGTCTTTATTTTGATCACGTACGGTGCTCATGTAAGATGTTAACATTAGGGGCAGCTGGATGTGGGGTATATAGGAACTCTCTGTATGATCTTTGCAACTCTTCTGTGTTTCTAAAGTTATTTCAGACTTAAAAGTTAAAAAAAAATTCGTGACGATGAGCCAGTCCATCCTGGTTGGGTTGCTCAAGACACCTTTATGCACATTTGGAGCAACTTGGGTTTGCAAAGCTACCTCTTTCTTTGACTGTGAACGTTATGGAACCTAAAGACATATCAAGTCCTTCCAATAAAATCTAGTGTCCAAACTGAGATGTGCAGAAAGTGTAAAGCCAAATTTTAAAGACTTAGTATTTTTAAAAAGGAATGTATAATAGCTTGCTAATATTAAAATACTGACTACACATGTTGAAATGCTAACATGTGTAATGCTAATGGATATATTGGGTTAAATAAGTTACAGTACTAAAATTAATTTCACCTGTTTCTTGTAACCTTTTTTAATGTGTCCACTAAAAAGTTTCGAGTTACATACGTGGCTTACATATTTCTACTGGACAGCCAGGGCACAAGATATAATTCACTTGTTGGAACAAGAAGGGCTTCAAGGACCTCGGGACACTTCTGGGACAACGAACAGATATCAAGGGAGCATTTCAGCAAGACTCTGTTCATTTAATTGGTCCTAGGATACTTTACTCATCCTGGACACGCTGCCTTGTCCAGGCATGCTCTCTCAGGCCACAACCAACACCCCAGATCACTTTCCAAAGGAACAACTTAGCCACAGCTCGTAGGGTTTTCTGGGTCACATGTGATCAGAGGGTGACCATCTGGATCCCCCTGGATGAGCTCAAGCTCCCAACCCAGAGAAGTTCACATCACACATTCATTCTGCCCAGCAAATTCTGTCAGCATCTAAAAACGGGCACCTATCCAGGATTCCCAAAGAACTCTTACAACTCAACAACCAAATATACTACCCAATTCAAAAATGGGCAAAGGACATGAACAGACATATCTTCAAAGACGATATACAAATGGCCAAAAAGCACATGAAAAGATGCTCGGCATCGTTAGGCACTAGGGAAATGCAAACCAAAACCACAATGAGATGCACTTCACACCCACTAGAGACTGTGTGAAGGTTATAGGAGCTATTAGGTAAAATGCCTAACACAGCCCCTGCCCTATTATCATTCAATACTTTTCTCCCAAGTATAAAATTATCTGAGGTGTAACAATATTATAAGTAATACTGCTCAATATTTATTACATCTCCATAAGTGTAGAAGAAGCATATGACAAAATTCAACACTCGTTTGTGATAAAAACGCTCAACGAACTAGAAATAGAAGCCACAGATGAAAAGCCCACAGCAAACATCACACTCAACAGTGAAAGACTGAAAGCTTTCCTCTAAGATCAGGAACAAGGCAAGGATGCCCGCTTTCACCACTTTTATACAACACCTAGGAAGTAATAGCCAGAGCATTACGCAAGAAAAAGAAAAAAAAAAGGAAGAAAAGAAAAGAGAGGCATACAAATTGGGAAGGAGGAAGTAAAATTACCTCTTATTGAAGATGACATAATTTTACACGTAGAAAATCCCGGATTACACACAGACACAAAACTGTTAGAACTAATAAATTAGCAAAGTTACAAGATACAAAATCAACACACACAAAAAAATCAGCTGCAGTTCTATACACTAACAACGAACAATGTGAAAAGGAAATTAAGAAAACAATTCCACCTACAACAGCATCAAAAAGAATAAAATACTTAGAGATTAACCAAGGAAGTAAAGATTTGTACAATGAAAACTATAAAACATTGCCGAAAGAAATTAGACATAAATGAAAAAATATTCCATGCTCATGAATTCAGAAGACTTCGTATTGTTAAAATGTCAAACTACCTAAAGTAATCTAGGGATTCAATGCAATCCCGATCAAAATACCATTGACATTTTTTTTTTTTTTTGCAGAAATATAAAAATCTACCCTAAAATTCATATGGAACCTCAAGGGACCTCAAATAGCCAAAAAAATCTTTAAAAATAAGAATAAACTTGGAAAACTCACACTTCCTGACTTCAAAATTTACTACAAAATAGGGAGCCCAGAAATAAACCCACACATTTATGGTCAATTAATCTATGACAGAGGAGGCAAGCATATACAACGGAGAGAAGACAGTCTCTTCAATTAAGTGATGCTGGGAAAACTGGACAGCTACATGTGAAAGAATGAAATTAGAACGTTCTCTAACACCACATACAAAAATAAACTCAAAATGGATTAAAGACCTAAATGTAAGACTGTAAACCATAAAACTCCTGGAGGAAAACATAGGCTGAACACTCTTTAACATAAATTGTAGCAATATTTTTTTGATGTCTCCTGAAGCAAAGGAAATAATAGCAAAACTAAACAAATGGGACCTAATTAAACTTAAAAGCTATTGCACAACAAAGGAAGCCATCGACAAAACAAAAAGACAATCTACTGAATGGGAGAAGATATTTGCACATGATATGACTGATAAGGGGTTAATAGCCAAAATACATAAATAGCTCATACCACTCAACATCAGAAAAACAAACAACTCAATTAAAAAATGGGCAGAAGACCTGAGTGGACATTTTTCCAAAGGGGACATGCAGATGGCCAACAGGCACAGGAAAGGATGCTCAACAACATTAATCATCAGAGAAACGCAAATTAAAACCACAATGAGATAGCACCTCACCCGTCAGAATGGCTATCATCAAAAAGAATGCAAATAACAAATGTCGGCAACAATGTGGAGAAAAGGGAACACTTGTGCACTGTTGGTGGGAATGTACTTGGTACAGCCGCTGTGGAAAACAGAATGGAGGTTTCCTAAAAAACTAAAAATAGAACTTCCATATGACTCAGCAATTCCACTCCTGGGTATATATCTGAAAAAAAATAAAAACACTAATTTGAAAAGATACGGCAGCAGTATTTACAACTGCCAAGATACGGAAGCAACCTAAGTGTCCATCAACAGATGAATGGATAAAGAAGATGTGGTACACGCACACACACACACACACACCCCACAGAATACTACTTAACCATAAAAAATAATAAAATTTTGCCATTTGCAACAACATGGATGGACTTGGAGGATATTATGCTAAACGAAATAAGACAAACACTGTATGATATTACTCATATGTGGAATCTGAAAAATAAAACAAACTAGTGAATATAACAAAAAGGAAACAGACTCACAGATATAGAGAACAAACTAGTGGTTACCAGTAAGGAGAGTGAAGAGGGGAGGGGCAAGATAGGGGTGGGGGTTAAGAGGTACAAAACAAGCTATGAAGATACATTATACAGCACAGGAAAAATAGCCAATACTTTATAATAATTATAAATGGAGTGTAACCTTTAAAAGTTGTGAATCATTATGTTGTACACTTGTAACTTATTTAATATTGTACATCAACTATACTTCAATTAAAAAAAAATTTTTTTTTAAACACTACAAAGCTATGGTAATTGAAACAGTGTGGTACTGGTCATAAAGACAGATATACGGACCAATGAAGTAGACTAGAAAGCCCAGAAATAAACCCTCATATATGTGGTCAAATGATTTTCAACAGGGCATCAAGACCATTCAACAGGAAAATGACAGTCTTCTCAACAAATGGTGTTAGGAAAACTGGATATCTACGTCCAAAAGAACGAAGTTCAACCCTTACCTAACACCGTATCCAAAAATTCATTCAATATGGACCAAACACCTAAATGTAAGAGCCAAAGCTATAAAATTCTTAGAAGAAAACACAGGGCAAAAGCTTCACAATAGTGGATTTGATAATGATTCCTTGGATATGACACCAAAGGTACAGGCAAGAAAAGGAGAAATAGACAAATTGGACTTCATGAAAATTAAAAACGTTTATTCATCAAAGTACATGACCAACAGAGTGAAAAGGCAACCTACAGAAAGGAAGAAAATACTTACAAATCATATATGTGATAATGGATTATTACCCAAAATATATAGAGAACTCCTAAAACTCAACAACAAAACAAAACCAAACAACCCAATTCAAAAATAGGCAAAGGACTCAAATAGATATTTTTCCAAAGAAGATATACAAATGCCCAATAAGCACATGAAAAGATGCTCAACATCACTAATCATTAGAAGCAGCAAATCAAAACCGCAATGAAGGAATTCCCGGGCGGTCCAGTGGTTAGGACGCGGTGCATTCATGGCCGAGGGCCTGGGTTCAATCCCTGGTCGGGGAACTAAGATCCCACGAGCCGTGCAGCGTGGCCAACGACAACAATAACAACAACAACCACCACCACAAGGAGATACCACCTCACACATTACTACTGATGCTATCAAAAAAAAAAAAAAAAAAAAGAGAGAGAGAGAAAGCAACAAGGGTTGACAAGGATGTGGAGAAACTGGAAACCTTGTGTACTGTTGGTGAGAATGTAAAATGGTACAGCTGCTGTGGAAAACAGCATGGTAGTTCCTCAAAATATTAAAATAGATTTACTATATATATAATCCAGCAATTCTACTTCTGGGTGTGTATCCAAAACTGAAAGCCCACAACACTGTCAATCAACTACACTTCAATAAAAAAATTAAAAGAATTGAAAGCATGGTCTCAAAGAGGTATCTGTATACTCATGTTCACAGCAGCATTATTCCCAGTAGCTAAAACACAGAAGCAACCCAAGTGTCCAAGATAGATGAATGGATAAGCAAAATGTGGTATATCCATACAATGGAGTATTGTTCAGCCTTAAAAAGGAATGAAACAATGACACACACTACAGTGTGGATGAACCTTGAAAACGTTGCGAATACAAAGGACAAATATTGTATGATTTCACTCACATGAAGTACCCATAATAGGCAAATTCACAGAGACAGAAAGTAGAATAGAGGACTGAGGGTAGGAGAGGTTATTATTTAATTGGTACAGTTTTATTTGGGATGATCAAAAAGTTCTGGAAACAGATAGCAGTGATGGCTGCACAACACTGTGCCTATTTTTTTTTTTTTTTTTTTTTACTTTTTTGGTGAATTTTTTATTGTGATAAAATATACATAACATAATACTTAACATTTTAACCATTTTCAAGTGTACAATTCAGTGGCATTAAGTATATTCATGATGTTGTGCAACCACTGTCACTATCCATTTCCAGAAATTTCTCATCGTCCGAAACGAAAACTCTGTACCCATTAAACAATAATTCCCCCAGTCCCTGGTAACCACTATTCTACTTTCTGTCTCTGTGAATTTGCCTATTCTAGATACTTTATACAAGTGGAAGAACATAATATTTGGCCTTTTGCGTCTGGCTTATTTCACATCGTGTGTATTCTTAATGCCACTGAATTATACATCTAAAAATGGCTAAAATGATAAATACTATGTTACAGACACAGATACACCACAAACCACACATGACAAAATCAAGCTGAACTACATCAAAATCAAGAACTTCTGCTCTTTGCAGGACACTAAGAGACTGAGAGACTGAAAAGACAAGCCATAGATGAAGAAACTACCTGCAAAAGGAAGGTTTGATAAAAGACTGATATCCGGAATATCACTATTATACACTCAGTATATTACACACTCTATCACTATTATACACTCAATAGTAAGAAAATAGACATCCCAATTTTAAAAAATGGTCAGACACTCTGAACAGACACATCGTCAAAGAAGTTAAAGGCAAATAAGCTATGAAAATACGCTCAATGCCATAAGTCCAGAACCAGATGGTTCCACTGGTAAACGTTACCAAACATTCTAAGAATTAACAACAATTCTACTCAAACTCTTCCAAAAATAGAAGAGGAAGGAACACTGCCTAACACATTCTATGAAGTCAGTATTATTACCCTGATACTACAGCCAGACAAAAATACCACAAGAAAACTACTGATCAATATTCCTTGTGAATATAAAATTCTCAAAAAAGTACTAGCAAACCAAATCCAACAGCACATTAAAAAAGATTATACACATAACCAAGTGGAAATTTATCCCAGGAATGCAGGAATGGTTCAATCATTGTAATATACCACATTAATAAAATAAAGGAAAAAAACCCACATGATTATCTCAACAGAGGCAGAAAAAGTGTTTGAAAAAATGTTATGCCCTTTCATGAAAACACTCAGTAAAATAGGAATAAAAGGGGACTTCCTTAACCTGATAGAGGGCATTTATGAAAAAAACCACTGCTAACATCATACTTGGTGGTAGAAGACTGAACATTTTCCCTCAAAGATCAGGAACAAAGTAAGAAAGACCACTTTCATCATTACTATTCAAGACTGTACTGAAGTCCTAGCCAGATCAATGAGGCAAGAAAAAGAAAAAAGGCATCCAAACTGAGAAGAAAAAAGTAAAACTATCTCCATTTGCACGTATCTTTTATGTAGAAAATCCCAAAGAAGCCACAAAAAATTACTAAAGATAATAAACAGATTCAGTAAAGTTGCAGGGTACAAGATCAACACACACAAAAATCAGTTATGTTTCTATATACCAGCAATGAACATTCCAAAAGGAAATTAAGGAAACAATTCCATTTACAATAGCATGCAACAGAGTAAAATATCTAGGAATAAATTTAACCAAGAAAGTAAAATACTTGTACACTGCAAAGTACAAAATGTTTCTGAAAGAAATTAAAGAAGACCTAATCAAACGGAAAGACATCCCATGTTCTTGGATTGGAAGATTTCAATATTGTTACGATGGTAATGTCTCCAAAGTATTTACAGATTCAATGCAATCTGTATCAAAATTTCAGTGGTCTTTTCTGCAAAAATGGAAAAGCCAAGTGTCAAATTCATATGTAATCCCAAGAGGCCCACGAAAACCAAAACCATATTAAAAAAACAAACAAAAACCCCCACACAAAGTTGGAGGACCCACATATCCTGATTTCAAAACTTTCTACAAAACTACAGTAATCAAAACAGTATGGTACTAGTATAAGGACAGACATAAAGACCAATGGAATAGAATTGAGAGTCCAGAAATAAAACCAACCATACACGGCCAACTGATACTCAACAAGGATGCTAAAGCCACTCCACGGGGGAAAACAATCTCTTCAACAAATGGTGCGGGGATAACGGAACGATCACATGCAGAAGAATGAAGTTAGACCCTACCTCATCCCACACACAAAAATTAACTCAAAATGGGTCAACTATCTAAATATAAGAACTAAAACTATAAAACTGGTACAGGGAAACATAGGGGTAAATCTTCATGACCTCAGATTTGGCAATGGAGTCTGAGATTTGACACCAAAAGTGTAACGGAAGAAGAAAAGTAGATAACTTGAGCTTCATAAAAATTAAAAACTTCTGTATATCAAAGAACACTATCAGAATGTGATAAAAACCCAAAGAATGGCAGAAAACATTTGCAGATCACACATCCGGTAAGAGTTTAATACCCAGAATATACTAAAAACTCTTACAACTTAACAATTAAAAAAATAAATATTAAAAAAATGGGCGAAAGATGTATACAGCCATTTCTCCAAAGAAGATACATAAATGGCCAAAAGCAGGTGAAATGTTCAACACCACTGTCATTAAGGAAATTCAAATCAAAACCTCAACGTGCTACCACTTCACACCCGCTACGATGGCTACCACAAAACAAAACCAGGAAATAACAGGCACTGTTGAGGATGGGGAGAAATAGGAACGCTCCTACATTGCTGGTGGGAATACGTAGAGGAGTTTGACAGGTCCTCAAAAAAGTTAAACACAGAATTACCACATGACCCAGCATTTCCACTCCTAGGCATACGCTCCACAGAACTGGAGACTGGAACGCAAACATGTACACGTCCACGCACGTCCACAGCAGCATGAGTCACAGCAGCGAGTAGGCGGAAACAGCCCAGACGTCTACAAACAGATGAGTGGATAAACAAACTGTGGCACAGTGGATCTTCAATATTCGTGCGTTCCCTGTTTCTGTATTCAGCTACTCACTAAAATTACCTATAAACCCAAAATCAGTCCTCGTGGCTTTCATGTCCACTTGCAGACAGGCACCAAGTGGTGAGAAAGGAGCTGGCTGCAGGCTCGCCCCCGGCTGCTGTGAAACAAGCTGCACTCGGCCTTCTTGTGCAGTTCTCACACTGAACGAGTGGCCTTCTCACCATGTATGTAGTGCCATTTTTACCAAATTTTTGTGCTTCTGCCATCTGAAATGGCCCCAAGCACAGTGCTGAAGTGCTGTCTAGGGTTCCCAAGCCCAGGAGGGCTGTGATGTGCCTTACAGAGAAAATATGTCTGCTGGACAAGCTTGGTTCAGGCATGAATGATGGTGCTTGGGCTGTGAGTTCAATGTTAATGAATCAACAGTGTACAGTAAATAAGGAAACTTCAAACAGAAGCACTCAGGAAACAAGGTTACGTATCCATCAGTTGACAAAACTGTGACCAGAGGCTCACAGGAACTTAACCCTTTAGGCCCCCTCTAGCAACCGTTCAGTTTCCACTCACTCAATGTTCCTGGTGACCTTACAGAGCATAACTATTTCGAGTAACGAGAATCGACTGTATATACGTGTGTATCTCCATACAGTGGAATATTTCATTCAGCCATAAAAAGGAATGAAGTACTGGCACATGCTACAACTTGAATGAACCTTGAAAACACTATGCTAAGTGAAAGAAGCCACACACAAAAAGACACATGTTGTATGATTCGTTTTGTATGAAATATCCAGAATAGGCAAATCCACAGACGGAAAGCAGATTAGAGGCTCCCAGAAGATGAGGGTCGGGGGGACGGGGAGATGAAAAATTTGAAACTAGAGAGGCAGTGGCTGCATAACATTATGAATGCATTAAATGCCACTGAACTGTACACTGTAAAACGCTTAACTGCACGTTACGTGAATTTCACCTCAATAAAAATTTTATTTTACAATTGTGGCATCATAGAAAGATATTTGGCGTTTGTACTCAGTTCCCGGTCTTGGAATTTCCTGAGTGACGGGGTGACAGGAGCGTCTTTTGTTCTAACGAGGCGGCTCTTGGTGGGTCTCTAGATGGTTTCAGGATGCGGCTGGTCCCCAGAAAGACCAAGTCTTGATTAGAAGCTCATCCCCCTCTCCCGACCTCCAAGCTCCAGGGAGGGGGAGGGCTGGAGATTGAGTCAGTCAGCAGTGGCCAATGACTGACTCATGCCTACACAACGAAGCTTCCATAAAACCCCTAAACACGGGGTTCGGAGACCTCAGGGAGGACAGGTGAGCGTGGAAGTGCCAGGAGGGCGGTGCGTGGAAGGAGAGGCCCCAGAAGCCCGCCCCTGCCCACATCGGGCCCCCTGCCTCTCTCCCACCTGGCTGTTCCTGAATTACATCCCATATACTAAACCGGAAACAGGGAGTAAAATGCTGATCGGAGTTTTGTGAGCTGTTCTAGCAAATTCCGGAACCTGAGGGGGTTGTGGGAATCCCCAATGGATAGCTGATCCGTCAGAAGTACAGGAGGCGCAGCGCAGACCTGTGGCTGTCGTCTGAACTGGGGACAGCCCTGTGGGGCTGACCCCTGACCTGCAGGTCTGCGCTAATTCGAGTGGCTAGTGTCAGAAGCGAACTGAACTGCTGGACACTCCAATGGTGCCTGGAGAATCAGAGCCGGAGGAGAGGTGCTGGGAAGGACACCGTGCATTTGGAGTCAGAAGCATGTGAGTAAAAACTGCTCAACGGATGTCCCCGGTGGTGCAGTGGCTAAGACTCCGCGCTCCCAAGGCAGGGGGCCCGGGTTCCACCCCTGGTCAGGGAACTAGGTCTCACATGCCGCAACTAAGAGCCCGCGTGCGGCAACTAAAGATCCCACATGCCACAACTAAGACCCAGCGCAGCCACATAAATAAACAAATAAAAATTTTAAAAGTATTAAAAAAAAGAAGACACACGGAGATTATTTTTATTAAGTCAGACAGACCCACCCCCGACACCACTTCTTTTTTTCGCTTGGGGGAAAGGAGGGCTTTATCTGTAAAAGAACATCCTGCCAACAGGTCAAACGGAACGTGGCCTCAGATAAGTTTTAGCGCCAAACACCACATAACACAGAATTTCTCCATTTCACAGCCAGTGCCACTGAGGCTAGAACGCCTCACGCTCACACGAGAAAACATCCCGCGTCTGAGAAAGCGTCCTTTCTGCTCTGGGTGCAGATCCACCCCACTGTCCGGAGAGGCCACACGTCATCCTGGGGCCTGAAGGCCTCAGAGGCTGCCTGCTCCACTCACCCCGCTCACCCAGGCGGACCCAGCAGTGACATCAACGACACACGTGGATGAAGCCCTTACTCCGTGCTGGGTACCGGGCCACACGCTCTACCTTCCATCACTCCGAATCTTCCCAACAGCCTGAGAAGCAGACACAATTAGGAACCCATCTCGTGGACAGAGAAACTGGGGCCAAGAGAAGTGGGCTGTCCACAGTTGCTCCACCTCTTCTCAGCAGGACAAAGATCAGCTCACCTTACTGACAGCTGAACAGTAAGGCAGGGCTGACACCCAACGGCAGCCCTTGCCTATGGTAGGGGGGAAAGTCACCAGCAGACGCTCTCACCGTGTCCCTGGTTCACACGCATCCCACGCCTGCAGAAGCTGCTTTTGCCATGAACCGGCACTCACTTTTCCACACACGTCCCTCAACAGGGACCCACATTTAGACAACATCTGTATGACACGATACATAAAACAATACTGTCCCTGTCACCCAGAAGCAAGTAAACAACAGAATTCATGAGGAGCTGTCATCCTGGGTCACGCCTGTCTCGGGTATTGAAGCAACGGGTGCGCATGCGTGAACACACGCTCTGCTGGTCCAAACCCCAGCTCCGCCAATCATGGTGCAGCACTGCCCACACGACTGGGCATCCAGGCGCCCCTTCATCCAGACTGCGGAGATGACCATCCTCCGGGGCCTGTCCGGGTACTAAGTAATAAGCACCGCTCAGCAGAGCGCCTGGCACAGCACACGCACCCCACGGGACCTGTGACGGGATCCGCACCCCTTCCCGCGATGGGCCTTGCAGCGCAGGGCTGCCCGCTACAGCGCTGAGGGCAACGCCCCCACCAGGAACAGAGGAGTCTAGTAACGGGATGCAGGGCACAGGAGAGCACCCAGCACTTATCCTGAGAAAGGGCTCACAGGGCCACGCCGGACCCAGCGCCCAACCCTGCAGATACCAAGGCACCCGCGGCTCAGCGCTCCCTCCCAGTGGACTCACTCTGTCTCCCCAACCACCCAGAGGGGCTACAATCAGCATCCCGTTTGCACAGCCTCCCCACGGGGGGCCCCAGGACTCACCCCAGCACTGGCCCCCCGCCCCACGTGGATGCCCCCCTCTCCACGCTCCCGGAGCAGCAGGAGGCCTCCCTGAGCATGGTCCCTAAGCTGCAGGGCGCCAGCCCCCTCGGGGTGCAGTACCCATCCCCAACCCGTGCGGACAGGCTGGGCTCTCCTCTCAACAGTGGCCGGTCACCGGGACTCTCAGGCCTCGACGCCCAGAGAGCCTCGGGATGACCCGCAGGCCCCGCCGCCAAATCCCGCTGAGCTGCACCCGCTGAGATGTCCCTTGGTGACCAGGGGACCGCGGTGCCCACCTGAGCTCCACCCCAGAGGCCTCTGACGCCACGGGCTCTCAGAACAAGGGGCTCGTTAAGTGAGTGGTGGCACTCTCGGGCCCCCCAGGGGGATGTCCTTCCTGAAAGATGGCAGAGCCGCCCACAGCCAGTCTAGCTGGACTTGTGGAGGAGCACCAGCCAGCCAGCCACCTTGGAGCCAGCGAAGGTCACCACTGGCCGCTTGGTGGCACCTGTGAGGATCAGCAGAGGCACGCTGCCAGGGAGGCAACTGTTAAATGTTGGTTACTGGGCTTTAAAAAAAAAAAAAAAAAAAAGCCATGGTCTGAATGTGTCCCCCGCCAATTCCTATGCTGACTCCCACCCCCCACGTGATGGTGCTGGGAGGGGCTTAAGTCACGAGAATGGAGCCCTCGGGAATGGGATTAACACTTCCAGAAAGAGCCCCTAGCCCCCTCGCCACTTCCACCCTGTGAGGGCACAGCAAGAAGCCTGTGACCCAGAGGACGGAGGACGGCCCTCACCCGACCACGCCAGCACCGGATCCCAGACTTCCAGCCATCAGGACGCTGAGCAAACCATTTCTGTTGTTTATGAGCCGCCCAGTCTGTAGTATTTTGTTACAGCAGCCTGAACGGTCTATGACTATTTCTATTTTTTTCATTGTAAATGTTTAGAAAATACATATGGAGAGAAATAATACAAAACCCTGCTGTGATCCTGCCACCCAGATTACCTTTGTTAACATCTTTCATGTATATAATTCCTTTTTTCTATAAATGACACACATATAACTTGCTTTCCTCATTCAACATTAAAAGCTCTTTCCCCCAAGGTCGTCAAAGATTCTGTTCAGAAGATGCGTAAGTGCATCCAACCAACAGCCCACTGTCAGACGTCTAATAACGTCCAGATCTTCGCCCCTCCTCCCGCGAGGTGACAACCCCTCTAGGACAGGCCACAGACTCCGGCCCCGCCCCAGCACGTGGCGGCTGAGCCGGGGACGCCGCCACTTTCAGGACGACTTATGGCGACATGCCCCGGTGCTCCCCCACCTGCCGCCACAACGTGCCCGGCTCCCCAGCCCCGCCACCACGGGAGGGATGCGCGCGACGCTCCGCCCGCGGGCGCCCAACATGCAGTCTCTGCCACACGTGCCAACATCCACCCTGTCACCCGGCGCTGCCGGTCCCACTGGCCCTTGTGTGAGCTGTGCGTCCTCCTTACCGCCACCCGGGCTCCTACCTTGTTCTTGAAGTACACCTCGATGGGCATGATGAAGCCTGCGTAACCCGACTCCTCCACTTTGTAGGGGGGCTCCTTGCACACTGAAAAGAAAGGGAAAACCGCTGTCAGCTCTAGGAGGCCAGCTCCCCCAGCGTGGGAAACCCCAGGCCCCGTTCCATGTCAAAGAGGTCAAGAGGGAGAGAAGGAGCGGAGCAGGAGAAAGGTGACCCCGTGGCGCCAGGGTGGGAGAGCGCTGGGGAAGGGGCAGCGCAGCCAGTACCGGCCGCGGGCCACACAGGTTCAACCAACTCAGGGCAGCACGGCAGTGCGGCTCAGCGAGGCGCCGGGCCAGGGGGCCCCTGGTCTCCCAGCAGGGCAGGCACTCTGCGGTGCCCTCCTCCTGCCATCGCTCACTCAGACATGGACACTGAGGCCCCGCTTGGGGCCAGGGACACGGACGCCAGGAGATGGAGATGGAGATGGAGACGGAGATGGCCCGGTCCCAGCGGGGGCTCGTCTGGGTTCTACCTCAGCACCTAACCAAAGCATTCCCAGGTGACGAGTGATGAGAGAGGGAGGAAGGGAGGGAGGGGGAGAAAGAAACTAAGAAGAACAGTAAAACAGAGGTAAAACAATCTCCCGCAGTCTCACCCTCCAGGATGAACTGTCAATGTTTTGACAGGTATGCTGTCATTATGCAAGTAACGTGACAATATTGTTCTCCCGCATGTAAGAAAAAAAAATCAGAACAGTACAGATCAAATCCCCCTTGTCCTCCGCCCCTCCCTCTCCCGAGGCAACCACGACCAGGAGATAGGAAAAAATCCTGCCAACGGTTAAAACCTTTACACACGTATGTCTGTAGTGTAATTCTTAAGGGGGCCAGAAATTGCCGGAAAACAGTGCATTGGAACATAATGAAACATGACTTTTTAAAAATTAAAACCTTGTAAGATTTTTCTTAAAAAAAAAAAATCATTTAAAATATCATATACCTCAAACATCTCACGTGTCTCATCTATCTGCGCAAACAAAACTGGTGAGGGGGTGGGTTTAGAGTAACTGGGGACCCTCAAGGCCAGGGCTGGCTGGACACCCTTGCACAGGACCCCGCTCTGCAAACCACAGGGGCGGGGCTCCAGGGAGCTGCGCAGACTGACGGGTAAGCCAGCCCCCAGGGCTCCCCCTGCCCCTGCGCCAGCCACCTGCCCTCCAAGCCCAGCTCCCACTCCCCCCACACCCCCCAGGAGGGCTCAGCCTGCGCTTCAGGCTCCAGTCCCCACAGCCCGGGGCTCGAGGCTTGCTCAGCTGGACGGACTTCCCTGCCAGGGGCGAGGGGGCCGTCCCGACCCGGCCGTGGGACCCACCACCCCCGCAGCACAGCCTCCCGGGGGGCAGCAGTAGCCCGGCTGCCTCGGCTGAGCGCCCTGAGCACTGTCATCTGACCTTGGGGCCCGCACGGAGTCATTACTGCTACCAAACGCTGCACTCGCTCATTCGTGCATTCACTCCACCACTATCCGCATCTGACGGTGTCAGGTGCCCGGCTGACGCCAGAGGCCAAGGGGACATCTCTGGTCCCCAGGAGTAAGCTCAGTCACCTTCAGTCTGACCGTCAGCCCACCTGGAAGTAAGGAGTGCCCCTGCCTGCAGGCTGCGTCAACGGGCGGTGGCCCAGGTAGCCTGGGGACACTGTGGGGTTGACCTCGGCCCCAAATCCCTATCCTAGCCAGCTCCTATTCTCCTGCTCCTCGGATGGCCTCCTGGCGGTGCTGGCTGGGCATGCCAGAGGCAGCCCGCCCCAAGCCACCTCCTCACTCCCTCTGAAATCCGCAGCTCCCGGCGTCCTGCAGGTCAGGACCCCAGCTGTCCACCGCTCCCCAGAGGCCCCGAGGACGCCTCAGCTCCTCCTGCTCCTACGGCTCGCCTGTCACCAAGTGCTGTGAAGGCCACCTCCAAACATCTGTGGGCTGCACCCCGCTGCCTGGCGCCCTGAGCCTCCGCTCCAGCCCCTCACCAGCCGGCCTGCCTCGGGCTTGCTCCCGGGCATCTTCTGCAGGGGCCGCTGGAAGGACCCCTCTGAATCACAGATCTGTGTCCCCTGATGGCTCCCCACTGTCCTCAGGACCAACTTCCAGCCGCTCCAGGGGGCCTGCACGGTGCTCCATCCCCTCCAGGCTCATCTCTCACCAGCCCTGCCACGCTGCCCCTCTCAGATCACAGACCACTTCTTCCGGGACCCCTTCACTGAGCAGCAACCCCCGTCCCCCACCAAGCTCCAGGCTGCGGCTCCCTCCTCCGGCCCCGAGCGTCCGGTATCACTTGGTCTCAGGACTCCTTGTGCTTCCTGTCTCCACCTTCCTCAATCCTACACGAGCTCCTGTGCACTCAGTGTGACATCCCCAGGGCCAGCACCACGGTCAGACCTTTTGGAAACACTCACTACGTATCTGTCAAATACTGCTGAGCGGGCCACATGCCACACCTCTGTCAGGTCGTCTACTGAAGTGACAGGCCTGTCCAGGGACAGGAAGAAATCTGGGCAGGGAGGCCAGGTCACGGCCCGCCTCTCCCCGACTCTCTCGATCCTGTTTGAGCAGACTGAGGGGGGGTTTCTCCAACTGCATGAACCCTGCCCGCCTAGTGCCCAAGCCCCCACACTGTGAGCGTCCTGCAGTCTGCCTCATGTGCCCCGGCCTCGCACAGGGCCGGGCACCTGTTTGCTTGCTGAATTAACCTGCATCCAGGAAGGAAAGAGGAAGCAGAGAGGAAGGGTGGCCTGTTCTCGCTGCACGATCCCCCAGCAGAGGAGGGAGGGACCGGGGACCTGCCTGCACCCTCCACCCCAATGTCCATCTCCCCCCGCCCACCCCCAGTCTGAATCCCCTCAGCCATGAAGGCCCGAGTCAGGGCCCCCTCCCGCAGGGACAGCCCTGGCTTCCCTCGGCCTCTGACCCCCAGGTCACTTACTTCCACTGAGGGCGGTTATCTTTGCACATACATGTGTCACCTCTGATCTTCATCTCTCTACCAGACGACAAACCCCTTCAGGGAAGGGACCCTGCTGTGCATTTCTCAATCTCTCTCCAAAGGCCTCTAGGAGGACGGGCACTCCCAGGCTGAAAACCACCTTATCCGTTCAGAGACGGGGCACAGGGGCCAGAGTACAGGCTTCCAGACGTGGGAGACCGAGCAGACACCACCGGCCTGCCTGCCGTCCCACCTGAGGGCCCAAGGCAAGCAAAGTGAGGCCAGTAGGAAACCAAATAATGCCGGGAGAGTAACGGGGAGGGAGGCGATGTGAGCAGTCAAGAACTTTCTGGAAGGCAGAAAGTGGGTGAGAGCATGCCGGGCAAGGAAACAGGAAGAGGATGCTGCAGCCGGGGACATGGCACGGGTGCTGCGGGGGGGGGGCCCAAGCCCCGGGAGGCCTGGGCTGGGGCATCCGCAGGCGCAGTGGAGGGCGGGGGTGGGGAGCGGGTGGCTAGGGGTTTTTCTTGGGGTGATGAAAACGTTCTGGAATGAGAGAGGTGATGGTTGAGCCACTGTATGAACACACTAGACACGTGGGTCGTACACATTAAGGGTGAATTTTATCATGTGTGACTCATACCTCAGTAAAGCAGTTACTAAAAAAAAAAAAGCCAAACAGAGGGGCTGTGACTGGAACAACAGCCCTGGGGATCCCTCCTGCAACCTTCCCCCACCCCACCCCCCGAGTCAGGGGGGACCCACGTCCCTAACCAGAAGCCGCCGGTAAAGCCAACCCATCCTGCCCTAAACAGAGCACTCGGTAAGAGTTCCCACTTGGAGGAAAGAGGCCAAAGAAACAGGAATACTTTGGGGACCACAAGAGAACTTGGGAAAAGGAAAACAAAAACAAAAACCTAGAGTCAATGCCCTCATATGCAAGACTTGCTCAACAAATGAAAACAAAATACTTTTAAAAAGGAAAATTAGAGAGTAAGAAAGGGCTCTTAGACCTTAGTACAAATATAGTACTTACAATTTTTTAATTCAACAGGAAGACCAGAAAATAAAGTCGATGGAATCTCCCAGAATGTAGACCAAAAAGACTTTTTTTTTTAAAGGGTGAAAGGTGCAAAAACAACTCAGCAGATTAAACAAATGTCAACAGCAGCTCATATTCATAAAGCACCTAATGTACGCCAGGCAGTATTCTTAGCACTTTATACATTTAACTCATTTAATCCTCCCAACAACACTGTGAGGCAGATGCAACTGTTCCCATTTTACAGATGAAAAGACTTAAACATAGAGAAGTTATGTAATAAGCATCCTAGAATGCGAAAAAAGAAATTAAATAGGTGGAAAGAAATTGTCAAAGAAATAGAAGCTAAAACGAAGGACACCGGGACTTCCATGGTGGCCCAGTGGTTAAGACTCCACGCTCCCAATGCAGGGGGCCAAGTTCAATCCCTGGTCAGGGAACTAGATCCCGCATGCCAGAGGTAAAAGAGCCCACATGTGGCAACAAAGATCCCTCACACAGCAACGAAGATCCAGCATGCCGCAACTAAGACCCAGCACAGCCAAATAAATAAATATTTTTAAAAATAATAAAAAATAAAATAAAATGAAGGACACCAAATGTCCAACATGATGAACAAACACACAACCAAAAAAGACCCCAGAAACAATGTCATAAAAACCATCTTAAGTCCTTCTAAAGACAAAACAAGAAACTAAAAAACAGGTCATCTGCAACAGAACAAGAACCCAATAGCATCAGACTTCTCAGAAGAAAACGAAGCGACACTTCCAAAGCTCTAAGTGATAGTAATTCTCCAACTAGAACGTTACACCCAACTAGACTACCATTCAAGTGTGGGAACAGAACAAGGGCACTTCAAATACACTAGGAGTCAAGGAGTTTATTCCCCACACACCTTTCTTTGGAAATTGCTTCAGTAATTAATCTCCTGGGAAACTTCTTGAGAAATTACTCCAGTAAAACAGGAAAATAAACCAAAACATAAGGGTATTAGGTAAATCCCCCCAGGAGAAAAGTAAAGGAAAGTCCCAGCGTGATGGCTAAAGAGGAGCCAGCTCTGATTAGAGGAGGAAGAGACCAGAATGAAATATCTCGAAGGGGAAAAAACTCCACTGAATAAATGAAATGATGGGGAGGATGGAAAAAAGGCAAAGCACCTTTGATGAAAAAGACACAATGCAAGGATGGGAAGAGAAGCAAAGGGCCAAATATGAAGTGAAGTAAACGGGGCCAAATTTTAACCAAGGATGATAAAAAGAGCCCATCTGACCTTGACATGACCTTGAGCGTTCTCCTTGGAGTGGCCCAGAGTTCAGAGAGGATCCCGACCAGCCCGACAATGGAGAGAGTCACTACGGTCAGTGCCCTTTGCCAGCTACCAACTTCTAGACTTAATCTCTAATCCTGGAGCGGAGCAACCTTAACAAAGTCAAGTGTAGCTCCTAGAAGGAGGGGTATAAGGTTCAAGGAAGACGGGGTGCTCCTGCCCTTCTCTTCCTAAATGGAAAGTCAAGAGACCTTGGCCAAAGTTGACAGCATTGAAGAATCCATTCGTTCTCTCAACGAATACTTAGTAAGCACCTAAGTATTACTTAGGATACAGCAGCAAACTATATGGCCAGACACAAAGCCCTCACTTGTCGGGGATGAAAGGGGGAGACACTTAGGAGAAAGTTTAACCCTTCACACTAGTAAGTTAATAAACAAATTTTAATGTGAAAAATCTAGAGATAAGAAGCAAATTTGCTTCTACTGCTTTAAGGTGTTAAGGAAGGACACGACCCAGAAAGGCCTAGAAATGTTACCCCTGGGGTGATACCACCGCTGATGAGTTGGGAGGTGGGAACATCCCACCTGGCACATCTCTGCTGGGTCTGTTACGGGTGTATATTTTGGTGTAAAAGATACTTTTTAAGCACATAAAGTATAATTTCAGAGGCTGGAGACCTATAAGAAATTCACTGGCTGCTTCACCTGATCCGTTTTTCACTGACCACTAAGCAAATGGCGAGTGAGCATTTACCATTCGATACACGTGACGCAGCTGCCCTCTGTGTACAGGCTGCACAGACTTTGCAAACATGCACGATTCAGCTACTGAAACTCTGCCTGCAAAATGACACTTCAAAAGAGTGCGCTTCACTCAAAACCCATTTTTCAGACAGCGGGAGCTCGGAGAATGTGCCGCTTCCTCATGACCACAAACAGGTGACTGGGCCTCTCGGGACCTCAGTTTCCGCATCTAGATATGCGAGGGGATCCTGGGGGGCTCCCCGCGTCGCACAGCACAGAGCGAGGGCAAGACAAACGTAGGCCGCTCTGAGTGTTACTTCTAGCGGCTGCTTGGTTAAGGACCGGAGGGGAGGACGATGAAACAAGCAGCTGAAAGGTAGATGGGAGTCACCATCTGGGGCCCCTCCTGGAGAGAAAGGGAGAGACGGGAGAGGGCGGTGGTGAAGGAACTGCAGTGGCAGCTGTCTGGGAAAGCAGGCACCTGGGCCAGGAGGGGGCAGCCCGGCTTCTGCTCTGCGTCCGGGCACAGCGACCACGGGCTCCCCCAGAATGAACAGGTGTGACCAAGCGCCAATAAAAACAGGCATATCCAGCCCACAGCGCATAGACCCCTGCTTTAAAGCACAGGCAGCTCACCTGGCCCCCTGAGCTTGCTTCCCCATCTGTAAAAGAGGGTCGCGGGGTGAACGAAAAGAGCTTGTGAGCAGGACGTGCCTGATAAGTGGCATGTATTATTATTATTATTAGCAGGTGCTTTACAGATACCTGCTGTTGTCAGGAACCAGATGGGCTCTCTCCAAGAGGCTCAGAGACGGAAAAAGGAAAAAGGGAGAGAAGCTGAAGACTCAGGAAAGGAGAAACGAAGGAAAAGGAACAGCGGAAAGCTTGTGGAAGATTCCAGAAGAAAAAGAATCTCCAGC
The DNA here is from genome assembly GCF_028564815.1 of Eubalaena glacialis. Classification (NCBI taxonomy): domain Eukaryota; kingdom Metazoa; phylum Chordata; class Mammalia; order Artiodactyla; family Balaenidae; genus Eubalaena; species Eubalaena glacialis. The sequence goes on along the minus strand of NC_083719.1, from coordinate 182,312,086 downwards.
TGCTTTCCCTTCTGAACCAGGAGTTTCTACTCCTGTAACACACGTCACTTCCCCACTGGACAGTAAGACACTTGCCGGCCCAGGCCCAGGCCCCCAGCGGGTCCCGGGACGGGCTCCTGCTTCCACCTAAGGCTCCATGCTGTCACAGTGTGAACCCCGGCCCCCTGGCCCACCTACTGCGGGTAGAGGGGGCAGCAGCCCAGCAACGGCTCTCCCAGACCTGAAGCCCTTTCCGAGCACAGAGTCCTTTGTTCCTTTATCAACGCATCCTTTCGAGAACTATTTACAAGACCCCTGTGACGGGCCGGGCTTCACATGGGGACCGAATGGTAAAAACAGGAGACAGGGCCCGGCCCCCACAGAGCTCCCAAGATTGCCTCCAACTTCGCTCCAAATTCCCCAGGAAGTGGTCTCTGATCTGGCGCCCTGGGTGAGTTCCCGGCTCTCCGCCCCGTCAGACAGCCGGACCGCATGTCACCCTGTACTTCGCAGACGGCCGGGCGCTCTGAGGGGTGAAGCCAGGGAGGAGGCAGCGGCGAAACGCAAGCCTTTTCTGCTTTTGCCCCACATACCACGGGCTCTCTAAAGGGCATCTCTCCTCCAACGTGGGCCCAGTAAGCAGCTTCCTGCTTACTCACCGGGGGGTGTAAGTCGCTCTTCCCACCCTCAACCACAGGGCTACATTCTCTGGAAGCTTCTCAGAGCCTGAGTCTAAGTGATGACACAAGATGCTGTCACCACCTCCGCTGGGTTTTCCCTACAGCCAAGTCCGCGGCCGAGGGAGAAGCAGAAGGGACGGTGGAGGCCCTGTGTGGAGGAGGAGCTCTCGCCTCGGGCTGCGGGGTACAGGCCACCTGCTCCCCAGGGAGAGGGCAGGCGGCCAGGGTGGGGACACTCACCACGCTTGGGCTTGGGGAAGCTGTCGTGCAGCCGGAAGACCACCTTCTCCACGAAGTGCTGGATCTCACACTGCTCAGGGCCGCGGACAAACACCATCCAGTCATGCGTGAACCCCTCCGTGGTGGGCTTCTTGCGTAGTTGGGCACGATGTCCCAGCTCTAACTTGACCTGGACAGTGCACTGGAGGGAGAGAGAGGCAGGCACAGGGTCAACGCAGAGCCCAGGGCAGGGTACTGCAGGCCGTCCCCTCCCCCCTGCCCCCCGTGGCCTACAGAGCTCGTAAATGAAGGGACTCCGGGCAGGGGCAGCGCCGGTTACAGGAGCAGGAAGAGCTTGCACGTGCTCACGTGGACCGGGCCTGGAACGGCTGTACATGCCTTCTCTCCCCAGAGAGCCCACTGGGGCCCCGGCGTCTCCTCCCCACCCTGCCCCAGGGCCTTGGCACCTGTGGTTCCCTCTGCCTTGGATGCTCTCCCCCAGGCCTCCCCACGGCTGGCTCCATCCTGTCACCGAGGTCTCGGCTTGACTGTCGCCTCCTCAGAGAAGCCCTCCCTGACCACCCAACCTGAAAGCACCCACCACCACCCCATGGCTCTTTATGACACTGTCTTCTCAGCAGTCTCCACGATCAGACATCATCTTGCTAGCAGTTTGCCTGCTCTCCTCTTGCACTGGCTCACTGCAAGTGGCTCCCTGCCCGGAGTAGCAACCCTCACCAAGATCTCCTGGAAAACAACAGCGTGACCCGTGGTGCCACTGCAGTCGCCCCTCAGTACCCACGTGGGATTGCTTCCAGGACCCGAGGATACCAAAATCCACGGACGCTCAAGTTCCTTAGGTAAAAAGGCTTAGCACTTACATGTAACCTACAGATATCCTCCTGCATACTTCAAATCATCTCTAGGTTACCTATAATACCTCGTACAACGTAAATGCTAGGTAAATAGTTGTAACTACATGTAAGTACTATGTAAATACTGGCTGGGGCACAGCAAATTCAAGGGTTGCTTACTGGCACTTTCGGGAATCGTTCTCCCCAATATTTTCGATCCACAACTGATTGAATGTGCGGATGCAGAACCCACGGATCCGGAGGGCAGACTGTACTTCGTTCTACGAATGAGGCAACCAAGGCTCCAAGAGTGAGCTGTTGAGTGGCACACACGAGGTGGCTGAGTTGTAGGGAGATTCAGGCCCAGGTGTGTGTGTCACCCAAAGGCCACTCCCTTGGCCAGTGTGCCATTCTGCCGTCCTTGATTAAAGCATTTTCATTCTCTATCATCCCACAGAGTGCCTCCTGGAAAACAGAGACCCCTGGGGTCACCCGAGTCACCTGCACAAACGCTGGCTTTGTTTTCAAAGCAGAACAGTGGTTCACAGTGAGAATGGGGGGCAAGTGTGAAGCCAGCTGGGGACAGGTGCAGGTGGACCTGCAGCCTCGGCAGCCAGGCTGCCCTCCTCACACACATGTTGGCCACTCGCCTGACACAGGAAGCAGCTCGTGCCAGCCCCCCGCCATACACACACACTAAGCAGGCAGCCCAGACCCTTCGCAGAACTTGCACCAGCGAGGCCAGCTGAAACTGCCGACAGGGACCCACTGTACACATCCGCTCTGGCCTGTTAAAACCCTCTCTGGACTTCACAGAGATACAGCCTGACACCTAGTATCAAAATCAAGAACGTTACAAAGAAAGCAGAGGCCAAGTGGACACTTGCTCCTAAGTATTGAGATAACCAGGGACAAGCAGACCAGTGGCCTGGATCCCACGCATCCAGAACGAAACTCTCGTCTGGCTCACCAGCCCAGGCCCAGACCAGAAACCTCCCTCTGCACTCTCTTTCTCACCACCGGACCCCAGGCACCCCTGGGGCCACAGTCCCTCCAGGACCTGCCTCTTCTCTGGGTTCCAAAACCCCGTTCAGACCCACCACGGGCGTACTCCCCACTCTTCCACCCCTTGCCGCTCGGTCACTGCCGGGAAAGCAGGGCCCGCCGCTCTCGGTCAGAATCGAGTCCGCAGGGCTCAGCATACCTCCCATCTCCCACCTGTGCTTCCTCAAGTCTGGGGTACTCCTCGTTTACCACGCTTTCACCCAAGATCAGAGAGTATGTCGCAGAGCCGTGCAAGTTTCCCGCGCTGCAGTCCCCCGTGCACACACACACGTGCTCGCGCACAAAGAAGCTGCTGCTAAGTTCCGGGCAGGCCTTAGAGGCTGAGAACCGAGGAAGCACAGGAAAACGCACACACCCTGCATCCCAGCTCAGTCAGACACCAGCCATCCCCAAACATACCGGGAACGTCCACTCCCATCCACCTCTGCTCCTTCCAGCCCGCAGCGGGGGGGCCCTAACTCACCTCTCTCTGATTGAAATTCCACTTGTCCCTTAAGCCCTGGCTCAAGTGCTACTCTCTCCAGAGCCCCTTCTGATAGATCCACACCGGAAACCAACCAGACCCTGGTCTCCACAGCAGTCTGTGTACAACCAACTCCGCTGTGCCGCTTCATCCCGACCCTGTTCCTGACTGTTCACGGCTGTCTCCCCCAGGGCCACAACCCATCCGTCCTTTTAACCTCTATCCTGGCATCATGCTGCACGAGGCATCAACACTGGATTAAACCAGAGAGGCTTCCTAGATCAGTGAGCTCTAAGTGGTGGTTCCAAGAGGGAAGGGCCACGGTGACAGATAAGGACGGGGTGGTCCTGACGCAGGGACTGGCGGGGGACAACTGTAAAAACAGGGCAGAAGCCCCTCCCCTGCCGGCCCAGGACGACAGTCCCGGTGGTGTAAGAACAGGGCAGGAGCCCGCCACCCCCGCCGGCACAGGACAACAGTCCCCGTGGGGCTGCTTGGGAAAAGAGCAGAGACACCCGGGACCGGTCCACTGGGGGGAGGGGTGGGGATCAGGATGGAGCATTGAGATTCCACACTAGAGAAATGACAGCCAACCGTACGTAGATGACGTACGCAGATGACGGATTGGAGGAAACAGCATCTAAGTGATAAAGCACCCCCAGCAACTGTGTACAGTCTGGGCTGAAGGCAAAAAAGGACAGACAGACCAACAACAACAAGCCTGCTGGGAGGCAACCAGAGGGAGTGGCTGGAAAAGGAGCCTGAAACAGGAGAACTGGGAGGACCCAAGGGCGGATGCAGAAGGAGAGATAGGTGACCGGGGCAGCTGGGTGGCTGTGATGATGCCCATGGAGGCCGGCTGGGTGGAGTGGGGGTGGGAGGATGGGGACATTTGGGGGGAAATACCCCCCTGACAGCTGGAGAAAAGGCCTGGACGTCTGGATAAACAAGTCACGCTCGAATCAACCACAAGCTTCTATCCGCAGAACGCTGCTTATGGACAACGTTCAAGATAAACAAACCCCAACAATATTTACATGATCCCAAATAGGCCATAATCGCCCCATACACTTGTGGGTGTGTAACAAACTCTGCCTTTCTCTCTGACCTGTTTTCACACTGAGGAGTCGGGAAACAATCCCTGGACTATGGGAAACCAGATCCACAAAATCACAATGACAACAGGACACTGGTGAATAGCTTCTGGTATCAATACTTTCGAGTTAACTCCTAGGTGATGAGATGCCCCCTCAGATTCTGCTGTTCACCAATCCGGAGATTAACCACCCTGCTCCAACCCCAGCTGCCTTCCCGGCATTTCTCATCACGTGGGGTTCCTACCCAGGGCACATGAGCAAGCCCGGCAGAGCAGTGATTGTGAAAGAAGGGAAGACCACAGTTCCATCCGAGGGGGAAAATGGAAGCGCCAAAAAGACGCTCCAGAGGCCAAAGTAAACAGGAAGGTTCTGAAGCGCGATGGGTAATCTTTGCAGCCGGCAGGCCGTGCCCAAAGCTCCGCCCAGGCGGCATCTCTGCCTCAGGGGCCGGCGCCAGCTCAGCCCCAACACCCCCAGACCCAAGGTGCCAATGACTGCATACGCCGGTGCACCCAGGAGGAGTCTCCCCTGAATGCTGGAATCTTCTAAAAAGTAAAGATGGTGGAATATCACAGATTTGGGGACACTATATTAGAAAAGAAATCATTGATTCCGTAGGACACTCAAGCTACACTGAAGCGGAGGCAAGCAAAGCTGAGCCCCAGCCAACTACTCCGACTCAGCGAGTCACGGTAATTCCACCTCCGACAATTCCACCTCTGCGGGCTCTGCCCCCTCCTTCCTTACTCCACCTGGACTCCTTCCCCATCCAGCAGAACTGGAGAACTGAAGCAGATCAGTCAGCTGCTTCTCCAGGAAGGGCGCCTGCTGGAGAGGCTCGCTGCTGGCTGGATTAATAAGCCCGAGCTGGACTTCCCTGGTGGCGCAGTGGTTAAGAATCCGCCTGCCAATGCAGGGGACACGGGTTCAAGCCCTGGTCCAGGAGGATCCCACATGCCACGGAGCAACTAAGCCCGTGCGCCACAACTACTGAGCCTGGGCTCTAGAGCCCAAGAGCCACAACTACCGAGCCCATGTGCCACAACTGTTGAAGCCCATGCACCTACAGCCCGTGCTCTGCAACGAGAGAAGCCACCGCAATGAGAAGTCCACGCACCGCAACGAAGAGTAGCCCCCCTGCTCACCGCAACTAGAGAAAGCCCGTGTGCAACAACGAAGACCCGATGCAGCCAAAAAAAAAAAAGAAAAAAGAAAAAAGGAAAACTAATAAATTAAAAAAAAAAAGAGAGAGAAAAGGAAAACTAATAAATTAAAAAAAAAAGCCCGCGCTGCCTGGAGTGATGCCCCTCACCTGCCCCGCGGCTGCTGGGAGGCCCCTCGCAGAGCCTTCAGAGGGAGGGCCCGGCCTTGGTCACTGCCACATCCCAGCATCTTGGGGGCCACTTCGCCACCCACTGCCCCCACAAAAGCCCAGAACAAAGGGGCACTTTCCAGGCCTGCCCCAGAAAGGGTTAACTATTCTACCTCTGGGAAATCATCCCTAAGACCTGAGATGAGATGGAGTGGCACGAGGGCTCCCAGGGCCATCTGGGGACAGTTAAGCTTGGGCTGAGGGCCTCCGCTGGGCACTGCCCTCGCTCCAGGCCAACTGGCGGCGGGCAGTTGGAACCCAAGGGCCAGAATCCTAAGTCCTGCGAGCCAGGCAGACGGATCAGCCAGCACAGATCCCTCCAGGTGTGGAAGGGGAGGCCCCACCCAGCAGAGAGAGAGCCAGCCTGGTGTCAACAGCCCCGCCGGCCTCACAGCCCTCGCTTCCCCGGATCCTTCCCGCATCCCTCGAACCCTGCCCTCAGGCCGGCCCCAGGAGACAGGTCTTCAACAAGTGTAGCTGTAAGATTTCCCCAGATCTTCTGGTGGGAATTCTCTTTACCAGATGCCCCCCACCCCAGTCCCCCCGCCCTGGGAATTCCCACTTTACCAAGTGGCCTAATTACACCTGGAGTCTGACTACCGCAGCTAATTCCCTCAGATGCACAATCCCCTCCCCTCCCCTCCCAGGAGGAGGAAGCACCCAGGGGTCTTTTCCCTCATCAGCCTGGGATGATTTTGCCAAGTCTGATGACACCCAGCAGGGTCACTGGCAACGTGGTCCACACACCCACAAAGGGGGACAGGGGCTGGGCCCACAGAGCAGCGGCCACACAAGCCCAAAGAAAGCGCTCTTCACAGAACTTTCTCCCTCTAGACCCAGCGGGGGGCTCCCGGGAGCAGCCACTGAATCAGAGCACAAGACAGGGAGAGGACGGCCGTCCCTCTGAGACAATCCTCTCAAGTGGGGACTGCCTGCCCGGAGGCTGGGACCTCTCACGACAGCCGCAGGAGGCCCTGGTCCTCTAACGGCTGGCCCACGGGGGCTGGTGGCTGCCCCTGCACTCTCTTAGGGCTCCGTCCGGCCTCATTTCTCTGACCCAGGGCACCAGGTTAATGACAAAGGGACAAGAAGGGGCTCAATGAATGTGTGTCTGGAAACTCTCTAAGGTAAGTGTGCAGACCGTGAGGATGTGCAGATACACCCACAATCTTTAGGGCTGTCAGGCTGCTGGGAAGCCTCACCCCTATCAGCCCACCAGGGAGGCCTGGGACAGGATATGCATTAAATATGTAGGAAACGCACACAGACATGTAGATGATGCGTCGGCCATCCCCAGAGTTCTCCAGGGAGCAGTCTTGGGAGATTTTGAACACGAACAAGCCCAATAAAGGCATCTGTCACCAGGCCAGGTGGGCCTGGTGACAAAGGCAGTGATTCCTAGTCACTTTTATTTAACCAACAGTTGGCGAAGCTAAGTGCAAATCTTCGCATTACAAACTACGAGGGACACAAAGAGGAGCAGGACCCTGGTCCCCGCTCTCAAGCACTTTACAACATGCTTCACAACTTTAAAACCTGGCATCGACCTGCTGGGTGACAGCTTCAGAGCCAGGTGGGGGAGGACCCCATCACCTTCTCATTAGCACTCTGCATAGTCCTGAGGTTCTCTGTGCAAGGTCTGGGGGAAGAGCGAGCGCTCCCTAAGCATCCCACCAGGCCTCGACTCCTTGCAGGGCTGTCCTGGGCCTGCGTTTGCACATCCGTGAAATGGGCCTTCCCCGTGAGAAACAAATCTCCCTTCTGCAACAGCAGAGTATGGTCACAGGCAGCTGTTCCCAAATCCAAACTTAGGAGATGAAGAGTCAGCGTCAGTTCAACCATGTGGCTCAGCGGGTCGGCCGCCCACCTTGCAGCCAGGCCCAATGCTTTTGTGAAGGGAGGACTCCCTGGTCCTTTGGGGAACAGGACTCCCCAGACGCTGATACCACTTCTAGCTCCCTAGGCAACCTCCCGCCCCCCGAGGCTCCCTTCCCAGCCTGCTTTCCATCTTTTCAGCATCTGCTCAGTCTGTAACCACGCCCATTCCTTCCCCACCATCCTTGGAGATAAATCACATGCCTCCCAGCCATGACCCCTGCGTAAGCGAAGACCTGCCCCCCCGAAATACATCACCACGTCCCCCCTAAAAATATACAAATCCCGCAGACGACAGACGTGTAAGTACAGGCTACAGGTCAAGGGATCAAACAGGTGGGGGTGTGGTCAAGGCAAAGGGTACCAGAATGACATTTTCCTGGGAGCCCAGAGCCAAATGCAGAATCCCCCTTCTCAGCTGGGCCTGAAAGTTCTAGAGAATACAACAGGAAGGTCAAGAGAACCAAAGTCTCCCAGAGCAAGCGGGCCTGGGGGCGGGGAGCCCCATTGTTTCCCATCACACTGAGGCATTCACAGTTTTGGGGCATCATGGGGGAGACAGAGAAAGCCGACTCTGCTGGATTCACAGCGTTTCCCAGGCCTCTTCTCTGCTGCCTCCCCAGGGGCTGCTGCCCCCTAAGGAAGGGACAGAGCTCCTGGGCCTCTCCCAAATTTGCATGAGAACACAGCCTGGGATGGAGAGTCAGACTCCGGGGTGGCTCAAGCTTCCCTCTGGGACCGGTTTCACTTGTCAATACGTGTGCAAGGATCCAGACCAGCGCTGTCGAGTGGAACCTTCTACCCTGATGGAAAGGTCGCCTCTCCGTGCTGCCCAATGAGGTGGCTGGAACCTCAGGAGTGGTGGTTCCTGGGCACTTAAAATGTGGGTGGTGCAACTGAGGAACTGACTTTTTCGTTCTCGTACTTTTAAGTTTAAATAGCCACCAAGTGCTAGCTGCTGCCGCGCTGGGCAGTGGCGAGGTCCCTCTCTTGGCCCAGGGTGCTCGCCTGCTCCCCGCACCCCCAGCAGGACCGCTGTCTCCCTCTGTCACCGACCCAGAACGCCGCCCCTTCTCACCACTCCGCTCACACAGATGACAGCCACCCAACCAGCCAGGGCGCCACATATCACAAGGGGAATGGACACACCTGGGCCCGAGACGTCTCCCCGGGGGGCCCGGGGGGGGGGGGGTGAGGGGCAGGAGCCATGCTCTACGCCCACAGGGTGCCCAGCAAGACTTCCCCAGAGGCCGGCTTCCTTGAAAGTGGACACTGAAGGTTTATTTTGTTTTGTTTCTTAACTCAATACAGATCAGAGGCAACGAGCTCTGTCCCTTCAAGGGAAATGAACTCACACCGCTCTGCAGAAATCCCCCATACAGCTGTCATGAACTATTCCGTACTTCTCAAGAAAGAGGTACACCACCAAGACTGAAAGGAAATCGCGGTGAGAGGGTGCCCCCAAGCACAGGCCTCAGTGATCCTGGGGCACCAGGCGGCTGGGATGGGCAGGGGGGGAGGTCTCCCGCCCCCCACCCCTGAAACCCGACGGCCACACAGCACCTTACGAGCCAGAGCTGCCTGAGTGGCGCCGGCAGCCAGGGACGCCCCAACCTGCCCTCACTAACGGCGGGGATTTCAGCTGCCAGCCCCACTGCCCCACACTGCCTCTCCTGGCTTCGAGCCCCTGGAAGGCAGGGGCAGCAGGGGAGGGTGAAGAAATAAATGATCCTATGTCGGGGGTCGCAATGATCCTGGGCTTGGGGAGGGGGAAGGGGCTTGGGTACTGAAGAGGAGAACAGCCTTGGGTTCGCCAGGACTGGCTCAGGGTTTCCAGATAGAAGGGAAAGGGGCCGTGGGGAGAGTTTAGGGAGGCTGGGGAACACCCTAGGTTTGCAGCAAGGCTCTCGGTGGAGGCTCCAAGATGCTGGGGAAGGCAGGGAAAATGGGGTGTGCTAGGGGGAGAGGGTAGTGGGTCAAAGTCACGGCATCAGACTAGGGGATGCTAGGAGGAAGTGGGCGACCCTGAACGTAAGGAGAGAGACACATGGGTTCAGGAGAGACTGCAGGTCTCTGCAGGGAGGACGACTACGGTTAGAGGAACCAGAGAGACGAGACGTGGACTGGGGGACAACGTGGGGAAGCGTAAATCAGAGTCACAGGGGCAAAGAGGGCCCGAACTGAGGGGAGTGAGGCATCTGGTGTCTGAAGGGCGTGGAGGCTCCAGGTCCGAGCAGAAATGGTCCCTGGACCTGGTCAAAGAGGGTCTGAGGTGAAGAGACAGACCCTTGGGGCCCTGCGGTCCAAGGGAGAGTGATCAGGGCCTGAAAGCAGAGGGGGCTGAGCAGCAAGGTGGGTCAAAGGCATCTGAAGAAGCAAGCCCAGGTCCAAAAAAGGGGGCCGCTCAATGCAGGCCTGGGTCCTGGTGGGAAAAGACCCGGGACCCTGCCAGGGTTTGAGGAAGAACAGATGCTCAGACTGAGGCAAGGGCAGGACCAGAGGGGAGAGAGGTCAGCGTGGGCCTGGGTTCAAGGAAGGAGAAGGCTGCAGACCAAGGCCCCAGGAGTTGTGGGGAACTCCAACCCCAGCAAAGGTTTAATGCCGGGAGTTTGAGAGGATTCAGGGCCAAGGGGCCAGAGGAGGCAGGAGACACCGACTGGCCCTGGATTCAGACAGGAAAGGAGGTACAGGCCGGATCAGAGGAATCTAAGGGGCCCCCAAGGGGGCTGCGGGGACTCAGGACTGTGCCGGGATCCCGAGGGATGTCCCAGGGGGCTCTGGGTCGGACTGGGGTCACAAGGGGCGTCCCAGGGGGATGTGGGCCAGGCCGGGGTCCCGAGGAGCGTCCCAGAGCGTTCTGGGCTGAAGTGGAGATCACGGGGGTGTCTCACGGGGATCTGGGCCAGACCGGGGTTCCGAGGGGCTTCCCAGGGGACTCTGGGCAGCGGGGGACCGGGGTTCCCAAGGGGGTCCGAGGCGCTCTGACCCGGCGGGGGTGGCGGATGGGGGAGGGGCGCCCCCGCCCCACATAAAGGCCCGGGGAGCTGCGGGCGCGCACAAAGCTGGGCGGGCGGGCGCCGAGCGGGGGCGGGGAGGCCGGGACCGAGGAGGGTCGGGCCCGGCCGGGCGGGCGGGTAAGGGAGGGAGGGAGGGAAGGAGGGAGGGGGCCGGGCGGACGGCGCGGGCTGCGCTGGGGCGGCGCGGCCGTTCCTCACCTGATTGTCCATGGCTGGCTCCCCGCCCCGCCCCCGGGCCCCGCGTCGCTCGCCGCCGCCGCCGCCGCTCAGCGCCGCCGCGCCGCCCTCATTGTCTGTCAGGCGCCGCCGCCGCCGCCGCCGCCGCCGCCGCTCCCGGCCGCCCGCCCGCCCGCCAGCCCCGCGGAACCGGAAACCACCGCCAACCCGGGTCGCGCACCGACTGCGGGCCCCCGCCGCCGACTCGGGCCCGCTGCCCGGACTGACAGCTGCCTAGGCCAGTCGACGACGCGGACGGCGACTTGTGGGGCGGGACTTCCGGCCTGGCGGGGGCCTGCCGGGCTGCGGTCGGAGGGACGAAGACCGCAGCCAATGGGAGGCCCGGACCGGAGGGGCGGGAGGAGGGAGGGAGGGAGGCGCGAGGCGAGCCCTGCAGAGGGGAGCGCGAGGTGTGCGCCGCACGTGGAGGGGGGCGGGGGCGGAGGCGGGACGGGAGCGCCGCGCCTGCGCACTGTGGCCCGCATGGGGCGCTGCCCAGTGACCGGAGCCTCCCGGGGCTGAGCCTCCCCCGGGCCCGAACCTCCTCGGTAGGGAGGAATCCCCAGGGACACTTTTGTTTCCTGGCCACGTGTTGCTGCTGTGTGATGGAATGAGACCTGGGCTCTGGAACTGCAGATTAATTTTCCAATCCTGGATCTGTATCATGGTCAACTCCCTTCTTACCCTGAATCTCAGTTTGCGTCTGTAGAATGGGGACCATCACGGTGTGATGCTAGTACGTGGTAATCTGAACGATACAAATCTAAAATCTGCTGCATTGACATAACCGAGAAGTTCTCATTTTATCCACGAGATTTATCATGCTAATCCCTTCAAAAACCGTTTTTTAATTTACCCATGATAATATACCGCGACTTGTAAACTGTTTATATCGAACGTAAACATATCGCCCCATCTTTTTCAGGATCCTGTAAGCCACTTGTCTCTTGGACCTTAGGACTTCTACCTACGATTTGGGGTCCCTTGTGCAGTTATTTTAAATCCCTTCTTATAAATAGAAATCAGGGTTTTTTGTTTGTTTGGCTTTTTTCCCCCCTCCACTTCTCATTTAAGTGTCAGGCAAGTAAGTATTCATTAGGTGGTGTGGCCCGTGCTTTGCGCTGAAGAACAGCGCCAGAAAATCAGTTATTTTGGGATAGAAGTAAGTCCAGACAAAAACTCTGAAGCGGGCCAGATCACTGTCATAATACATAGTAACACCGTACTTTTTAATCTAGGGCAGGGCAAGCTGGTTCGTGGGGGGAGAGGGGAGGGTGGAGGTCATGCTGAGAAAATAACAACTTTTTTTTTAGATACTCTTCATAAATACCCAATCACCATCTATATTTTGTTTATTTATTTGTTTTTGTTTTATTTTTCTGTGGCCGCGCCGTGGCATGTGGGATCTTAGTTCTCCTAGCCCGTGCTGCCGGCAGTGGAAGCGCGGAGTCTTAACCACTGCTCTGCCAGGGAAGTCCCAGCAGCAACTTTAATGTGAGTACAACTTTAATTTTTTTTTTATTTTTTTAATCCTGTAACTGGATGTAAATGGATCAGTGGTTCTAAGTGGTCCTTGAACCAGGAGGTTCAGCATCTCCGGGAACTTTGTTAGAAATGCAATTTCTGGTTTCTCTTGATTTATGGAATCAGAAACTGGGTGTGTGGCCAGCTGGGGGTGGGGTGGTGCAGCAATTTGTCTCTGAAGGAAGCATGCAGTGAAGAACCTTTAAGCTACAGTTGTCGCAAAGAAAAGCTTCAGGAACTCAGCCGCCTCCCTCTTACTCATCTATCTGGAAATTATCCTTAGATTAGATTCTGAATTGTTGGGGGTTTTCAAAACTACCTCCCTGGAGTTCTGACTAGATCAGGTGTTAACTTTTTGAGCATTAGAAAGGATAATGGGGAAACAACCCAAGTGCCCATCAATGAATGAACAGACAAACAAAATGTGGTCTATCCATACGATGGAATATTATTCAGCCTCAAAAAGTAAGGAAATTCTGACATGTGCTACAACATGGATGATCCTTGAGATCATCAGTGAAATAAGCCAGACACAAAAGGACGAATACTGTCTGATTCCACTCACATGAGGCCCCTAGAGGAGTCAAATTCATAGAGACAGAAAGTAGATGGTGGGGGCCAGGGGCTGGGGGAGGGGGATGGGGAGTCAGTGTTTCATGGGGAGAGAGTTTCAGTTTGCGAAGATGAGAAAGTTCTGGAGATGATGGTGGGGATGGTTGCCAAACAGTGTGAATGTACTTAATACCACAAAACTGTGCATTTAAAAACGGTTAAAATGGCAAATGTTATGTTGTATATGTTTTTACCACAATAAAAAAAGGACCATTTAACTCTGTGAACATACAAATATACATGAGTCCATAGTGATATTAAAACAACAAAGCACATTTGTCACCTTCAAAGGTGACAATTGTATGAACTCCTCACTTACCAAGCCTTTACAGCATGAAATCAGCTCCAGTTGATGAGGGAAGAAAGCCCTTTTTGCAGAAAAATGCCAACAAATAATGTTAAAGGGATGACAGAAAAATCACTGTTTTGAAACCCCTAATGAACTAATCATCGCAGACGAGTCGTCAATGGATTCTAAAACGATTAACTGAAAGGTTCATGGGAGACTGGATAGTATCATGTCCACCAATGATCTCCTTATAGATTGCCTGCTAGATGCAAAGAGGGAAAAAATAACTTTCCAATGGAAGCATCATACCGTTGCCACCTTTGTTCAGTGACTTTTAGCAGCAGGGCAGTGGGACAAGCAGATGACAAGTTCCTACTAGGTGCAATGGGAAATACACAGCACCAAAACAGTGTTCATGCCCCAAAAGTTTAACTTGAATCACACCTCTAGTTCCAGTTTACAGAAGAAACACAAAGGATAGAGGCACATGGCAGATGACACTATGAGAAGCAATCAGACAAATCCAGAAGGCGGAACTCTCAACAGCCTGGCTTTCTGGAGTCAACAGGATGGGAGGAAAGAAATGAGGACCGCCCAGAGTTCAAAGAGATGGTGTCACAACCAAATGCAATGTTGGGTACTTCATTGGATCTTGGCTTTGAACAAACCAGCTGTGTCAACTGGGGACATTTGAACTTGAATTATATTGGATTATGTTTAAACTTGTATTTTGTTAGGTGTGATCATGGAATTATGGTTGTGTAGGAAAATGGCCTTATTTTTTAAAGCTGCATAGGGGTGAAATGCCACCAGGCTAATCGCCTTTAAAATACATTAATTTAAAAACTAGACAATGCAAATATGGCAAATGTTAAGAATTGTTCAATCTAAGTGATGGGCATATGGGATTTCATTAAACTGGTTTCTATACTTTTCTGCATGTGGGACATTTCTATAATAAAAAGTAAAAATGTTAAAAATGCATCCTTTGCCTAAAATTGAACCACTCTTTTCCTTCCTCTGGAGGTAAACAGAAGGCTGCTTCATTTTGTCATTAGTATGGCCATGTCCTAGCCAACACCTGCTGTACACAAGCTCCAGAGGATGAATTTTAAACTCATTTCATCCTGACAATTGTAAGAGGTAAGTGTCGTTGCCCCCATTTCACAGGTGAGGAAACTGAGGCTCAGAGGAGGTGAGTTACCCAAAGTCCCATGCTGAGTATATGGCAGAGCCAGGGACCCACCGAGAGTCCAGAGCTACATATCTGCCACCCTGTGTCTTAACTTAGTGCCTACTAGCAGCCTCCCCCACAAGAGCATCTGTACACGTTTGCTGAATAAGGATATCAGGGAAGACTTCCTGGTGGTGGTGGGGGGGTGGGGGGAGGAGATCGAAACTGAGACTTGAAGTGCATGGAAGGTGAATTCTGATTTCTTTCGGAGGAATGAAGAATGTTTAGATAGTAAGTTAGAAGGTGGCATTGTGCACAATATTGCTCTGGTTGTCATTTGCTATATAACAAATCACCCTAAACTGAGTGACTTAGAACAACACTAATCATTTATTGTTGGGACCCAGTTGTTGGACCTTCAGAGATTCTGGTTTCATTAGTCTGGAGTAAGACAGGGCCACCTCCCCCACCCCCCTTTTTTTAAGTTCAGCTGGGGATTCTCATATGCAGACTGGGTTGAGAAGCACTGAGCTGAAGTTAATAATGCTTTTTGTTGTTACTGTATCTAGTTTTGTGGTTATTTTTGATCCATGGCAAATGACTTCTGGAAGTGACACATTGTTTCCTATTTACTGTAGTATGAGCAAAGGGAGTAGATTTAAAGAAGAACATAAAGCAAATGGTAGTTTGAGCATTTGGCAGAATGCATGATTGATACACAGTTATCCCGATGTTACAAGCATCTGCAATTCAGGCAGGACTTGGCAGAAACGGCTTCTCTGTGCCCCTCATGATGTGGACTTACTGAGGCCGAAGAATCTCTCCCACACAGCTCACTCACCACACCAGCAAGTTGGTGACAGCTATTGGTTCTTCTCCATGTGGGCTCCTCCACAGGGTGGCTTGGGCTTCCTCACAGCATGGTGGCTGGGTTCCAAGCGTCAGTGTCCCAAGGAAATCAGGAGATAGCTTCACTGCCTTGGATGAACTAGTTTCAGAAGTCACATGGAGTCACTTCCACCATAGACTAAGCCCACCCACATTCAAGGGCTCCTTCACAGAGGAGCATAAAGGTCACATTGTAAGAAGAACATGTGGAACGGGAGATGTGGTTGCAGTCATTCCGGAAAATATACCATCCTCCACAGTTATTAACTCCAATGTCTGAAGACCAGGTCCTGGGTAATTATAGATGATAGTGATAAACTTTATTTAATTTGCTGTTAAATAAAGGAAAGCCCAAAGTCTGTATAAATATCTACAAGGTCACAGATGAGGGGGACAGGGAGGCACAGACCTCCCCTATCTCCCCGTTGTTCACTCTGCTCCCTACTCTGAACACACTGCCTGGTACATAGTAGCTGCTCAAAAAATATGTCTGTTGCATGACATGAAATAATAGCGAATCACATCGTGAGAAGGTTAGTTCCTGATGATTTCTCTTCTCGTCTTTCTAATTCCTTCAAGAAGAAAGTCTTGGCTTGGTGTTCACATCTCTTAAATTCCTCTCTGCCACCCTCTTATCTTCCTAATGACAAGAGAACAGACCAAGAGTTCAGACCCTGGGACAGGTGACTTACCTGGTACAGGGCCCTGCCTGTTCATTGATGTCTCTCAAGGAGCTTCAAAAAATACCAGTGCCCGAGGCCCACCTTCAGAGATTCTGGTTTCATCAGTCTGGAGTATAGACTTTAAATTGGGGTATAGTTGACTTACAATATTATATTAGTTTCAGATGTACAACATAGTGATTCAATATTTTTATAGATTATACTTCGTATAAGGTTATGACAAAATATTGGCTATATTCTCTGTGCTATACGTTACATCCTTGTAACTTTTTTTTTATACCTAGTAGTTGGTACTTCTTTATCCCCTTCACCTGTTTTGGCCCTCCCACCACCCCTCTTCCCTCTGGTAACCACTAGTTTGTTATTTGTATCTCCACCCTGCCCCTGACATTTCTTTAAAATCAGCTGGGCAAACAACATGGTCCTACTATATGGCACAGGGGACTATATTCAATATCCTGTTATAAACCATTGTGGAAAAGAACTTCTAAAAGAATGTATATATATGTATAACTGAATCCCTTTGCTGTACAGCAGAAATTAACACAACATTGCAAATCAACTATAATTCGATAAAAATTTTTAAAAAATCAGCTGGGGATTCTCATGTGCAGACTGGGTTAAGAATCACTGAGCTGCAGTTAATGGGACTTCCCTGGTGGTGCAGTGGTTAAGAATCCACCTGCCAATGCAGGGGACACAGGTTTGATCCCTGGTCCAGGAAGATCCCACATGCCGTGGAGCAACTAAGCCCATGTGCCACAACTACTGAAGCCCACGCACTCTAGGGCCCAAGTGCCACAACTACTGAGCCCACGTGCTGCACCTACTGAAGCCCGCGTGCCTAGAGCCTGTGCTCGGCAACAAGAGAAGCCACCGCAATGAGAAGCCCGGGCACCGCAAGGAAGAGTAGCCCCCGCTGGCCGCAACTAGAGAAAAAGCCCACGCGCAGCAAGGAAGACCCAACGCAGCCAAAAAAAAAAAAAAAAAAAACAATCACTGAGCTGCAGTTAATAACACTTTTTGTTGTTACTGTATCTAGTTTTATGGTTATTTTTGATCTATGACAAATGACTTCTGGAAGTGACCCTATGTTTCCTGTTTAAGTACATCAGTGTGAGCAAAGGGAGTAGAGCTTAAGAAACAAAAAGCAAATAGTAATTTGAGCATTTGGCAGAATGCATGATTGATACTTGTTATCCCGATGTTACGAACAGTGAAATCCAGGCACAAGTCCCACAGCTAGAAAGTAACATTTTGGACCTGGGGAGTCTAGCTTCCGGTCTGTAACTAAACTGCTATATTAGGTTTCTATCGCCCTCTAGTGGTCCAGTTTATTTGCACCCGAAGGGAGGACTTGGTATTAATTCCCCTACCTTTCACCTTGTAGTTGGTTCAGCCCTCGGAGACTTTTTTTGGAACCCTCTTTCTGGCCTTCAGCACATTTCCTGTACCTTCCGGTTTCCTGCCAGCCACAAATGTACACACAGCCACTCATAGCAGTATCGAATAGGACCAAGCTGGAGCAGAGCCTAGTGGGGTGTTGGAGACCTACCCCAGATTAACTTCAACTCAGAGCAGAGCTTGAATGTCACACTGAGGCACTTGTCTCTTATCCCATAGGCAGTGGGGAGCCATGCATGGTTTTGGAGCAGACCAAAACTATGTGCAACAAGGCATTTCCCCAGAAAAGGGCATTACACTGGACATTTGCATTCTCCCTCCTAGCATCATTCTCCCTTTTTTATTTTCTGGCAACAGTCCCTGATCTGAGGGCTCCCTCCAGTATGAGCCTGCAAGTCACCTTTGTGTGAATTTTAAAATGGCAGCCCTTCTGGGAGGATGCCAACTCATGACAAGCTTAAGAGAGGACTTCGACCCCCACTTGCTCCCTCTTCCCCCCAATCAGACTCATAGAGTGAGGCTCCCCACCCTCCACAGAGGAAGCACATGCCCAAGTCTGGCCACTCAAAGGGCTGCATCCTTCTCGCTACTGGGATCGGTGGAGGTGGGTGCGAGAGGGCATGACCTAACACCAGCCAAGAGTGACTCTGGGAGCTTTCTTAAATTTTAATTGAGGTAAAATTCACAGAATGTAAAACTAACCATGAACCATATTAAAGCGTATGATTCAGGGGCATCTAGAACCTTCCCAGTGTTGTGTAACCATCACTTGTATCTAGTTTTCCAAGATATATTCTTCACCCCAAAAGGAAACCCTATACCCATTAGTAGTCACTCCCCATTCCCTCCTCTCAGCCCCTAGCAACCACTAATCTGCTTTTGCCCTTATGGATTTGCCTGTTCTAGACATTTCATATAAGTGAAATCATAGAATATGTGCCTTTAGTGTCTGGATTTTCACTGAGTGTAATATTTTCAAGCTTCATCCATATTGTATCATGTGTCAGAGCGTCATTCCTTTTTAAGGAGGAATAATATTCCATTGTATGGATGCACCACTTTTGTTTATCCATCGATGGACATTTAGGTTGTTTCCACCTTTTGGTTCTTATCAATAGTGCTGCTATGAACATTTCTGTACGCATATTTGTTTGAATACCTGTTTTCAATTCTTTGGGGTATATGTCTAGGAGTGGAACTGATGGATCACATGGTGATTCCATGTTTAACTTGTTAAGGAACCAGTAAACTCTCTTCCACCACAGCAGTACCATTTTACGTTCCTACCAGCAAATCACAAGGGTTCCAATTTCTCCATGTTCTCATCAGCACTTATCTACTGCCTTTAAAAAATATTATGGCCAACTTAGTGGGTGTGAAATGATATTCGTGGTTTTGATTTGCATTTCCTTAATGATTAATGATGTTGAGCATCTTTTCATGTGCTCTTGGAGCTTTAGTGTATACTTTTCTACTTGGAAGGCTAGAAGCCTAGTGCTACTGGCAGTCACCTCCTACCCATGAGGCAGACCAGAGGGATGGAGGGAACCTGGCCCTGGTGACATCATTTGAAGCCTAGATCCAGCCATACCTGCAGCAGGCTAACTTCAAAGGTATATATGCTGATTATCCTTTTGTCATTCCAGCCAGCTAGAGTTGAACATTTTGTCCTTTGCCACCCAGAGTCCTCCATGATGGAGACTGGGACTTGCCAAGGTCCCATGGTTAGTTAGAATTACACACTGGATGAGTACCTAGACCTCCTTCCTACCTACCCACTGCCTCCATGCCCCAAGAGGAGGCTGTAAGGAGGGGTCAGCAGGGGCCAGGAGACAGAAGCTGGGGACAAATCATGGCCAGGCATTTAGGGATAGAGGCAAGAGGAGTAGGAAGCAGATGCTTTTCTATCTGCCTGCCCCCAGAAGATTCTGAATTGAGATTCTTAACTATCAGAGTGTCAGATGCCCTTTAGAGGATATCATGGAAGCACAGCTGCTCTCCCCACCAGAAACACCAGGACACAACATTTTGCAGACAATTCACAAGTCTGTAGAAATTCCCACCGTCTCCACCCCCTCCTCCCACCACAATCCATCTTGAGGCCATAGGTGAAGAACTTCTGGTTTCTAGAACAAGAAAGTCAGAAAGACCCAGAAGCAGGAGACCTGAGATCCAAATACAGTCTTTCTTCTGACTCACTGTGGAGCAAGGAATTTGGGGGAAGGACAGTCCTGGTTCAAGTCCAGGCTGTGGGGGCCTGGGCAAGTTGCTTGCCCTCTCTGGGCCACATCTATAAAATGAGACTATTCTTGTCTATCTGGAGGGGGGTCGAGGGTTATTAGGTTCAATGCTGTGTGTCATGGACATGTAAATATGAGGGGCCCCTCTCCTTCCAATGTCCCCATCTCTCCAGCAGGCCAGATGGTCTTGCTTCTTCTCCTTTTGGAGTGATGCAATCCAGGGGCTTAGATAACATGCCCAGAAACCCATCTTCTGCAGAGAACGTCAAGTGGTTCATGAATACGAAATCCATCCCGGCCCCCCAGGTTAAGAACCTCTTACTCTGAACTCTCTCTCATTTATTAAGCTCCAACAACAGCCTCCTTTCTGTTGTTCCACTTCATTCCCACCCCAAGAGTTTCACACCTGCCATTCCCTCTGCCCAGAGTGGTCTTGCCCGGCTCTTGGAATGGCTGGTTTCCTTGTTATTGAGGGCTCAGCTGGAAAGTGCACTCCCCGCTGATCATCCATTTGAAATGGCTACTCCCCCACCCCATGGTCTTGAGAACATCACCATGCTTTATCTTTTTTGCAGCACCCATCAGTGCCTTGGTTATGTGTCTTTTTATTTATCTAATGTATGTCTCCTCATTAGGGGAGGGACTTTGCATGTCTTTGTTGTCATATATCCCCAAGGACTAGTGTCAAACATATAGTAGGAACTCAGTATATATTTGTTGAAGAGATGAATGACTGACTGACTGACTGAATGAATGAATGAATGAACAGGTGGGAAAATAGATGAATGGAGGGATGATTGAATGATTTGGATGGATAAATGAATAAATAGATGGCTAAATATGGATGGATGGATGAATGGATGGATAAATAATTAAACAAATGGTTAGACAGAAGGATAAATGAATATAAATGGATGGCTAAATATAGATGGATGGATGGATGGTTAACAGTTGGATACATGGATGGGTGGAAGGATAATGAGTAATGGATGATGGAAGGATGAATAATAAATATATGGATGGATGGATGGATGGATAAGTGGATGAGTACATGGATGCATGGATGGTTCAATGAATGGATGATACATTAATGAATAAGTGGTAGATAAAAAAGATAGATAACAGATAAAAGGATGGACAAATGAAGGAATAAATTAGTGGATGAGTAAATTAAAGGATAGCTAGATGGATAGTTCAATGGACAGTTCAAAAGATGGATGGATGGATAAATGGATGGCTAAATTAAAGAATGAGTAGATGGATGGATGTTTGCCAGACTCCATGCTAAGCACTTTATATGTTATCTTGTTTTATCTACACAGAAATCCCAGGAAGGAAGGAATGTTTTACAGACAAAGTCCTTGAACTTCAGAGGCAGGAAAAAATCGCTTACCCCGGATAATACAAGTAGGAGATAGTGGAGCAGGATTCAGACTTACATCTGCCTGACTCCAAGCCCTGGGCTCTTAACCACCGTGGAAATCACCCTCCCCTTCTCCCCTCACTTTGAGGGCCTGTACCAGCCACTGCAGCTCCCGTACTGATGCCCGTGCCCCAACAGCACCCAAATCACCCAGTGCCGGCCTCCAGGTTGCTCTGCTGTCAACCCCACAAGTCCACGGGAGCCCGTGTGAGCCTGTGTGAGGATCTGTGAGGTCTCTGCACGCATGTGTGAGTGTAGAATGAGGTGACTGGAAAACGTGTCCGTTCTTTGGGGATGCCCCTCAAGTACCAGTGACATTGCACAGCCAAAGACAGGTCCAAAGAGTCTCATAGTGACCGCCACTCTTTATAAGGTGCCCGGGGACCAAGCCCCAGCCTGAGGTCATTCCCAGTGGCTGCCACAGAATCACAGCACCAGGTCATCCAGCCTGGTCATGTGACAACAGTGAACCCGGAAGAGGAAGTGAAAGAGAACAGGGGCAGGTTGTGGAGGGGAGCTCTGCCAGGCAGCCGCCCAGGGTCATCAGACTACAGCACACAGAGGTTGTGAAGTCCATCCCCTGCCTCGGGATGGGGCCACGGAGGGCCAGGAGGATGGGGAAATGGAGCTGGGGGGTGGAGCTGCGTGCGTCTCTCAGTTTCCCCATTCAGGTTTCTGTCTTCAAGACGCAGGTGGCTGGGGGGTCAAGAGGCTGGCGGACCTCAGCAGCTCTTGTTGTCATCACTGATCTCCACGTAGGGCAGCCCCATGGGCCAAGTGTCCCGAGGCCAGTAGCAGACTTTGAGAGTTTTGTCCGGCATCTCATATGTGGCATCCACCATGGCCATGGTGACAATGCCGTAGGGGAAGGTGATGCTGATGAGTACATGCCTATGTGACAGGGTGATGAGGGGACAAGCTTTATGCTCCCATCCGCACCTCTCCCTGCCTCTCATGGATCCTGACCATCCCAAAGGACCTCCTGGACCTGACCTCCTGACTACACCGTCCCCCAACACACACAGACACACATACACACACACATCCCAGTATCTGTGCCTCCCCACTCTGCCCCCAGGCTCCTGCTCCAAGCTCTGGCATCTGAGATTTTCTGCTTCTAGGGCCCAAGACCACAGGGCAAATGCTTACCAGATGCTGTGCAGGTAGGAGAAATTAATCCACTGCCAGAAACTGCAAAGCAAGCGGTCACTGATCCAGCTAGTAAACGCAAAAGCCCATAAAACCATGGTGACCTCAATTAGATGCCGAAGCTCCTTATTACTGGTCCTAGGGAGGGAAGGAGGGAGATCAGAGCGTGACTCGGCTAGTAGGGCCCAAAGGAGCTGATGGGAAACTCCTCTATCCAAGGAGATGAGGCTGGGAGGAGGGAAGGATCAAGGGGGCAAGGGGGGAGAGGGCCAGATCTGTGCTAACACTTGCTGAGCACTTACAAGATGCCGGGTCCTCACAACAATGCTATTATTCCCATTTTGTAGATGAGAAAACTGAGGCACGCGAAATTAAGTATGTCCCAGCCCCACCCCAAGGTTACACAGCTAGTAAGTGGGGTCTGATTCAGGTTTATCAGAATGCGGAACCCGTAACCAACAAGGCTTTCCGTGTTTGTGTTTTGGGGTGTAAGTGTGTGTGCCCCTGTGGGTTGGTGCATGAGAATT
Organism: Eubalaena glacialis; assembly: GCF_028564815.1. NCBI lineage: Eukaryota > Metazoa > Chordata > Mammalia > Artiodactyla > Balaenidae > Eubalaena > Eubalaena glacialis. The sequence goes on along the minus strand of NC_083719.1, from coordinate 182,289,336 downwards.
TATGTCTATGTGGCTATGAGAATATGTGTCTGTGTGTGGGAGGGTGTATTCTCTGAGGCCATGTCTCAGACAACTCAAGATTAGAATCTGTGTTTCCCAAACAGCAGAGCTAACCCATTGTCCCTTAGGAAACAGCTTATCAGGGATCAATGAGGCAGTAACTCCTTTATGGGTAAAAGCACAAGCCCTGCCCACTAGCCTAAAATGGGACAGTTTGAACACCAAAAAAAAAAAAAAATCATAAGAATTGGTGAAATCTAAGGAATTCCCCGGCGGCCCAGTGGTTAGGACTCTGCGCTTCCACTGCAGGGGGCACAGGTTCGATCCCTGGTCAGGGAACTAAGATTCTGCATGCTGGGCAGTGTGGCCAAAAAAAAACAAAAGAAAAAAAAATTAAAAAAATTAAAATTAGTGAACTCTGAATAAAGTCTGTGGTCTAGTTAACAGTATTGTCCCATTGTCAATTTCCTCCTTTCTGAGGCTAGACTGTGGTTACATACGATGCTGCCATTGGGGGAGCTGGGGGGGAATCTGGGTAAAGGGTACACAGGACTCTGTACTATTTTTTGCAACTTGCTCTGAGCCTGTAATTATTTCAAAACAAAAATTTAAAAATATAGGATAGTGACTGCAATGGATTGAAACACTTCAGAGATATAAACACCCATGAGTTCATAATAATACTTAAAGAAAAAAACCACTTCATTGGTCCTTACTAGAGATGGCTAAGGCACCAACTCATTGCTCTGGAAATTGATTTTTAAAAGGGAAAGAATCAGTGCCCTATCCTGTCTTTCCTATCCAAACTGTATTTCAAGGTTGATGAGCAAAAGTCCTTCCATCTGGATGGATGAACTCCAGATAATCAATGCAGAAGGAATAATAGAATCTGAAAATCACCCTTTTGCACCCTCTAATGAGACCACGGATGGAGACGGCATGAAACAGCTGCTGGAATCATTAGGGGAAAGGTCAGTGGAAAACTTTATAATGAAGGGTCTGGATGACAACATCCGAATCTACTGATCAATCTTAATGGCACTAAATGTGGGACAACCATTCATCATGGGGCCTTAATTGGCTGGAACAAGCAGCACCCAGTGCCACACATGAAATGAAAAAAAAAAAATTTAAACTTAAATCTAGATCTATTAATTTTCAGGAAATACAAAAATAAAAAAAAGAAAGAAGAAAGAAAGAAAAGAAAGGAAGAAACCACAGGAATCAGTCGGCCAAATCCATAATGCAGGATGTTCTACAGGACAAACGATCGAGTTTCTGTTATCAAATCAGAGGCGTGAAGAAAGGGGGAGGGAGGGGGGGACTGCTATGGAATAAAGAAGGTCTGAGAGACTGTGTTTGCCTTCTGATTTAAACAAGACCAGGTGTAAGAAGATGTCTTTGGGAAACTGAGGAAAGTTCAGTGCAAAATGGGTATTAGATGCTATTTTAAGGAAGGATCTTCTATTCGTCCCTCTAGATCCTTCCCTACCTTTCTCCGCTCTGCCCCGTGCTTCAGGGGGCAGCAGGGGCAGGGGAGCTAAGCTATGTGGACCTCGAAATAAATATTCCAACAGTATCCTCCATCCACCCTTTGGTTCCCTACTGGGGCTCCCCATTGGCCAACCCAACTGGAAGCCCAAGGACAAGGGAGCCCCTGGATTTGGTCCACACAACCTCCCTGTGGGATTGGCTCAGGCTGGCTACAACCAACAACTGGAGGCCACAGCTCTTGCCAAGGAGACCCCCCTCTGCTAGCTCTCCCCTTCCAGATTCTTGCAATCACTCCCTCCCATCACTCCCCATCCCAGGTCTCCCGATGATCATAGAATCCCACCGTTATTAACACAGAGCTTCTAAATGATCCCTAGTGATTTTCCTACAGTCTGCCCTCTCCTTTGTAAAGAAACGTTTTATTCAACTCTCCTCAAATGGCCCCATTTGAGAGTGTCCTCTCTAGCCTGCTAAGACCTAGTATGGGTTAAAAATAATAATTCTTTATCAGGTGAGTGAAACCCTGAACAATGAATGGGTGACATTATATGAAATCTGGGGGGAACATAGAACGCAGGTCGGCAAAATGCTAATGTTTGTTGGGGCTGGTTAGTGGGCACATGGAGGTTTGTGATACAATGCTCTCCACTTGTATGTGTGTTTGGGGGTTTTCAGAATAAAGAGGACAAACTCTGCAGTCAGAGACAGCCTTAGGTTCAAATCCCGGTCCTGCCCCTATTTGGTGAATGATCTTGGGGAAGGGACATCGCCTCTTTAACACGGTGAGGTGTTTTTTTTTTTTGGTGTGGGGGGGTGCAGTTCTTGGAAGGGAAAGGGGAGCCCCCTCCCCGGGCACCTGCAGCCACCACCCACTTTTTATATTCCTGGGCCACGATGTAGACGATGTGCAGGGCAATGCTGTTGAGGGCGTACGCGTTGATCGTGGGCCTCAGGAAGGACAGGAAGGTACTGACCACGGTGGCGGTGATGACCAGGCAGATGTACTGGGGCCTGGGGAGAGAAGGGCTCAGCCGTGGGGGGTGGTTGGGGGGTGTTCCTGTGGGGTTTAGGCAGAGCCATAGGGCGCTCTTGTGGCAAAGATGGATGAGAAAAGGGAAGCTCAGAAAATGGACTTAAGACTCCCAGGTGGGCTCAGTAAAAGGTCTCAGGGGTCCCAGGAGGATCACATGAAATTTCCCAGGGAACCCAGGTGGGCACCGGCAGGGTCGGAAGGGGGTCCCGGGGTAGGGGATGGGTAGGATGACAAGGGGGTCTCAGGGAAGCTCAAGGGGGCTTAGTCAGGTTAGAAGAGGGTTCCAGACCCCAGGTGAGTTCAGGCGAGGGATTCAGGTGAGCCAGGTGGGATTAAGAAAGGAACTACAGGGGTCCCAGTGGCTATTAGGAGAGGGGTCCTGGAAGGCTCAAGTGGGTCACACAGGGTCAGGAGAGAGATTCAGATGGGTCTTGAAGTCAAAAAAAGGGGCCCAGGAGGATCCAATGAAAGATTCCAGGGAACCCAGGTGACAGGCTCAGGGAAGAGGTCTCTGGGCCCCAGGTAAGCTTAGGCATGGGGTTCTGGGACCCCATAGTGGGTTCAGACAGGGTCTGGAGAAGGTCCCAGCTATCCAGGTGGGATCAGAGGAAGAATTCCAAATAAGCAGTAGGATAAGGGGAGGACTTCCAGGGGTCGCAAGTGCACTCAGAAGAGGGGTCCCTGGAAGTCCAGTTAGATCACGCAGGGTCAGGAAAAAGTCCTGGGGTGTTGAGGGGAAGGATTCCAAACACCCCAAGAGGGCCTGGGCAGGGGACCCAGAGGATAGGTGGGCTCCAGCAAGATCGACAGAGGACCGGCCCTCGCCCCACCTGTTCTCCCCTAGGAAGGCAGGAAAGTAGCAGCGGGGCATCCATATGCTGTAGCCACTGGCCAGCAGCCACAGAATAGCGATCTCATCCAGCATCTGGCCCAGGAAGCTGAGTGTCATGTGAAGGTACATAGAGAACAGACCTGGAGCAAAAGACAAAGGCAGGTGGTCAAGGGAATTGTCCCTTCCTGCCCCCACTACCCCAATGTCCCAGCCCCCCACCTACCTACGACTGTGAAGAGGATGAAGATGACATAAATGTAGCGGGAACGTTTCTGGACATATGGGTGCGTCAGAAACATCATGAGAGGCCCAAAGATGAAGAAGGTGACATTGCTGAACTGGAGAAGGAAGGGGGAAATATGGGGAGGGGGTTGTCAGACAGAGGAGGGGGGGGGGCTGCCCTTAGTCATTACCCAGTCGGTCACCTACCACCTTTCAGGCAGTTAATCAACCCAGGGTCTATCCATCTTTCAGCTGACCTTAACAGCCAACCAGTCATCAGTAGATCCATAACTCCATCCATTATTCTATGGGTTCATTCATTCATTCAATGCATGTGGCAAAGTCTATCTACTAACTTTCCACATTTTCCTTTCGGCAATAGTGTTCCCCAAGTTTGAGCTGGGCGTCCAACTACTCAACGAAAAGACTACATATCCCAGCCTTCCTTGCAGCTCACTGTGGCCTTGGGACCTAGTCTAGCCAATGGGATAGGAATGTAAACGAATCTATTGCTTCCAGGTCCGTCCTTAAGAAGCAGCTTAAGGCTTGCACTCTACGTCTTGTGGACTGAAATGCAAACTTGGTGGTCATGAGTTGGCCTTGGCCTTGTAGACGAGGAAAGACAATGAAATACCCTAGTGACTCGCTTCTAAAAAACAGCATGAAGCAGAAGTGATGGGGCATGACTTCTGAGGTTGGGTCAAAAAAAGTACTGTGGCTTCCACCTGATGGTCGCTATCTCAGAGCACGAGACATTGGAGCTCTAGCCACCATGCAAGAAGACAGGGTACCCTTAAAGCTGCCATGCTGGAGAGACCAAGTGGAGAGACCACAGAGAGATCGAGAGAGATGCTGGAAGAGCCCCAGCTATTCCAGTCCCCAGAAGTTTGACTCTTCCCAGCCCAGCTACCACACACAGAAGTGAATGAACCTTCAGATGATTCCGGTCCCCTTCCCCCCTTCAAGTCACACCAACAGTTGCCAAGTGGAACATACATGAGCTATCCCTGCCAAACCCTATCCAGATTACTGATTCATGAGCAAAAATAAATAAATAAATAAGTGGTCATTGTTTCAAGCCACTAAACTTTAGGGTGATCTGTTATGCAGCATTAGCTAGCTGAGACAAAGAGGAAATATTACTGTGGGCTGGGGTAGGAGAGGAGAAAGGTGCATGGAGGCCAGCTGGTACAGCTATGCCTTGTCCAGAACCCCATGACTGCACAGCTATGTTGTCTGTGGATTAGTGATTTGCGTCCTTATAATTAGACATTCACAATGTTCTGGGGCCCAGGCAAGGTTTATTATTCCCAGAATCTTTTCTCATCCTCAAAACAATCCTGCCAGGTAGGTTGTGCATCACCACACCATAGAAGAAGATACTGATTCTCAGAGTGGTCAAATGGTCCAGCCCAGGTCACCCAGCCAGTAAGTGGAGAATCCAGGATTTGAAGCAAGATCCCACGTGAGTTTCTTGAGAGAAGAATCAGAGTGCTGTTTATCACAGAAGCAGAAATTGCTTCATAGACCTCAATCGATGTTTAATAATAACACGTGATTCAAATAACTAACAATGACCACTAAGAATATGGCAGTTATGGCAGACAGTGGGAATTGAGCACTCAACAACCATCCTCCCTTCTTCCTCCTTAACCAAACTGATTTGGTTCAGTATTAGGAAGACACATCCTTCTTGGGAGGCAAAGGAGAATAACAAGGGGCACAAGCTAATCTGATTCTCTCCTTCTTCTATGTAACAAGGCCACCGAGCTAAAGACTACATTTCCCAGATTTCCTTGCAGCTACATACAGCCGTGTGACTGAGTTCTGGCCAGTAAGACATGGGCACAAGACATAAGTACAGCTTCTAGGTTGTCTTCTTAAAGGGAAGGGGTGTGCCTTCCCCTTAATCCCTTTCTACTGGGATGCAGATGTGGTGGGATAGCTTCTTGAGCCACACAGATGACAGCAATGGCCTAGAGATGGGAAAACAACCATATAGAAGGAGCCTGGACCTCTGGTACCCCAAAGCTCTCACACCAGCCCTGGGGAGCTTATGATTGGATGTTATGTAAGAGAGAAACAAATTTCTATCTTCATTAAACCATTATTATTTTGGGTCTCTGCTACAGCAGCTGGACTTATGTCTTAACTTACAGATACCCCCTTTCTTCCTTGTTAAATAAACCAGAATTTTGTTCAGGCATCAGGAACACATGGCTTTTAGGGAGGCAGGATTTAGCCCCAGGGCATGGGTCATCCCTGTTGCTAAGGATTGGTTAAGGAATGAATGTGTGATATAATTCTGGCCAATGAAACATGATGGAAGATCTGATGAGGGGCTTCTGGGAAAGTTCTCTTTACTGAAATCAGACTGAGTGAAAAGACCTTTGGAGATTGTTGTGATGTTTCAGATGCGGCAGCCACTTTGCAACCATGAGGAAACAAGGTTGACAGCAAAAACAAATACTTGAGGACAGTGGTCTCAAACTTTTTGGTTTCAAGAACTTCTTATATTCTTCAATATTATTGAGGACCCTGAAGAGCTTTTGCTTGTGTGAGTTACATCTATCAAGATTTACCTTATTAGAAACTAAAACCCCAAAACTTTCAAGACACGTGACTACACAAGCCCACATTCGTTTGGCCATCAGATAGATGATGTCATCACACGTCATGCAGCCTCTGGAAGATTCCATTGTACCCTCGTGAGAGAATCAGAGTGGGAAAAGGCAAATAATACCTTCATATTATTATGAAAATAATTTTGACCTTGAGGAGCCCCTGAAAGGGTCTCAAGGACACCAAGCAGGGTGGTGCTTGGACAATATTTTGAGGACCACTTCTCCAGGGATAGCAGAGAAGAAAGATGGGAAGAATCAAGTAGCTTGATGATGTTGGGCTCTGAGTTAACCTATTCTGGAACCATCTACCTCCAACTTCCATTTAAAAAAAAAAAAAAGATATTGTCCTTTCTATTTAAGCTGCTTTAGTTGGGTGTTTTATTTGAAACCAAAGCATTCCAATGAACGAGCTTTGGGATCCAAGTGGTGTGGGATTGGATACATGTTCCCTTGCTCATTAACTGTGGAGGCTTGAGAAGGTAACTTCAATCCCTTAACCTGCCATCTCTGCATTTCTGACATATGCATAACGCCACCTGCCTCTTCATGCTGTTGACCCAAAGGTCCCCAAACCTCACTGGACTCATAAATACAATCAAGGTCACAAGAACATTTGCACCAGAATTTCAATGGCTCAAAGTCCCCAACTGCTGATGCAGGACTTCGATGCCCCTCAAAGTCTCCCCCAGATATGTTGGGGTCACAGTGAGTATCTCACATGGGCTCAGAAACAGGTGTTCTCATGGCCTCAATCCACCTGCCAATTTGAGGTCAACCAGCTTGCTCACTCAATGACACCCTTCCCTCCCCCCAAAAATCTTCCCCTTGTAAAGGTCTCCTAAATTGTCTGCATTCCATCTTAGAAAGTGAAGAAATAGCACCCTCTTCACTAGGATGCTCTGTTATTTTTCAGAACCCCAGTATTAACGATGTTGACTCAAAAACACAGGGCACAGTGGTGGGTGAGGGGAAAATCATTCACCTGATACAAGGTCAGCATCTACTAGCCTAGGTCCTGGGCACCTGTACAGGTTCCCAAGACAGGAGGCCTCCTGATTCCTGGAAAGTCCACAGCTCTCCTGGGGCAATGGTAGAACCAGCTCAAAGGTCACAGTTTGAGAACCCAGCCTTGGCAAACTGGTTTCCCAGCCCATGGTCCCACCTATGTCCTTGTTTTCCATGCCAAGTTCTCTGGTGTTTGTCAATGGACAGGGTCAAACACATCTCCAGGAGGGTCACCCAGTTCACAGTGGCTACCCCAGAACACAGAACACCCCCAACCTGCCCTGTCTGTATCATGAGACCCTACCCCACTGGAATAGACACCTATCCCAAAGCAGGATATCAGACTTTTCTTTGGGGAATTTGAAACTTGGAGCAGACACAAAGCCTGGGAGTCACCATAATTGTGTTGCACCATTGGTAACTCTCTAAAGAGGCCCTGGGATATTGTCATGATGTTTAAAATATGGCAACCATCTTGGCACCCACGAGAAGACAAGGGTGAGAAAAAAAAAGCAAATACTCGAGGGTAGTATTTGCCCTTCTGCTGAATCCTGCACACCTACCCTGGGTCCCAGCCTTTCCAAAACAACTCACCTTTCCATTTTCTAAGATATCCCACAATCTTTCCAATGCTTTCTTTCTCTCCCCCCCCCCCTTTGGTTTGTTTCTTTGTTTTGGTTTTTGCTTAAGCTACCTTTCTATTGCCTGAATCCAACAAACCCATCAGCATTGGTAATATTAGCTAGGATTCTTTGGTAGCAAGCAACAGAAAATGATTCTGGTGAACTTGCACTATAAATATAAATGTGTGTGTGTGCGTGTGTGTGGTTACTTATTTAATTAACCAAATCATTCATTCATTTGTTCGTTCATTCATTCATTCATTCATTTATTACGGGGAGCTCATTAATCAAAGGAATTGCCGAGGACAAGGAAAACCAGAAACCAGAACAGCTTTGACCCTCTAATGGACAATCTCTTCAGGGGGCAATTTTGGGTATGAATGAAAACAACTGTGTCCAGTCCTTCTGTCCAAGCCCAATCTTCAAATTCTGGAGAGTGTAGCCTGGGCCACATCCCATCCTTGGCCAGAGGAGGGGGACCACCTTGATTGACCATCCCACCGAGACCATAACCAGGTGGTTGATGAAGGGAAAATGGGGCCATGGATACTGAACGGGCAAAACCCCAAACAAATCTGATGTTCCCTCTGCCTTCAACCAAACGGCAGCCCTTGGGCAAATCAGGCATGCCTGAAGATGCCAAGCCATCCAGCCTCCCAAACTGTTAAGCCTCCACTTAAAACACGTCCGTGACTCTCATCTATAAAATCCAGATTCTTAAGCTTGGCTTATAAACTCCCTCCATAACTCACCTTTCTCCACCTTCAACTTTATAATCTGGGTGGAAGGAATAACTCAGTTCTGAATGAGCCATACTTACTCTAACCTCCAGGAGTTCACACATACTGTTCCCACTGCCTGGAACACTCTCATTCCCATTTACCCCTCTTCGCCAGGCCAACTACTCTGCCTTTAACCTGGGCATCACTTTCTCCCTAAAGCCTTCCTAGTCCCCCAAGGCAGGGTCAGGTGGCCTTCCTTTGTGCCCCTGTGCCATCCCACTTTCCTGACACTTGTCTGGCTGTTCTGGAACTGTCTGGCTCTCCCGCTAAACCTGGCTTTGAGAATGGGGACTGTGGCTTCCCGCTTCTCCATTATAACCTCAGGAACCAGAATATAGTAGGTGCTCAATAAATCCTGTCAGCTGGATCTCAAAATAATTCAGGTGGATCACCTGTCACACACATGAAAACACTTGGCAGAGGGTCTTGCATCTAGAAAGTTCTGAATAGAAGGCACTACAACTGTCACTTTCCAATCTCTTGACAGCCTGACTTTACAGATTGTTCTTAATCCTCGCACACCCCCTCAAAGTCCGACTTTCTAGTTCTTGTTTGGCAATGGGGAGCTTGAGTCTCAGAGAGGTGGAGTGATTTCTCTGAGGTTGCACAGCTCTGGGGGACTCTGAAGTTTGCTTTGACCCCCTGCTTTGAAAGATTGGAGGACTAGATGGGTGGTGAAGATGAAGAGGGTGCTCCCCTGCTTCCTGGCTGTGTGATCTGGTGTCTCTGGGTCCCCCTTTCCTGCACCAGTGAAATAGGAGAGGATCATCAATGCTACCATGAAGGTTGTTGGGGGCAGGGGATGCACGAGGCCAGGCATTGAAAAGCTACTTCGCGAGGGACATAGTTTTGGCTCAAGAAATACCAAAGGCTGCTGCTTCTCTTGTTACTGTTGAAGGAGATAATAATAACAGGCTTGTGGTTGGTATCAATGCTCCATGCTAAGTGGCCTGCAGAATGAAGACAGGCGTTCTCAATAACGTCCCTCAGTGTGTAGAATGAGGACAGAGCAACGGGCGACGCCTATGTCTAATGGGCTCCGAATGGCGCCGGGGTTTCTGATAGAATCAGAGACCACCCTGACACCAGGGTCTCCCTCTCTGCCCTCTGGGGCTGGGCCCCCGCACTTCCCAACCACCGGCCCCACCCAGACTCAGAGAGGCAGGCAAGGTACCCGCCCGAGATCATGGCCAGTCCTAAGCTCTGGACACAGGTGAGCTGGATTCCTTGGGTCCCAGCCCCAGCAGGTGCCTTCACTTTCATTCATTCATTCATTCATTCATTTGCTCAACAATCATTCCTTCAGTACCTACTATGTGCTCAAGGACCTTACCAGTGCCTGAAAACAAAGTCACCGCCTTTACGGTGTATCCAGAGTTTGGGGGATGCTCTGTGCTTCATATTCCTCCTCTATAAGACGGAGGCCCTATCTCCGAGCGCCACGGTGAGGATTCTAGAACTGAGTGCCACGGGACCAGGGGGGTTGGCAGTTTTGTTCACTGCTGCAAACCCCAGGTGTCTAGGACAGTGCCTGGCACACAGTAGGTGCTCAGTGAATTTTCGTAGCGAATAATGCACGCAAAGAATACGTGTCAATAATGCACATATGTGTGCATGTGCTGTGTGCCATGGGGTGACTATTACTCTAGAATGCTTTGATGTTTTGATCACCCGTACCCAGCAGGACGTCTGGTAAGTGGATGTGGCTGGATTCCTTAGGACTGGAAGGAGGAAAAGGGGGCGAGATGGAGGGAAGGTGGGGAGAAGGAGGAAGGAAGGAAGGGAGGAAGGGAGGAAGAAGGAAGGGGACTGACCTGAGTAGACTCCGCACCTCAGCCTTTTTCTCATTTACCCCAAACACCCTGGGCTAAAACCACAGCCCGGGGCTTGCCTGGTGGCGCAGTGGTTGAGAGTCTGCCTGCCAGTGCTGAGGACACGGGTTCGAGCCCTGGTCTGGGAAGATCCCACATGCCGCGGAGCAACTGGGCCCGTGAGCCACAACTACTGAGCCTGCACGTCTGGAGCCTGTGCTCCGCAACAGGAGAGGCCGCGATAGTGAGAGGCCCGCGCATCGCGATGAAGAGTGGCCCCCGCTTGCCGCAACTAGAGAAAGCCCTCGCACAGAAACGAAGACCCAACACAGCCAAAAATAAATAAATAAATTTAAAAAAAAAACAAAAAAAACCCCCACAGCTCGCACCACCCACTCCACACACAGCTTCTCTCCTGAGACACCGCTTCACTTAAGGATTCCACTGATTTCATTGTTTACTGCTTCATCATCTCTGTCCTCCCCACCGTACTGTGACTTCCATAAGGACAGGAAACACCTGTTTTATCCCCAGCTGTGTCCCCAACGCCTATCACGCTGGGCACCCAGTTGGCTGGCATGCACTCAGGAAAAATTTGTTGACTCAGTCAAATCAAGAAACGTGGCCGGGGGCGGGAGGGATAAATTACAGTTTGAGATGAACAGATACACACTACTGAATATAAAATAGATAAACAACAAGGTCCTACTGTACAGCACAGGGAATTATACTCAATATCCTATAATAAACCATAATGGAAAAGAACATGAAAAAGGGAATTCCCTGGTGGTCCAGTAGTTAGGACTCTGCACTCTCACTGCCGGGGCCCCGGGTTCAATCCTTGGTCGGGGAACTAAGATCCCGCAAGCTGCGTGGAGCGGCCAAAAAAAAAGAAAAGAAAAGAAAAGAAAAAGAGTATATATTCTTTTTATATATATGTATATATCTAAGTATATATATATCTGAATCACTTTGCTGTACACCCAAAACTAACACAACATTGTAAATCAACTACAGCAAAAAATTAAAAAAAAAACAACCCATGGCCAAACCTCCCCTTTTTCTTTCTCCCCACTGCCAAAGCTCAAACTCCCACCACCCATCCCTGGCCCTGTCACCTGCCGAGGACCCCCGTATGCATCCATTCCACTCATGCACGTGAGTGTCAGTGCTGGGCTGGGGGCGTGGAGCACCAGCCACTCTCCCTCTCCACATGGGACTTACTTGCATGAATTAAGATGCACACGACATTGTTAATCACTCAGTAACTGAGTGGCCTCACAGCACTGTGGATAAGTGAGAGACTCTGAGACTAGGTGGCCGGGGTTTAACTCTGGCACTCCAAGCATTCACACGCTTGCAATTCACATGCTGTGCAACCCTGGGAAGGAAATGTACCCTCTCTGAGCCTTTATTTCCCCCATCTGTAAAATGCGGAGAATAAGAATTTTATGAGGATTACAGTAAGTGCTATTTGTTAAACAAAATTAATGTCAAATAAAAGTAATGTATTAAAACTTTCTCATTTCTCTGTGCTATATTTACTTCTAACAACAACAATAATAATAGCTTCAACTTATTCAATGCTTAGGATGTGCCAGGAGCTGTGAGTTTTTTTAAATACCTCTATTTTTAAAATTACAATATAATTCACAGACTATCAAATTCATTCTTTTCAAGTGTACATAATCTATTCAAATGTTGTGCAACCGTCATTGCTAATTCCAGAACATTTTCATCACCCCAAAAGGAAACTCTGTACCCATTAGCAATCACTCTCCCTTCCCTTCCCCCAGCCCTTGGAAACCACGAATCCACTCTCGGTCTCTGTGGATTTGCCTGTTCTGGATGTTTCATATCAACAGAATCGCATACTGTGTGGTCTTTTGGGTCCGGTTTCTCTCACTGAGCATCATGTTTTCAAAGTTCATCCATGTTGTAGCATGTGTCAGTGCTTCACTCCTTTTTAAGGCTGAATCATATTCCATTGTGTGGATGGAGGACATTGTGTTTATCCATTCATCCACTGATGGACATTAGGGATGTCCAGTAGCTGTATCATCCTCTCCATTGTCCTATGAGTCAAAAATTACTAGCACCTCACAGAAATCCCCTTTTTGCATAGGTACTCAGTAAATATTTGCTGAATAAAAGGAATGAAGGGGGACTTCCCTGGTGGTGCAGTGGTTAAGAATCTGCCTGCCAGTGCAGGGGACACGGGTTCGAGCCCTAGTCTGGGAAGATCCCACATGTCGCGGAGCAACTAAGCCCGCGTGTCACAACTACTGAGCCTGCGCTCTAGAGCCCGTGAGCCACATCTACTGAAGCCCGCGCGCCTAGAGCCCGTGCTCTGCAACAAGAGAAGCCACCACAATGAGAAGCCCATGCACCGCAACGAAGAGTAGCCCCTGCTCACCCACAACCAGAGAAAGCCTGAGTGCAGCAACGAAGACCCAACGCAGCCAAAAATAAATTAATAAATTTTTTTTAAAAAAGAAAAGGAATGAATGAATGAGTTTTTCTTCCCTAGCGTGTACCACCCACTGGCATCCTATACTCTTGACTCCTGTTTATTGCCTGTCTCCTCCATCCCCCAGGACACCAGCCCCACGAGAGCGGGCATTTTTGTCTGCTTTGATCACCACTGCGTCCCCAGAGCTGAAACGGTGACCGGCTGCACCAATTCCCAATGAATGAAGAGTGAAATAAAGGGGTCATTTCAATCTGACCCCTGCGTCAGCCCCGGGAGGACAGCAGGTTGCGGATCAGCGATGCCTGTTTTTCCGAAGAAGAGAGGCCCAGAGGGACCTATCGAGTCTGGGTCTGGGATGTATCATGAGCATGATCACCGGTTTCATGCGTGCAATTATTCAATTAATCACATCTCTCCTCCCTGAGGGTGGGAACCATGCCCTCCTCGGTTCTGCGGGACCTGGCATACAAGAGGTGCCCTGTAATTAATTGCTGTTGCTGTGAGTTTTGAGGAGGAGAAAGGCAGAAGAGGGAGGTGTGGTTTAGAGCTCATGGGACCTGCTGGTCACAGCCAGGCGGTCAGAGAGGGGCAGGCCTCCCGCCTGGGTCACACAGCATCCAGGGAAGAGAGAGACTGGAGTTACTAGCACACTGCAGAGGCCAAGGCTGTCGGAAAAGAAGGTGGGGACGCTGTCGGAGGTGTGCACTGCAGCCTACGCCCCCCTACACACCGTCCCCGCTCTTATCTCCCTATCTCTTTGATGCCCACCCACCCCCAGACTCCCCCTACTCATCCCCACCTCTGTGCCTTTCCTATGCAGTTCCCCACGCCAGGCACACCATCCCTTTGTTCTGAATCTGAGCATCTGAGAGGGAGTTTTCTAGAGAGGATGAGATGCGGAGCTTCTGAAGCTTTGGCAGGATCCCAGGGAAGAAATTCAGCAGCACAGCTGCCTCTGGGAGCTGGGGGGGCCTTGAAACATCTCCCCACACCACTTGAAACTCTCCTAAGTTGTCAGCAGCCCAGAAGGAGGCCACACCTGGAGGCCACCAGGCCAAAGCAAACAGGTGCCAACTAGAGCGGCCCACACCTTGACTTCTGCCCCTGCCCCACCTGCCCCAGCCCCTCCCACACCCCCGACCTCTATTCCTGTTGGATTGCCCTTCCTGGCTCTTGGTTAGACTGTGAAATGCAGCCAGGTGTTCCAGCCGCCCCCAGATCATCAACTCCCCCACGCTCCGAAGTCAGCCATGGCTCCCGCATGCCCTCACGAAGCAGCACGCACTCTTTTGCCCTGCTTTCTTGATTTAGCCCCCGGAAACCTTATCAGCCCTTTTTCTCTCCTTCGTTCCCTCCCCCTCAGGCAGGCAGCCTGGGCGCTGGCTTGAAGCTACCAGTTCTCTTCTCTCACCTCAAGACCTTTGCATAGGCTGTTTCCTTTGCCCCATAGAGGTTAGAGAACATTTACTCATTCCTTAAGCATCAAGGTTCCCTCCCCATTCAACAAACAGAGGCCTGACGCTCCACTCCGTGGTGCCTCACCATCCCGCATCTGCCCCCTGTTTTTCTCCCTTTGCCACGAGCTGACTATGGGGGTGTCCGTTTCTAATTCTGAACCACCAGTCCAACAACCTGGGGGCACTGAGCCTCTCTGGGACCCCGGCATCACCCAGTATAGGTTGGTTTACAGCACTTTTGTTGAATGAATGAGTCCGTCAATGAATACAGGAGAAATTTCAAACCCTCCATCTCAGCATTGAAAACTTCATCTTTATCTCTCCCCATATTTTAGCCACAGAGACACACTTTCCCAGACTGGGTGTCCCTCTTTTACTTCCAGGACTTAGCACATCCTTTTCTTCTCTTCTGCTCTCTTTCCCAGACTCCTGCCCTACTTGGCGAGGTCCTATTCATCCTTCAAAAGCCAACGCCTAGGTGCCCTCCTCCAAGAAGCCTCCAAACACCTAAGCCGAGTCCTCCAGTGCGTCCTTCGTCTATACCCTGACCGTGTGTTGGGCTGGGCTCTGCTTCCTCCAACCCCAGGCTCTGAGCTCCTTGCATGTAGATCAACAAGAAAGCAAAAGATTCTTCAGAGAACACTGTTTTCCAATTATGAGCTGTGATTCCTAAGGGGATCGTGACAAAATCCATGTGAACAGATTTAAAAAATTTTTCTGCTATATATGTGGTCTTTCATTGACATACCTAGATCAAAAGCATGCTTTTAAAAACCTGCCTAGGGCTTCCCTGGTGGCGCAGTCGTTAAGAATCCGCCTGCCAATGCAGGGGACACAGGTTCGAGCCCTGGTCCGGGAAGATCCCACATGCCACGGAGCAACTAAGCCCGTGCGCTACAACTACTGAGCCTGCGCTCTAGAGCCCGTGCTCCGCAACAAGAGAAGCCACCGCAATGAGAAGCCCAAGCACCGCAATGAAGAGGTGCCCCCGCTCGCCGCAACTAGAGAAAGCCCGCGCACAGCAACAAAGACCCAATGCAGCCAAAAATAAATAAATAAAATAAATATAAAAAATCAAAACTAAAAAATTAAAAGCTGCCTAGTAGTTTGACATCTCTTCAAGCCCTACAAAGATTAGTGAAAATGTTATGGCTTTTGTGTGGTCCATGTGCTAAGGATGATGTTTCCAATTTTAAAAGGGACTTCCCTGGTGGTCCAGTGGTTAGGACTCGGTGCTTTCACTGCGAGGGCCCGGGTTCGATTCCTGGTGGGGAAACTAAGATCCCACCGTCCCTGAGGCACAGGAAAAAAAAAAAAAAGGTTGAAGGAGGATGTCATGGAGGGGAATTTTGCATGAGGGCGCATGGATGCGGAAGCAGCCCACATGTGAGCCAGCCCTCTCTCCGTGCCTTCTGTGGGGTGGGCTGGACAGGGAACTTTCTGGACTGCAGGGACTGCTAGGGAACGCAGAGAGGAGGAGTCCAGAACCCCACACCCTCTTCTCAGCCTCCAGGCACCAGCACATTCAGCCCTCTCCCATGTTATAGGGAAGGCCACCGAGGACCAGAAAGGGTCGGTATCTCTGGCTCAGGAGAAGCAAAAGCTGGGGCGACCTCAGGGACCCCTTGAATCTCAAACTCTTGCCTCCCAGATCTGGGAAGTGGTGAGGTCAAAGGTAACAGAGTCAGAGCAACCTGGGCAACCTGGCACTGAGCTCCCCTCCCCCCAAAAAACACCTCTCCCAGATATGCCAAGTTCAAATCCCACCTCTAAGTACCACGGTTACCCTGGGCATATCCTTCAATCTCCCTGAATGCCTGTCTCTTAATCTGGAAAATGGGATTAACTAACTCTATATACTATACATGCTGCCTAATTCCCAATGTCATGGTGAAGATTAAATGAGGTTTTTTCAGGCAAAATGTTTTGGGCAATGCCTGGCACACAGTAAGTGCTCAATAAAGGCCATTATTTGCGTGAATTCATGCTCACCATTTATTGAGCATGTACTATGTGCAGGACACAGAGCAAAGGACATTGCCTCATTATCCACCAATCCGGGAGCTCCAGGAAGGGAAGCCCACTGCCTTATTCACCACAGTGTCCCCAGCACCCCACACAGGATAACTGTACGTGTCTTTGGTCGCTTGCATCTTTCAAGCTTCGTTTAAATGCCATTGCCATTGAGGCATCCAAGAGTTTTGAGCCCTTCCAATGTGGTCCTGGTAGCAGGGGCTGGGTGAAGGATGACCAGCCATCCTGTTTTGCCTGGAACTGAAGGGTCTCCTGGGACACAGGACTTATGGTGCTAAAACCAGGACAGTCCCAGCATACTGGGATGAGTTGGTCACCCTGGGCTGGGGATACAGCTGCGAACAAGGCAGACACAGCCATCTCCTCCAGGAAGCCCTCCCTGATCCACCCCTCCACCAATGGCTCAGGAGCTGCCTCTAGGCTTCCCAGAAGCTGCCTGTGCGCCTCCCATTACAGCACCATCATCCTGGGTTGTGAACACCTGGAGTCGCACCTGTATCCTCTGCTCTGGGAGGGCAGAGGCAGCTCTTTTCCAGGTTACTGCTGCATTTCCAAAACCTACCACAGAGCCTCACGCCTAATAAAGACAGTCTAATGAATGAAAGCCAGAAGGCAGCAGGCCTTGCCTAACAGATGAGCAAACTGAGGCTCAGAGAGGCGGGCTGCTCGAGCAGGATTTCCCAGCGGGGAGGTGGAGGAGCTGGGGTTTGAACCCGTGTTTGCTGAGACTCTGTCCCACCAGTCCTCCTGCCGGCCCTCACTGTGTTGTAGAACTCGGCCACCAGCTCCAAGTGCTGGAAGTTGCTCTCACACCAGTCCACCTCCGAGCTCTGGTAGGCGAAGATGCTGGGCATCCTGACGCAGTGCCTGCCATCCCCTGGCTGCGTCTGGCAGAGAGGCGCACGAGAGCCTAGAGAGGGCCGGGCCCAGCCAAGGCGGGGGAGAGACGGTGGGGTGCCCCGCAGCAGGCAGAGAGGAAAAACCTGCTGGACGGCTCCCTGGTGGCACCAGGACAGCCTGCCCATTGTGGTGGCAGCCGGCCGCTGCCCTGGGCATAAGCAGAGGGGGTGGCACTGTCCAGGCGGGGCAGGGGTGAGTGGGGAGGGGGCCTCCCTTCCCTGCTCCCCCTAGGAGTGGGAGTTAGGGGGACTGTTTTTTGGAACAGTAATTTAAAATAATGGTGATGGGGACCTCCCTGGTGGTCCAGTGGTTAAGACTCCGCTCTCCCAATGCAGGGGGCCCGGGTTCCATCCCTGGTCAGGGAACTAGATCCCGCATGCTGCAACTAAGACCCAGAGCAGCCAAATAAATAAATAAATATTTAAAAAAAAATAAAGTAATGATGATGATGATCCCACTGGGATGAGTACTTTGCCATCCCCACTTTGCAGATGGGCAAACTGAGGCAGAGAGCAAAGTCATTTGCACAGAGCATGCAAGGTGATGACACCAAGATGTGAAAACAGGCAGGCTCCAGACTCCGAGCTTCTTTTTTTTTTTTTTAATTTATTTTTTCTTTTCTTTTTCTTTTTCTTTTTTTTTGGCCGCACTGTGTGGCTTGCAGGATCTTAGTTCCCTGACCAGGGATTGAACCCGGGCCACCGTAGTGAAAGTGCCAAGTCCTAACCACTGGACTGCCAGGGAATTCCCCAGACTCCAAGCTTCTAACCATTAGGTTTTACTACCTCGACATCACCAAAGCTCCACGCTGCTGCTTCCCAGATTAGGGCCAACAGCTGCACACCTGCCCCAACGGACTCTGCTCAGCTCCCTTGGAATCCTTGGTGATAGAACCTCCTTTGGGGGCCTCAGTCTTCCTGTCTGTGCTATGGAAGGCTAGGCTGGATTGAAGCCATTTCTCTTGGATGGACAAGACCTCATACACCTAGAGTGTCCCAGCTTCCACCAAAGCATCCCTGAGGGGAGGAATCTGTGGAGTTCTGGGTCTGGGGTCCCCAGTCCTGGCTTCCCAGGGCTGTGGAAAGCTCTGGTTTGAGAGTCAGACAGGCCTGAGTTTGAATTCTGAGTTCCTCCTGTTCCTAAGCTGTGTGGGCTTGGGCAAGTGAATGCACCTCTCTGAGCCTCCGCTTTCTCACCTGTAAGATGGGAATAATAATAGTACCTCCCTCTTAGGGCTACTGTGGAGATTTAATGAGCTGATAGAGCATTTCCCTAGGAAGAAAATTTTTGGTGATGGTGGCCTTGCATTTAGAATCACTGAACTGTGTGGCGAGAAATCTACTTACTCCCTTTTCAGTGCTCAATAGTTCCAGGAGAGGGGCTCAGTTGGTGCTAATACATGTTTATGCCTCAGCATTTAAACCCTTTGTTTGTTAAAAAGCCCTTCAGCAGGCAACAGTATCCAGCTAGACTGTCTTGATATTATTTACATGGTATTTATTTATTTCATTTTTTTAAATAAATTTATTTATTTATTTTTGGCTGTGTTGGGTCTTCGTTGCTGTGCACGGGCTTTAAGAATTAAAAATGGTTAAGATGGTACATTTCAAGTTATGTATATTTTACCACATTTTTTTAAAGTAATTGATTTAGGTTTTTAAAGGGGGTGTTATTTGACAAAATATCTTAAGTAAATAAGAGTTTCGGCGGGGGGTGGATATAGGAAAACCCCGAGGGTCGTCTGTAAATTCGAAACTTGGGAACTATTGAGGTTGTGTAGGCTGAGGCCTCAGCCCAGAGCTGGCACTGAATGAAAAGAGGCTATTAAACCATCATCATCATGATCATCATCATCGCCATCATCATCTACGACAGCGGTCCCCAACCTTTTTGGCACCAGGAACCAGTTTCGTGGACCAGTTCCTAACAGGCCATGGACCACGGCCTGGGGGTTGGGGATCCCTGATCTACAAGGTGTAAAATGCTTCCATGTTCACACTCTTCCAAATATGCAGAGAGCCGCCTTCAAGATCCTCTGGAGGGATGAGAAAGACATCACGTTTAGAGGTGACAGAAGTTTCCAGAGCCTGAATTAAAAGCTCGATCTGGCTCTCTACTCCCCTAGATCAGCAAAAAACCCACCTGTAGCCATAGCTCTGGCCCCAAATTCCTCCCCCAGGTGGACCAGGAGAGCAAACACACACCACTGGGACTTCCCTGGTGGTCCAGTGGCTAAGACTCCGGGCTCCCAATGCAGGGGGCCCAGGTTCGATTCCTGGTCAGGGAACTAGATCTCACACGCCGCAAGGCAGCTAAAGATCCCATGTGCTGCAACTAAGACCTGGAACAGCCAAATAAAAAAATACATATTAAAACACACACACACACCGCCACCGCTGCCACCCCAGCCTCTCCCAGCCCAGCTGGAAGCAGACGGCCTCCTGTGTCCCTCCCTAGTCAAATCTGGGCGAGGACACAGCCATCAGGATATGGCTCTCCTGGATCTTGCTTAAGGGTTTAGCAGCCGGAAGCAAGGTGGTAACAGGTGCCCACGCCCAGCCCAGCCTGGAGTTTGGGAAATCACCCTGTACTGCACACCCGCACAGGGGCAACAGGACGGTGAGACAGGCGTGTGGGTGCTGAGGGGGTGGTGCTCGCCCTCTACCAGCGAGCAGGTACGGTTACTATCGTACGGTTCTGGAGATCAGGAGTTCGGAAGGCGTCCTATGGGGCAAAAACCCAGGTGTGGGCAGGGCTGGCTCCTTCTGGAGGCTCCAGGGAAGAATCCACATCCTGACTTTCTCTAGCTTCTAGGGGCTGCCTGCATTCCTTGGCTCATGGCCCCTTCCTCCATCTTCAAAGTGCATCATCCGGGACTTCCCCGGTGGCGCAGTGGTTAAGAACCCACCTGCCAATGCAGGGGACAAGGGTTCGAGCCCTGGTCCGGGAAGATGCCACATGCCCCGGAGTAACTAAGCCTGTGCACCACAACTACTGAGCCTGCGCTCTAGAGCCTGCAAGCCACAACTACTGAGCCCGCGTGCCACAACTACTGAAGGCTGTGCGCCTAGAGCCCGTGCTCCGCAACAAGAGAAGCTACCGCAATGAGAAGCCCACGTGCAGCAACGAAGACCCATCGCAGACAAAAAAAAAAAAAAGAAAAGAAAACCAAAATGCATCATCCCTTCTTTTGATGCCATAATCTTACCCCTTTTCTCTGATCTGGACCTTCTTATAAAGACCCTTGTGATGGGGACTTCCCTGGTGGTCCAGTGGCTAAGACTCCGTGCTCCCAATGCAGGGGGGCTGGCTTCGATCCCTGGTTAGGGAACTAGATCCTGCATGCCGCAATTAAGACCTGGTGCAGCCAGATAAATAAATAAATACATATTAAAATTTTAGAAAAGACTCTTGTGATGACACTGGGTCCACGAGGACAATGCAAGACAATCTCCTCCTCTCAAGAGCCTCAATTCAATGACACCTTTGCCATGGAAGGTGACATATTCCCAGGTTTTGGTAACAAGGATGTGGACATTTGGAGGGAACCAATCATCTACTCACGGAAGAGGGTTAGCGGGATGGGGGCTGGGGCTGAACTAAATTGAGGTTGAGATAGACACGAGGATGGAATTGGGGATAAGAATGGATACAGGGTTGGGAACCAGCCTGGGGATCAGGTTGGGGTGGAGGGTGGAGGCTGGGTTGGGATTGGAGATGAGGCTAAAGGCAGCACTGGAAATGGAAGGCGCTGGGGATGGAAGTGGGGACGGGGACGGGGACATCGTTGGGGGTGAGTTGGAGAACAACGTTGGGATGGGTTTGGGGATGAGGATGGACTTGACAGCACGGTGGGGGATGGGAATGGGGACCTCACCTCATCGGAAGTGAAGCAGCGGATGGGACTTTGTCCATGATGGACATGGGCATCTCACCCCAGATCAGCTCCCATGGGGCTTGAAAGGGTGGGAGGTAGATGCCAGTGGGGCGGTGAGGAGGCTGACAAAGAGCTGACAAGAGAAAATGAAACTCGCTGATAATCTTACAGTCCAGAGGTAACTGCTGTTAATATTGGGTTAGGGTTAGAGTTTTTGGCTTAAACAATCATTCGTATTATTATTATTATTTTTTTACAAAGATTTGGGTGTCGTTGTATGTCGTTCCTAATTTTTTCACGTAAAATGCCATTAACAGCCTTCCATATTTTGAAGCCTTCTTCACCATAATTCTTTTAAGTTTTATTCCTACTTTTAACTATGGGAAAATACACAGAACATAACACTTGCCATCTTAACCGTTTTTAAGTGTACAGTTCAGTGGCATTAAGTACATTCACGTTGTTGGACAACCATCCCCACCATCCATCTCCAGGACTCTCCATCTTGTAAAAATGAAACTCTGTCCCCCTCCCCCAGCCCCTGGCCCCCACCATCTACTTCCTGTCTGCATGAATTGGACTCCTCTAGGACCTCATATAAGTGGAATCATTTAGTACTTGTCTTTTTTTGGTGTCTGGCTTATTTCACTGAGCATCATGTTGTCATTAGAATTCATGTTAGCTGTTCCTCTTTACTTTCCAAGATGTGGCTACTAGAAAATTTTAAGTTGCACATGTAGGTCACATAAGATTTCTACCGGACAGTGCTGGGCTAATGTTTATTAGCAGTTCTAAGCACTGTGCTAAGCATTATCTCATTTCATTGTCTCAGATACCCCAGGAGCTCCAGGGTGCAGCACTAAACCTGGGTCTCCAAAGTAACTGTTCTGGGACTTCCCTGGTGGCACAGTGGTTAAGACTCCGAGCTCCCAACGCAGGGGGCCCAGGTTCGATCCCTGGCCAAGGAACTAGATCCC
Source organism: Eubalaena glacialis (assembly GCF_028564815.1). NCBI lineage: Eukaryota > Metazoa > Chordata > Mammalia > Artiodactyla > Balaenidae > Eubalaena > Eubalaena glacialis. Next base: position 182,267,192 of record NC_083719.1, on the reverse strand, counting down.
ACACGCATGCCACAACTAAGAGTTCGCATGCCACAACTAAGAGTTCGCATGACACAACTAAGGAGCCCGCGAGCCACAACTAAGACCCGGCGTAACCAAATAAAAAAAAAAAAAAAGGAAAAACAAAAAACAAAAAAAAGTAACTGTTCTTAGGGAATTCCCTGGCGGTCCAGTGGTTAGGACTTGGTGTTTCCACTGCCAGGATCCAGGTTTGATCCCTGGTCAGGGAACTAAGATCCAGCAAGCTTCATGGCGTGGCGAAAAAACAAAACAAAACAAAGTAACTGTTCTTAATCACCACGGTCCCTGCCCCTCAATTGGGTGATGTGCCTTCCCACTTCACGTAGAACGGAGGCTCCCAAAGGTTCAAGTGACCTGCCCCAGAGTCACACACAAGGAGGAGAAAATGTTCCCCAAAGTGTGGGACATGCACCCCTTTAAGGCCTTAAAGAACATTGGATCCCATTATGAGAAAGTTAGTATTTTTTGGGGGGGGCCTCACCATGTGGCATGTGGGATCTTAGTTCCCTGACAAGGGATCAAACCCATGCCCCCTGAAATGGAAGCGTGCAGTCTTAACCACTGGACCACTAGGGAAGTCCCAAGACAGTTAGTATCTTTTGATGTCTCTTTCTGGCTGATTCAGCCAATGAGAAAAGCTTGGTTGGATGCTAGTGTATCTTCAGAGCCTCTCTAACAATTCTTGGTCTCCCCTTCTGGGCTAGAAATTTAATATCACCTTTTGGCTTCTCCATATTGATTTTTTAAAACAGCGTGATTGACAGCCACTATGGAGAACAGTATGGAGGTTCCTTAAAAACTTAAAATAGAACTACCATATGATCCTGCAATCCACTCCTGGGCATATATCTGGAGGGAACTCCAATTCAAAAAGATGCATGCACCCCAATGTTCATTGCAGCACTATTTACAATAGCCAGGATATGGAATCAACCTAAATGTCCATCAACAGAGGAATGGATAAAGAAGATGTGGTATATAGATATACAATGGAATATTACTCAGCCATAAAAAAGAATGAGGGACTTCCCTGGTGATCCAGTGGTAAAGAATCTACCTTCCAATGCAGGGGATGTGGATTCAATCCCTGGTCGGGGAACTAAGATCCCACGTGCCACGGGGCAACTAAGCCCACGTGCCACAACTACTGAGCTTGCGTGTCTCAACTAGAGAGCCCTAGTGCCGCAAACTATAGAGCCCATGCACTCTGGAGCCCATGCGCCACAGCTAGAGAAGAGAAAACCTGCAGGCCACAACTAGAGAGAAGCCCGAATGCCACAACAAAGAGCCCGTGTGCCACAATGAAAAGATCCCACGTGCCTCAATGAAGATCCCATGTGCTTGCAACTAAGACCAGACACAACCAAAATAAATAAATAAATAAATAAATAAAATATTTTTTAAAAGTATGAAATAATGCCATTTACAGCAACAGGGATGGACCTAGAGATTATCACAAGTGAAAGTAAGCCAGACAAAGACAAATACTATATGATATTGCTTATATGTGGACTCTAGAAAACATACTTATGGTTACCAAAGGGGAAAGGGGAGAGGGATAAACTAGGAGTTTAGGATTAACAGATACACACTACTATATATAAAATAGTTAAACAACAAGACCTACTGTATAGCACAGGGAACTATACTCAATATTTTGTAATAACCTATAAGGGAAAAGAATATACATATATATACATATATCTGAATCACTGTGCTGTACATCTGAAACTAACACATTTTATTTTATTTTATTTGTTATTTTTTATTTTTTAAAATAAATTTATTTATTTATTTATTTTTGGCTGCGTTGGGTCTTCGTTGCTGCGCGCGGGCTTTCTCTAGTTGCAGCTAGAGGGGGCTACTCTTCGTTGCGGTGCGTGGGCTTCTCATTGTGGTGGCTTCTCTTGTTGCGGAGCACGGGCTCTAGGCACTCAGGCTTCAGCAGTTGTGGCACACGGGCTCAGTAGTTGTGGCTCGCGGGCTCTAGAGTGCAGGCTCAGTAGTTGTGGCGCACTGGCTCAGTTGCTCCGCGGCACCTGGGATCTTCCCGGGCCAGGGCTCGAACCTGTGTCCCCTGCATTGGCAGGCGGATTCTTAATCACTGCGCCACCAGGGAAGTCCCAAGCATTTATTTTTGTTTTGTTTTGTTTTGGGGTTCTTCATTTAATAATTAGGTTTTTTAAAAAAAAAAAATATGGCACATACAAAGCTTGACCAAGAGCTCACAATCATGAAAATTGAAATCAGTGCAATTTACATTTCTAAGACATATTTTAACAGTACAGTTTTTTAAAAAAGAAAAGCAACTTACTATCAAAAATTTAAAAATACAAGAAAATATGAGGACCCTAACTACCCAGATATATCCTCAGTATTATTAGCATTTTGGCCTTTAACTTCCCTTTCTTGAGATGTGTGTGTGTGTGTGTGTGTGTGTGTGCATATACACTAGTATAAGCTTTTAGAGTTGCTTTCTACTTGCTTACTTTTCTAGCTTTCCATTTAGGGGAGCAATGTAAAATTGCCTCCTGAAATAAATGTATGTAATTACGTTTTTGAAAAGTGAGTTCATTTAAAGATGATGTTTAAATAAATCGTGGTTACAGGTGCAGAGGGGCAAAAATTTAAAGTCTGAAAATGCCCAAGGCCATGAAGGACATGACTGGGCAACTGGTGAACTTTGAATATGGACTGTTTATTAGATAATGCTATTATATCTGTGGAAATTTTCTGAATTTGATAAATGAATCGTGGTTACATAAGAGAGTGGCCTAGTTCTTAGGAGATACATGCTTAAATATTTAGGGGTGAAGGGACATGATGCTCACAAGCTGCTTTGAAATAGTTCTTCAAAAATAGAGAGGGGGGAGGGGAAAATGGCAAAATGCTAGTGATTGGTAAATTTGGGTGAAAGGTACTCTGCAGTTCATTGAACTCTTCTTGCAACTTTTCTGTTGCAACAGAAATGTTTCAAGATAAAAAGTTCTATTTTTTAAGTTGGCAAATTAAGGGAATTCCCTGGTGGTTCAGTGGTTAGGACTCCATGGTCTCACTGCCGAGGGCCTGGGTTCAATCCCTGGTCGGGGAACTAAGATCCCGCAAACTGTGTGGCGCGGCCAGAAAAGAAAAAAAAATTAAAAATAAAGTTGGCAAATTAAAAGCATTGGTGAGAATGAGAAGCAAGGAAACTCTCATCCCTCACTGAGAGAAATGTGAGGTGGGCAACCATTTCAGAAAACAATTTAACATGATCTAATATATTACTGGGCAGGGTCAGTCAATTGCTGGAATAAGAAAATACAGCAGATCTCGGTATCTTAAGAGTGAAAGCTTATTTCTTACATAAACTAAGTCCACTGAGTGTGTGCTTCTACCCTGGAAGGCAGTCTGTCAAGTGGTCCAGGCTCCTTCCGTCTGTGATGCCTCCATTCCCAACATGTGGCTTCCACCCGCCCGGCATGAAGCTTTCAGAGCAGCCCTAGCAGGAAAGGACAGCATAAGGAAGACACACTGCATCCTTAAGCATCTCAGTCCAGAACACACCTCACTTTGGCGTACTTTCTATTGGTCAAAACAAGTCATATGACCTCAACTAGCTGCAAGGGAAGCTGGGAAACGTAGTCTCTGGCACAGCAGCTGCTCCCCAGGAACAACCTTGCCCGGTGGAAAGGGAGCTTGAATCTTTGTGACACGTCCAGTAAAGCTGAAAATGAATGGATCCTACGATTGGGAACTCCCTTCCCAGATTTACGTCCCCCTGAGAAACTCTGACACGTGGATCCAGATTTCATGTACAAGATTATTCAGAGCAGCCCTGCTAGCCATAGCAAAACCCTGGAATATTCCTGAACTGTAGACTAGATGAATAAATGGTAGGGTAGTCATTCAATGGATGACACATAAAATAATGAACAGCAAGGACATGCATTAATGAGAATGACTCCCAACAAGATCGTGCTGGGCCAAAACAAAAACAAAAGAAAGAAATTAAACCATGTCATAAAACAGTATATCTGTTTATAGAATGATTTAAAAAAAAAAAGGCTACATTCAACAAATAGTATTTAGGGCAGGGCTGCTACCCAGCAGTCACACCCTTGTATGAATGTACCAGTTGATAAAATATGGCAAAACTGGTTGGTAGGTAGCCGCTGCTCCCAGCCTCCCTCACTCCAGCACGGTCCTGAGCACCCTGGCTTTGCCCCTGTGACCCTACGGACTTCTTCACGACCCAGCAGCTAAAGGGTTAAGATCTGGCCAATATTTTTAATATTGCCTTAGGTTTAGGGGGACATGCATATGTGATAAAATGCTTAAAAAAAAAAAAAAAAAAGCAAAGGAATGGTGAACACCAAATCCAGAGAAGTGGTCACCTCAGAGGGGGGAAGGGGGGGTTGCACCTTGTAAGAGTTGCACTGGGTTTTCATTGGGGTCAGTGTGTGTTGTGAACCATTTCTGCTTCACCCACACCCTGAAGTGGCCTCAAAGTTTCAAAAACTCCATCACAATAGCTTTCTAACGTGGCTTAACTCCATTATTCGTTTGGAAAAGGGTTGCCAGATAAAATGCAGGATGCCCAATTAAATTTGAATTTCAGATAAACAGTGAATAATTTTTAGCATGAGTGTGTCCTCTATATTGAATGGGATGGACTTACACTAAAATATGATTCCTTGTGTATCTGAAATTCACATCGAAATGGGCATTCTGCATTTTTCTTTGCTCAATCTTACAACTAACTTGGAAGTATCTCCTTAACCAAACCTCTGTCCCGTTCCTCCCTCAAATGAGAAAGTTCTGTGAAATGTATCTTTCAGTGCCTTCTCTTCCGAAATCCATTAACCCCCAATGGTTATTCCGAGATTAACCTTTTTCGTACACCTTCTGTTATTCATCTGCAGGGGAATGGTGACAAAACTGGGGAGACATATTGCCAGCTGGGATTTCTGCCAGATTTTAAGGTTCAAAAGATTCAGACTTGTAAATCTAGCCCCAAAGGCCAACGTTTCTCTTCAGCATCAAAACTGAGATCACTGTGGTCCACAGGGAGAGACTCTGCCTGTCCCTTCCCAGCCCCCTCTCAAAGGCTGGGTTACGACTTAAATTGTGCCCCTCCCCCCAGAATGTAAGTTGGTTCAGCCACTATGGAGAACAGTATGGAGGTTCCTCAGAAAACTAAAAATAGAGCTACCGTATGATCCAGCGATCCCACTCCTGGGCATATATCCAGACAAAACTCTAATTCAAAAAGATCCATGCACCCCAGTGTTCACAGCAGCACTATTCACAATAGCCAAGATGTGGAAGCAACCTAAGTGTCCATCAACAGAGGAGTGGATAGAGAAGACGTGAGATATATATATATATATATATATATCTCACAGAAATTATCACATGTCTATAAGCTAATGGCAATAATGGAGAAGAGAGGGGACATCTGCTGTTATGAGAGAAAGCAGAGACTTGTTAGACCGACGGCCTCGAGTGGAATGGAATCCAGGGCGTAGGTGGAAAGTTGACCTTGGCTGGGAGCACGGACAGCTCCGTCACAATAACAAAGAAGAAGGCAACGCTGACAGCCCAGATGAAGGGACATGGGTAGGTGTTCTGGGATGCCGTGGAAGTTCTCTTCTGTGGCTTTGTTTTCGCAGAAGGTAGGAGGTGAGGTCCAGAGCTGAGAGTCAGGAGGAAGGGGGAGGCTTGAGGGGAGATGGAAGGGTAGGACATTAACCTATGAGAGAGTTGGTGAGTGAAGGGACTGGGGGATGTGGTAGTGCTGAGCAGCGGATTAGAGGTCTAGAGTCTCAAGTGAGACCAGTCGGCATGGCTATGTGTGCCAGACTGCCCAGGTACAGGTGAGAAGTGGATGGAGGCTTGGCTTTAACTAAGTCCGGTCAGGTCAATGGGATGAAGGAAGAGATAGAGGAGGGGGTTGAGGTTATATGTCAAGGAGGGATTGTAATGACAGACCATGGCTCTAAAGTGGGTGAGGGCACAGGAGAAGGGGGCAATGATCCATGGATGACAGGTTCTAGCAGAGCTAAAGGATTGCTTGAACAGGAACACCAAAAGGAGTGAGATGGAAAGAAAAGAAGTGTGGGTCAATGAGTGGAGTGTTTGAGAATATGGAAAGGGATGCAATTTCTGTACACGTCAAGGTCTAAAATAAGACCATGAGAGCTGGAGGCTGAGGTAGAGGGGAGGATGAGGTCATTGGGAGAGAAGAGTTAAAGGATTTGAAAGTCACACACCTGGAAGGATCATCAAGCTCCGTGGTTCTCCATCAAGGGCAAGTCTGCCCCCCCCCCCCAGGGACACTTGATCACGTCTAGAGACACTTTTGGTTGTCACACTTAGGGGTGGTGGGTTTTCTACTGGCATTGGGTGGGTAGGGGTCAGGGACGTTGTTCAACATCCCACAATGCACAGGGCAGACCCCACAAGCAAGAATGACGTGGCTCCAAATGTCAACAGTGCCAATGTTGGGAAACCCTGGCCCACGTGGATCCTGAAGTCACTAAGAATTACGCCCAGAGGAGTTTTCAAGAAAAGAACCGGGAGGTAAAATAGTAAAGGAGGGGGTGACCTGAGGGTTGATGGACAAAGTAGCAAGGACAGGTAGTAGAGAGAATTGTTTGATGGCCTGAGATTCAAAGCTGCAGAGTTTGAGGGGAGAGTTAGGAGCAATGATGGGGCAAAGACACCCACTTCATCAAAAGAGGCACAAAAGTGCAAAGAGTCGGAGAAAAAATAGCCACGACTTAAGAGCTTCCGGTCCTTGGGAAAGAGCCAGGCATCTGTTAGGGCGAGAAGGTAAAGAGAATGATCTCTGAAGACGTTCAGAATACAGGGAATTTTGCTTATGAAGGACCATGACTTCTGGCACAACTGAAGCATCTCAAGATTTGAGGAGGACCATTTAAGAAATGAAAAGGCACGCCATTAACTGGAAGAAGGTATTTGGAATACATATATCTGACAAAGGGCTTATTGCCAGAACACAGAAAGAACCCTTACAACTCAATAAGAAGAAGACAAGGGAATTCCCTGGCGGTCCAGTGGTTAGGACTCCACGCTTCCACTGCAGCGGGCACGAGTTTGATCCCTGGTCAGGGAACTAAGATCCCACAAGCCACCTGGCGCGGCCAAAAAAAAAAAAGACAAACAAAATGACAAAGGGTTTGGAACAGATACTTTGCAAAAGAAGACATAGAGATGGCCACAAGGCACATGAAAAGATACTCAAAAGCATTAGTCACTGGGGAAATGAACAGGAAAACCACCATGAGATATCACTACACCACCTACTGGAAGAACTAAGATTTTAAAACAGTAACTCGTCCATACAAAACGATATTGAGGACGTGGAGCAACTGGAATTCTCAGACGTTGCTGCTAGGCATGTAAAATGGTGCAGCTGCTTTGGAAAATAATGTGGCGGTTTCTTCCCAAGTTAAATACACACTTTCCATATGATCTAGCCATTCCACATTTGGTATTTACCCATGAGAAGCAAAAATGTATGCTTGTACAAAATCTTTTTTTTTTTTGGTAAAGTTCAGTTCTCTTTTCTTTTTCTTTTTTGGCCACGCCATGGCTTGTGGGATCTTAGTTCCCCGACCAGGGATTGAACCTGGGCCCTTGGCAGTGAGAGTGCAGAGTCCTAACCACTGGACTGCCAGGGAATTCCCTCTTTTCTTTTTTTTCCCCACACAGTCTTATACACCAATGTTCAGGGCAGCTTTATTTGTAATAGCCCCAAACTAGAAACAACCCAGATGTCCAGAACAGATCAACTCTGGTACATCCATACAATGGAATATTATTCAGCCACGAAGAGGAATGAATGAATCAATGAATATACACAAAGGCGCGAGTGAATCTCAAAAACATCATGCTGAATGAAAGAAGCCAGCCACAAAAGACTACATACTATATGGTTCCATTTATATGAAATTCTAGTAAAGAGAAATCTAATCTAGAGTGACAGAAAATCGGATCAATGGTTGTTTGGGGATGAGGATGGGATGGGGGTTGACTGCAAAAGAACGCAGGGGATTCTTTCTGGGGTGATGGAAATATTCTCTGTATTGATTGGGGTAATGGTGACACCATGGATTTGTCAAAACCCATCAAACTGCACACTTAAAATGGATACATTTTATTGAATGGACATTATACTTCAATAGAGTTGACTTTAAACCAACTTGGACAGGGAAGGGAGAACGTAAAAAATAGGGATGTACAGAGTTGTGGTCTTTGGGTGATGGAGTCGTGGCCTCATTGAGAAACTGGCAGAAATGGGTCAGGGGTCCGATGGGCTTAGCTGATGGTTCTACTGGCATTTTGAGGCAGTCAGCTGTGAATATCTAGGGCAGCTTACCAGGAGCATATGGAGAAGTGGGGCTCCTCTCCCCCCACTTAAAAACAGTGTTTTGCTTTCACTGTACTTTTTTATTCAATTTCTGGTATGTCATTCCATTTTTCCATGTATGGCAGTCATTTAAATTTTCTATTTTAAAATAAATGTATGTAAATGTTTTAAATGAGGGGATTTAGAATAAAATTATTCATGATTGTATAGCTGGCACACATTTGAATGACTTAAGTTTAGAAACCCTCATGGTTTCCCACCATTTTTTATTGTGTTCCTGTCATGAATACCGAATTTTAAAGGCTTGGTCTACCAGATGGACTGCATTTTTTGAGCCTGTGTGTGTGTGTGTGTGCGTGCGTGTGTGTGTGTGTGTGTAGGGGGTAAAGTAACAGAGGGAGACTTTTATGATGTACCTAATCACTTGACCAGAAGAGGATTCTCCCCATTTGTCGGGTGAGGAGAATGCAGTTATGAAACATTCAGATCCTCACCCAAGGCCCCAGGAAATAAGTCGTGGGGTAGAGATTGAACCCAGGACTCTCTCCCCTTACTCCACCACCCCTTAACTAATTTTTATTAATTAATTAATTAATTAATTTTATTTTTGGCTGCGTTGGGTCTTCATTGCTGTGCGCAGGCTTTCTCTAGTTGCGGCGAGCGGGGGTTACTCTTCCTTGCGGTGCGTGGGCTTCTCACTGCGGTGGCTTGTCTTTGTTGGGGAGCACGGGCTCTAGGCGTGCGGGCTTCAGTAGTTGTGGCTCACGGGCTCTGGAGCACAGGCTCAGTAGTTGTGGTGCACGGGCTTAGTTGCTCCACGGCATGTGGGATCTTCCCAGACCAGGACTCGAACCCGAGTCCCCTGCATTGGCAGGAGGATTCTTAACCACTGCGCCACCAGGGAAGTCCTTCACCTCAATTTTAAAAAAAGCGCAACATGCTCATGATATGACCCACAAATGAATAAAAAGAAGAAAATAAAAATTACCTGAACCCCTCCACTCACAGACTCTTAGCATCTAGTCTAGGGGTGTGTGGTCCCACCCACATACATTTGCAACAATGAGATTGTGGTGTCAGCATTGTCTTATTACCTGCTTGTTTTCCCCCTTACCAATTACATCAAGGGAATCAAATGGTGCTATCTTGGGATGTCCAGGATGTATTGACTGAGAAGGGGCACGGAGGAACTTTCTAGATCTTGGACGGGGTGATGGTTACTCGGGTGTACACCCATCTAAAACAAAATTCACTGGGCTGTACAGTTAAGATGTTTGCACTTTACTGAGTGTATGTTTCACTCCAATAATTTTAAAAAGTACACCATGGGACTCTTTGCATGTCAATAAAAATGAATGCACAACATCATTTTCATTGCTGACACCCCATTTAAATGCCCCTCCCCCTCACAATGGCTTCCCAAAGCAGCTGATGCTTCTAAAACTGATGGCTGGGAATTCCCTGGCGGTCCAGTGGTTAGGACTCTTCGCTCTCACTGCCGAGGGCCCAGGTTCGATCCCTGGTCGGGGAACTAAGATCCCGAAAGCCAGCCAAAAAAAAAAAAGGAGCTGATGGCTGATCTCAACATCTTGTGCGCCTGCCAGATTCGTTCTTCTGCTTGATCCATTCTCTTCCTTGGACCTGTGACTGCCCCCACCCCCAGTCCTGGCTCCCTGTTCTAACTCCAACCTGTTCCTGGGGCAGGGTGTAGGAGGGGAGATCTCACCTGTTCCCATGCTCCCTGAGTGCCAGAATTACAGAACCATCGGCTTCCTGGAAACCTCCACTCGGATATTCACAGGCTGCCCTAACTCACCAGATCCTAACCCAGTGGTTCTCAACCGGGGATATTGGGCAATGTCTAGAGACCTTTATGGTCGACATGATTGGGGGGATGCTACTGACACCTAGTGGAAGGAGGCCAGGTGCATGGGATGACCGGCCCCGACAGCAAAGAACTATTCAACCCCAAATGTCAGTGGTGCCAAGGTTGACAGACCCTGCCCTAAACTAACTCATCATCTTCCCCCAAACCTACATCCCCATCTCAGTAAAATGCACCTCCATGCACCCAATGGCCCCAGCCAGAAAGATCTGAACCTTCCCTCCCCTCCCCCACCATATTCAATCCACTCCTGAATTAATTAGGTAATAGTAGCTGCTACAACGAACAAATCCCAAAATGTTTAATGACTCAGATATGATGGAAGTTTGTTGCTCGGTCATCTAAAATACAAAATGTATGTTCCTGATTGGCAGGTGGCTCCCTCCCCAGGCTCCTTCTGCAGTTCTGCCATCTTTATCAGGCCACTGCATTCAGCTGCAAGAGCTGGTGGAAGGGGAAGAGAAGGGAGAAGTCATACCTGCTTCTAAAGCTCCTTGGCTTGGAAGGGTCATACATCATCTCCTTGCAGGGTCCACTGGTGAACTCATCACATGACTCTTCAGATGCAAGGAATGCTGAGAAATGCAGTCCCAGGATGGAAAGGTGTGGCAACCACCCTTTGAGATGATCTCCAATGATGCCCACCTCTTGGTATTCGCCCCTGGCACAGTCCCCGGCCTCACACTGAATTGTGGCTAGCCTGTGTGACCACTAGAATACTGTGGAAGTAACAATGTCTGACTCCCAAAGCTAGGTTGTATAAGATATTACAGCTTCCACTGTGCTCTTTTGGATCGATTGCTCTAGGGGGAAGCTGGCCACCATGTTGTGAGGACACTCAATTAACCAAGAGGTCTACATGGGGAAGAACTGAAGCCTCCTGACAGTAGCTAGCCATCCAACTTGTCTGGCATCCAACTTGCTAGCCATGTGAGTGAGCCATCTTGGAAGTAAATCCTTCAACTAGTTGACACTTTATTTATTTATTTATTTTTGGTCGTGCCTCGAGGCATGCGGGATCTTAGTTCCCTGACCAGGGATTGAACGTGGACCACCGCGGTGATAGTGCCAAGTCTTAACCACTGGACCGCCAGGGAATTCCCGAGTTGAGCCTTTAGATATGATTACAGCCCTGGCTGATAGTTTGACCCCAACTTTAGGAAAGACCCCAAGTCAGAACACCTAGCTAAGCTGCCTGTAGGTTCCTGACCGACAGAAATTATGTGAGATAATGTTTATTTTTAATGATAATGTTTAATGTATTGTTATTATTTTAAGCCACTAAATTATGGGGTAATATGTTACACAGCAATAGATAACTGCTAAAGGAGAAGTATGACTTTTGGAGAATAATTGATCCCACAATCTGCAAGCCCTGTCTGTTCTTCCTAAACATTTCACAAATCCATCCCCCCTCCCCTATAGATTGTACCTCCACCATATTTTTCTTTTGAATGGCTACACCTGCCCTGTCACTGATCTCCCTTTGTAGAAGATGTCTGTCATGTCTTTTTATTTTTTGTGGGTTTTTTTTTCTTTTTTGGCTTTCCAACATCCAATTATTTCTTTTGGGAGGGGAGACTTCATTCCTTGTAGCAGTGTCCACCATGGTGGCTGTGACCTCCTAGCCAAATTGCCCCTAATGCTCACCCTCTGGAAACTTCTGCTTATTCTTTTCCAAGGTGGAGATTCCAGACTGACACAGATGCTGGGAAACCTCTGGTGTCTACAAGATTCCCCCTTTTTTTTTTTTTTTTTGTCAGACACTTTGCACATATGATATCTTTTAATAAAAAAAACCAACCCAAGCAGAGAAGGTAAGAGAAAGCGGGGCTCAAAAGTGAGGGGTGTAAGCTAGAGAAGTACATGAACACCCACAGAAGCCTTTGTAGCAACTAGGTCGTAATAATAACAACAGCTAGCCCTTAACAATTTAAAAGGGTTTTCACCTATAATTCTCACAGCAACTCTGGGAAGGGCATGATTATCCCAGTTTTGCTGTGAGAACTCTCCAAATACAGGTCCATTTCTACAAGTCAGCCATGCTTCTCTGGTCCTGCTTTAAATATCTCCTATTTTCCCACCGCTTTAAATTTACACGGCTCCAAGTGTTACTGCCTTGATATCTGTGTAGTTTAGGACAGAAAAAAAGATGCCTCTGCTTCAGAGCATTAACTTGCAATGTTTTAGTAGATACGTCTTTGGTAGGATTGAAAGGGCCCTTGGAAGGACTTCCCCCTTTCCCTTGTAATCGACATTAGATTATGATGGTGTTTCTCATCATCATTTGCTATCCTGCGTGTTGTATTACCCGGTGATGCTGTCTGTACTCCTCACGTCCACTTCCTTAGCGGTTAGCTCCCCTTTGTCAGCTGCCTTCTTTCTGGGGCACATTTGCCTCTTCTCTGAACAAGATTCCCTTTTTGCTTAAGACAGTTTCTGTTGCTTTCAACCAACAACCCTGGCTGGTACATCTGCCTCCGCCATTGCCTCACATAACCCACTGTCCCCCCACTAGCCATTCCTTCACTGACTTAATAAATGTTTACTGAGTGCCTACTATGTGCCGAACACTGTTCTAGAAGCTGAAGTATAGCTGTGAAAAAAAGTAGAGAAAAACCCTTGTGAAATGGAGCAGGACCTTCCCCCCACCCCATGTCCTCCGCCTGCCTTTTGTCTGTGGAAAAACTTTAGCCAAAGAATAAGCCTAATCAGAGAAGTGAGAAAAATGCAGAAGCAAAGGAAAACAGTCCAACAAGACCAAATAATAATAGTTTAGTCATTAAAGTCAAATAATACTTTAGTCCTTCCTAAAGGAGGAACCTTTAGTTCCTTCTCAAGGGCTATAGATAATATTCTGAGCCATGTCCTTTGAGCTGTTTTGCAGATACTGAAACCACCAGGTGAAAGAAGTGAACTACGTGATGACCAGACTGTAGCCATGACATAAGCCGCCACGATTCTGAGAACTGGCCTCAAGGAAATGGGAACAAACCCACCGTGGAACTGAAGACGAACTGTACTTAAAACAATCAAGATGACACTGATCAGACCACCGCAGGACCAATTTCAAGATGACTGCCAGAGCTGCCTGTGCTGTTTCTGCATGTAGCCTTCTCCTTCTGCCTATACCGCCCCCCCCCGAAACTCCCCTTAAAAAGCTCTTGCCCATTGATTGTCAGTGGGGAGTTGGCCTTTGGACACGAGTCTGCCCTCTCCCCTGGGATGCCAGCCTCCAAAACTTTCCTTTCCACCAACCTTGGCTTTCGAGTGCTGAGAAGCCGGACCCCACTTTCGGTCACACTTGCTCTGGTGAGCTTATGTCTTATCAGGAGAGACAGATAGCAAACAAAATAAGCAGTCAATGTATCAAATGGGAGTGCTTCTCAAAGTTCAGTGTGCCTGTGGATGGACAGGGGATCTTGGTCAAATGCAGGCTCTGAGTCAGTAGGTCTGGGTGGAGCCTAACAGTCTGTGTTATTAACAAGAGCCCAGGTGGTACTGATGCTGCTGGTCGGCGAAGCACACTTTGAGTAGGGAAGGATGAGGCTCACAAGTTCCGTAAAGAAAAGTAAAGCAGGGAAAGGGGGTGCAGTGTGCTGGGAGATGATGGTGGGGCTTGTGGTCACAAATCAGGGTGTCAGAAGGGGACTCGATGGAGGTGAGGGGGTTGCCATGGGGATGTCTGAGGGAAGGGCATTCCAGCCAGCAGGAACAGCCAGTGCAAAGGCCCTGAGGCTGATGTGTGCCTGACTGGTTAGAGGACTAGCAAGGAGGCCAGTGTGGCCACGGTGGAGTGAGTGAGGGGGACAGAGGGAGGAGGGGAGTCATGGGGCAGGAGGGGGCATCTATGACTGTGTAGAGTTGCAGACTATTCTTCGGACCAGGAGTTGAGCCATAGGAGGGTTCTAAGAATGACATGAGCTCATTTAAGTTTTAAAAGGATCCCTCTGGTCCCTGGGGGGAGAACAGGTTGCAGGGGAACAGGAACGGAAGCTGAGAAAAATGGGAGGAGGCGGTGACTGCAATTGTCCAGGTAGGAGATGATGGTAGCTTGGATCAGGGAAGCAGCATGGACTGGTGAGAGGGGGCTGGGTTCTGGGTAAACTTGGGACGTTGAACCAACTGGATTAGCCAACAGATTTGGGGAGAGAAATCAAGGATGACTCTGGGTTTTTTAGTATGAGTGTAAGGCTGAAGGAGCAATGCACAGGGGCAGGGAGTAAGATTAGTAACCCATCTCAAACATTTTGAGGGGCCTGATTAGACCTCCCCAGTAGATGCAAGGAGGAAGGTCTGGGAGAGAGAGTTATCTGGGCAGGAGAGAGAAACACAGGACGCATCTGGTACACAGGTATTTAAAGCCAGGAGACTAGATGAGATTACAGAGCGGATCGGATGGAGATAAAGAAGATCAAGTCCAGGGGCTCTCTTCAAAAGACAAATCTGATAAGGGAAAAGAATCTGAAAAAGAATATATATATATATACACACACACAGACACACATATATACATAGAAAATATGTATAACTGAATCACTGTGCTGTACACCTGAAAGTAACACAACATTGTAAATCAACTATACTTCAATATTTTAAAATCTCAAAAAAAAAAAAAAGACAAATCTAGGAGTTCCCTGGCGGTCCGGTGGTTAGGATTCAGTGCTTTCACTGTCGGGGCCCGGGCTCGATCCCTTATCAAGGAACTAAGATCCCACAAGCCGCGCAACATGGCCAAAGAAATAAGACAAATCTGATGATTGGTAAGATTAAAAAAAATCATCACAAGAAGATACCCATGAACAAAGGACTGATTCAATAAATTACAGGTCTTCTTCATACAGATGGCTAACAAACACATGAAAAGCTGCTCAACATCACTAATTATTAGAGAAATGCTAATCAAAACTGCAATGAGGTATCACCTCACACTGATCAGAATGGCCATCATCAAAAAATTTACAAACAATAAATGCTGGAGAGGGTGTGGAGAAAAGGGAACCCTCATACACTGTTGGTAGGAATGTAAATTGATACAGCCACTATGAAGAACAGTGTGGAGGTTCCTTAAAAAACTAAAAATAGAACTATCATATATCCCAGCAATCCCACTACTGGGCATATATCCAGAGAAAACCATAATTCAAAAAGACACACACCCCCCAATGTTCATAGCAGCACTATTTACAATAGCCAGGACATGGAATCAACCTAAATGTCCATCAGCAGAGGAATGGATAAAGAAGATGTGGTACATATATACAATGGAATATTACTCAGCCATAAAAAGGAACGAAATTGGGTCATTTGTAGAGACGTCGATGGACCTAGAGACTGCCATACAGAGTGAAGGCAGACAGAGAAAAACAAATACCGTATATTAACGCATATATGTGGAATCTAGAAAAATGGTATAGATGATCTTATTTGCAAAGCAGAAATAGAGACACAGACATAGAGGACAAATGTATGGATACCAAGGGTGGAAGGGGGAGGGTGGGAGGAACTGGGAGATTGGAATTGACACATATACACTGTTGATACTATGTAAAAAATAGATAACTAATGAGAACATACTGTATAGCCCAGGGATCTCTACTCAGTCTCTGTGGTGACCTAACTGGGAAGGAAATCCAAAAAAGAGGGGATATATATATATATATATGTATATGTATAGCTGATTCATTTTACTGTGCAGTAGAAACTAACACAACATTATAAAGCAACTATGCTCCAATAAAAATTAATTTTTAAAAATAAATAAATTAATTAATTAAGGGTCTTCTATAGAATGGAATGCTATGCAACCCCCAAAAAGTGGAGGGGTGAGGGGCAGCCTTCTTTCAAGACTGGCTGGCATGCATCCTTGCCTGTTCTTTCCTCCCTTGCTCCATCCAGCTTCTTGGAATGGGAATTCAGTGCCAGCTGAAGCTGTACTTTGGATCTTGAAGACAGGAGGGCCCCAGCCCAGGGATAGCTGAGGTGTGAGCTGGAAGGAGGAGGTCTCTGGAGACTTCCTGGTCCACAACCCCGCTACCCACCCTGCATGCCAACCTCCAGACTGTGAGGGAGACTGGATGGTTGTCTGGGTACAGAATGGTTGTAAGTGTGTGGTTGTCTAGCCTCACGATCATGCGGCTGGCTGGAAGCTGTGGCTCCCTGCTGCCGCTCAGCATCAAGAGACAGTATCGGGGGAATGCCCTGGTGGTCCAGTGGTTAGTTCTCGGCGCTTTCACTGTGGTGGCCCAGGTTCAATCCCTGGTCGGGGAACTAAGATCCCATAAGCCGTGTGGGGCACAGCCAAAAAAAAAAAAAAAAAAGAGAGAGAGATAGTATCAGACCTACCTCTAGCCTGGGAAAAGATCAAAATTCAAAATTTGAAGTGCTGAATGCATGTCACTTTGGTACCATTGTAAAGTCAAAAACTTGTAAGTTGAACTATCATAAATCAGGCACCATCTGTATTCAATAAATTACTTGAGATATTCAACACTTTATTATGAAATAGTCTGTGTTAGATGATTTTGCCCAACTACAGGCTAATACAGGTGCTCTGAGCACATTTAAGGTAGGCTGGGCTAAGCTATGATGTTTGTAATGCATTGGGCAGGGGGGTGGGCTGCGAGGCTTGTGGGATCTCAGTTCCCCGACCAAGGATGGAACCCGGGCCCCGGCAGTGAAAGCGCCTAACCACTGGACTGCCAGGGAGTTCCCCATAATGCACCTTCGACTTACCATGTTTTCAACCTACAATGGGTTTATCAGATGTAACGCCATCATTAGTCAAGGAAGATCTGTTCTGCCGTAAATAGCCCTGTGGCTAAATCTTACCTTTGATCATTTCCTAAAAATGAGTCATTAGAAGTAGATTATGAGAATTTGAAATTTGGTGTCAACTTTGTTTCCAGAGAAGTTGTAGCAATGTCTCAGTGAGCCTTTGAATGGGAGAATCCATTTACCCACAGCCTCTTCAGCCCTCAGGGTTTCTGTTTCTTTTTTAAATTCTCAATTCCTATCAATTCAACAGGCCTGTTTTGCGTTCACCCCAGAAAAGGTAGCAGTGATCGGAGTTTCTCTCTGATCACGGAGTGATAACCAAATCCGGATTGGCTGATTTGCAGCCAAGAGTCAGAATCAATCCTTCCTTCCCCCGCCCCCATTCATTCATTCACTGGGCATATTCAGAGCAAACAAAGTTTGGAGAAATAAGGCACTCATTAAATATTTGGGTGCCTACGCGACAGTGAGAGGCCCGCGCACCGTGATGAAGAGTGGCCCCCCGCTCGCCGCAACTAGAGAAAGCCCTCGCACAGAAACGAAGACCCAACACAGCCAAAAATAAATTAATTAATTAATTAATTAATTAAAAAAAAATTTGGGTGCCTATAATGTGCCAGGTACTGTTCAAAAGTTGCTTTTTCTTCATTTCAGGTCACCACCTACTTTAATTAATTAATTAATTAATTAATTAATTGGTTGTGCCAGGTCTTAGTTGTGGCAGGCAGGCTCCTTAGTTGTGGCATGTGAACTCTTAGTTGCGGCATGCATGTGGGACTTAGTTCCCTGACCAGGGATCAAACCCGGGCCCCCTGCATTGGGAGCACGGAGTCTTACCCACTGTGCCACCAGGGAAGTCCCCACCCACTTTAATTTACATCAGTGATTTTCAACTGGAAGCAATTTTGCCCCGGGGGCGGGGGGGGGCAGTGACATGGCAATGTCGGAGACGGTTTCGGTTGTTATGATGGGGACGGTGTCACTGGCATCTAATGGGTGGAGGCCAGGGACGCTGCTCCACATCCTACAGCGCCCAGGACAGCCCCCCTCCAACAAAGAGCCATGCAACCCAGAATGTCAATAGTCCCGAGGTTGAGAAACCCCAGTTTAAAAGAAATGGAATAGTAGAGGATAAAATAGAATACATCAGAAGGCGTTGCCCAAAGTAGGGATAAGTATCATCTCATAAGCCTTCTCCAAGGAGGTGGCGTTTGAGTGGAGACTCCTGGGAACGAGCAAGATCCAGGCAGAGGACACGAGCAGAGGTCAGGTGGCTGGACGGCAGAAAGCTGGCCAGCGTGGTCCCTGGAGCCAAGCGGGGAAGGGAGGGTGGAAGGAAAGGCGGGTAGAGGTCAGCAGGGGTGATGGGGAGCCGAGGGGAGGGTTTTAGGTAAGGGAAGGATATGGTTTAATTAGCTTCTGGGGAGTTCCCTGGTGGTCTAGTGGTTAGGACTCGGCGCTTTCACTGCTGAGGGCCTGGGTTCAATCCCTGGTCAGGGAACTGAGATCCTGCAAGCTGTGTGGCGAGGATCACTCAGGCTGCTGAATGAAACAACAGCAAGGCCGGGGCAGGGGTGAAGCTGCGACACTTACGAAGGCCTTATTGAGGGTAGTTACGAGGACAGGGATGGCGGATACGAAATGTATAATAGTTGAACTGTGCCTAGATAGAGCAGGTGAAACCACGGCAGTGAGGGTGGGGGTGTGGAGCAGTGTCAGGGCAGTGTGACTGTTGGGGCTGCAGCAACTGACGGCACAGCCCTTCTCCCCGGAGGCACGGCGGGAGCTCGGGCCTCAGGGGAACTGGCTGGGCAGGGCCCCCACCTGACTCAACAGCAGAAACTGGGACGGCCCATGCTGCCCACCCAACTCTTCAGTCACTGCTGAGGAAACACCACTCCCAGCACCAGGGGTGCCTCCAAGGCCTCCTTCAAACTTTTCCACTTCCATATCCTTCCCTCTATCCTGCCCCTGATTCCACAAGGCAGGGAGTGTCTTTGTCCTGCTCTATCCCCCCATCAGGATGGGATCCGCTGTGGGCACGGAGGGCACAAAACTACCCTTATTTAGTGCACCCAGCATCAAGTTTGGAGTCCAGCAATCAGGAATGGTCTGCCTGTGAACTCCTACATATGCATCAAAACCCACCTCAAATGGACCTTCATTTGGGAGGACTTCTTGGATGCCCATGGTTGCTGATCTAACACAGTAATACACATCAGTAGCTAATACAAATCGAGCACTTGCTACATTCCAGGTCCCATTCTGAGGACCTTACGCTCAACGACCCTAGGATGTAGGTTATTATCATTATGTCCACTTCATAGAGGGGAAACTAAGGCTCAGGGACACACAACTAGTAAGTAGTGGAGCCAAGATTTAAACTCAGGGCATGTCAGTATGCTGCCTCAGCAGCACGTATCCTTAAATCCTTCCTTGTGAGATTGGTTTGACCATCACCATCTTCCAAATGAGAAACTTCAGGCTCAGAGGGGTTAAGCAATGCACCTAAGATCACACAGCAAGTCAGTGGTTGAGCCAGGCTTGCCATGTGGGGCAGCTGCCTCCAAAGCACTAAGCTTTTTTTTTTAAGTTTTGAAATATTTAATTTACCCCCAAAAGTTACCTTAAATGGAATAAATTTTTTTTTTATTTATTTTTTATTGAAGTATAGTTGAATTCAAAGCCCTCAGCTCCTAACCTTCCTCCTTTATCACTGCTTCATCTCTGGGTTCAAAGTGTAGTTTATGAGCACGTACTGTGTGCCAGGCAAGGTTCTAGGCTCTGGGGACAAAATAAGGGACAATTCTGAGGCAACATTTGAACTGAAAGATGAAAAAGAATCCACCTTGAGAAGATGTGGAGGCAAAGAGAGGTCCCAAACGTTACCAGGAGCCTTCTTTCTCCCCCACACCTTTGTCCATTGTCTTCTTTCTGCCAGGAATGCCTTTCCCTACCTAACGAACTCCTATACATCCTTCAAAGCCCAGCTCCAATGCCTGCTCCTCCTAGGAAGCCTTCCCAGACCGACCTTCCAGGCCAATTTCGCAACTCCCTCCCTTGGGCTTCCGCATCCTGGGGTCCCTCCCTCTATCCCACGCGTAACCAGAGACGGATGGGAAGGTCTCAGGAGTCAGCCCCACCAGGCTAGAAGATCATTGCTGAGGCCCAGGCCCAGTGAGCGCACAGAGTTGATTTTTTTTTTTTTTTTTTTTTTTTTTTTTGGCTGCATTGGGTCTTTGTTGCAGCGTGCGGGCTTTCTCTAGTTGCGGCGAGCAGGGGCTACTCTTCGTTGCGGTGCACGGGCTTCTCACTGCAGTGGCTTCTCTTACTGTGGAGCACGGGCTCTTGGCGCGTGGGCTTCAGTAGTTGTGGCTCACGGGCTCTAGAGCGCTCGCTCAGTAGGTGTGGCGCACTGGATTAGTTGCTCCGCGTCATGTGGGGTCTTCCCGGACCAGGGCTCCAACCTGTGTCCCCTGCACTGTCAGGCGGATTCTTAACCACTGCGCCACCAGGGAAGCGCCGGAATTGATTTTTGAAATAAGCAAGGAAGAGCAGAAAACTATGACGATTCTTTGGGAAATAGACTCAAACTGGCGGCTTTAAAGTAGCTCCCGACTCCGCTCCAGCTCCCCTTCTCTGGCCACACCCTTTCAGGTTCCGCCCCGCCCTCGCCCCACCCCTAAACGTGCCCCCACGCTTCCCGGAAGTGGGCGGCCTCCTGAGCAAGCGCCGTGGGCGCAGAGCACGCCGAGAGTTGTAGTTCCGGCGTCTTGTAGAGGAACTTGCGCTGCGATGTTGCCCCAAATGTTGGTGGGGGCGGTCCGGGTTGCAGCAGGTCTGTGCCCCGCGCTGGGGTCTCGCCTCGCCGCCCGCCTTCCCCCGCAGCGGCCACCCGAGAACAGCCTGGCCCTGCAGCGGAGCCTGCACGCGACGGCGGCCCGGGCTCTCCCGCTCGTTCCCATCGTGGTGGAGCAGACGGTACAGTGGCCAGGCGGGGACACGGCCCGGGGGTGGGAGGGCTGGGGCACGGAGGGCCCCTGACCCTCACCCCCATCTTTCTCCTCCAGGGTCGCGGCGAGCGCGCCTATGACATCTACTCTCGGCTGCTGCGGGAGCGCATCGTGTGCGTCATGGGCCCGGTGAGTGCCCCGCGCGCGGATCCTCCCCTGCGCCTGCCCAGACCCCCTGCTCCCCTCCCCCTCACACGTCCTTGATCCCCGGACTTCCCCCCCTTGACGTTCCTCCCTAGGCTCCGCTCTTGTCCCAACCTGACACTCCCCCCCGTTCCTGGGCACATAAACTCTCTGATCCTCCTTCCTGGCCCTTAGTACCCCTTCTACGCCTTCCTTAAATCCTCTGCTTCTCCCTTTCTAATCTCTGACTCGCTCCCTCACCAATGACACCTCCTGCCCAATCCTGGGCTCCAGTCACTCTCCCCAGCCTCCTTACCCCTTCCCTTCCTGGGCCCAGTGTGTACTGACCCCACCCTTCCTGTAAGCCAAACCACCTGGGTCCGGATCCCCCCCGCCCCCGCACCACATCACCTCCTGGGTCCTGAACTCTTCCTTATCCATCTTCCTTGGGCTCTGACCCCCATTCTGGTGCCCTGACTCATCCTCAGACGACCCATAACTGCCTCCCTTAAGCCTTCACCCTTATCTGGGGACACCCCTCCCTGCCCCTGCCCACCCCACTTGCAGATCGACGACAGTGTCGCCAGTCTGGTCATCGCGCAGCTGCTGTTCCTACAGTCGGAGAGCAACAAGAAGCCCATCCACATGTATATCAACAGCCCCGGTGAGCAGGGCCTTCCCCCGGTGCCAGGGCTCTCCTGGGGACTGAGACCCCAATCAGGGATGTTCTCTCTCTGGAGCAAGAAAGGGTGCAGAGCTTCCTTCAGAATCCCCCCAAAATGCCTTGAAACCTCCAAAAGCTGCCTCTTCCCTTGCTTTTAAACAGGCACCTGAAACTGCCTGTTTGATATCACAAGTAACGTGTTTTTTTTGTTTTGTTTTGTTTTTAATAAATTTATTTATTTATTTTTGGCTGCGTTGGGTCTTCGTTGCTGCGCGCGGATGTTCTCTAGCTGCGGCGAGCCGGGGCTACTCTTCGTTGCGGTGCGCGGGCTTCTCATTGCGGTAGCTTCTCTCTGTTGTGGAGCACAGGCTCTAGGTGCGCGGGCTTCACTAGTTGTGGCTCGCGGGCTCTAGAGCGCAGGCTCAATAGTTGTGGCCCATGGGCTTAGTTGCTCCGTGGCCTGTGGGATCTTCCCGGACCAGGGCTCGAACCCGTGTCCCCTGCATTGGCAGGCAGATTCTTAACCACTGTGCCACCAGGGCAGTCCACAAATAACGTTTTTACCGACCTGACTTGGTTGTCGAGATTTTTAAATTGGTAGATTCCACCCTGCCCCGACAAGAAAAGGGAGAATAGCCAATCTTTTTGTTTTGTTTTGTTTTGTTTGGCCGTGCCCTGCAACTTGTGGGATCTTAGTTCCCTGACCAGGGATCAAACCCAGGCCCATGGCAGTGAAAGTGCCGAATCCTAACCACTGGACCGCCAGGGAATTCCCTGAATAGCCAATCCTGATTGATCGTTTACTGTGCCAGGCACTTTTCTAAGCACTTTATAGGCATTTAACTCATTTGATCTTCACACAACCTCACGTGATCGGTACTATTTAGTTATTTCCAATCTACAAGGAGGCACTGTAGCTCCGAAAGGCTGAGTAACTTGCCCAAGGTCACACATGAGAAACTGCCCAGCGAGGGGGGTCATACCCAGGCAGGCTGGCTCCAGAGCCTTCGCTCTTAGCCACTACGCTCCCAATTTCTAGTTTCTCTTGGAAATTTGGCAGATCTGGCCCCCGCCCTGGGCCCACATGCACATGTGGCAACTGTCAGCTCACTCTGGAGCAAGTCCTCATTTTTTGCTCCCACCTGGCCTGTGTCACCTTCCCATCCCTGGTAGTACTTGTGTTTGGGACCCTGGCTTTAAAGGGCTTCACCGGCCCTCCCCAGGGCCAGAGGCTGCCCTAGGGAAAGGAGGGAACAGCCCCTCACTTGCCCCCCTCCACCCACAGGTGGCGTGGTGACCTCGGGCCTGGCCATCTACGACACGATGCAGTACATCCTGAACCCCATCTGCACGTGGTGCGTGGGCCAGGCGGCCAGCATGGGCTCCCTGCTTCTGGCCGCTGGCACCCCGGGCATGCGCCACTCGCTCCCCAACTCCCGCATCATGATCCATCAGCCCTCCGGGGGCGCCCGGGTGAGTGCCGGGCCCCGTGAGCTGCTTTGGGCATGGGGGTGGGGGTCTAGACAGAAGGACCAGCCGGACAGACGGAAGTCACGTGGGGGTGTGAATGTTTTAAAATGTAGGTTTTGGGGACTTCCCTGGCGGTCCAGTGGTTAGGACTCCACGCTTTCACTGCCGAGGGCGCGGGTTCAATCCCTGGTCGGGGAACTAAGATGCCGCAAGCCACGTGGCTTGGCCAACAACAACAAAAAAAGTAGGTTTTATTAATATGCAGGTATAGTGAGGCCAAGAGGTCAGGAGAGGGCTGCCATTGAAAAGACAGTTTGTTACTCACAGATCCCAAGAGGAGGGAGCGTGCCAGGCCACGGGGGCCAGGCAGAGAGAGAGGCACCAGGGTTCGTCGGGAGGAGAATGCAGGCAACAGCCTTCATTGTGGTTTCTGCGGGCAGGAATCAGCGAGGCTTAAGGCTGGCTAGTGTGAATAGTTGCAGTGGGCTCTGGGGTGTAGGGACTGTCCCTAGTTGTCTGGCACCCTGGGGCGATGGGGCAGGGGGATGGTGACCCAGGGTGTGAGAATAGAGGAGGTGTTGGGGATGTGGGCTTGGATTGGCTGCTTTGCACGTGAAAAGTGTACTCTGGGCAGCGGTTCAAAATCTAGGAATTAGCTGCCCTGGGAGGGGCCGTTCCTCCTGGTCAGGGAGGCCCCAGCTGCAGAAAATAAGAACATAGAGTTAATACCGGAAGCCTTCCTGGAGGCGGTGAGGATGAAGCAGGCTGTGGAGGGACTCACAAAGCCCTGTCCCACCTGCTTGAAAACTGGCAGCCAACGCCCAGGGCAGGCTCCCGAGTCCCATCTCCAGTCTCCCCGTGAGTGGCAGATGCTGATCCCAACCTTCTCCCTCTTGGGACATCCCCCCAGGGCCAAGCCACAGACATCGCCATCCAGGCGGAGGAAATCATTAAACTCAAGAAGCAGCTCTACAGCATCTACGCCAAGCACACCAAACAGAGCCTGCAGGTGATCGGTGAGCACCCTCCTGCCCCACACAGGCCCCCAGCTGCTCCCTTTTATTGTAACCAACACATATGTGCGGGTCAGGCCTCTGGACCTCTGTGCTGCTGACACGAGGGCTGGATCATTCTGTGATGGAGGCCTTCCTGGGCACTGTAGGAGGTGTGGCACATCCCCGGGCGCTGCCCACTAGATGCCAGCAGCATCTCCAGTTGTGACGGCCAAAACTGTCTCCAGACATCGCCCAGCATCCCCTGGGGATCAGAACCCACCCCCGTTGAGAACCCCTGTTCTGAGCACTTTAAAAAGACCCATTTACAGGAGCCTCCCAAAAACTTCATTGAACTAGGTCCAGGGGGATTCCCTGGCTATCCAGCGGTTGGGACTCCGTGCTTTCATGGCCGAGGGCTCGGGTTCAATCCCTGGTCGGGAAACTAAGATTCCGCAAGCCATGCGGCGCGGCCAAAACAAAAAAAAAGAAATAGGTCCAAAGGTTGTGAACAGGGTCGCCCACAAAGAATATTCCAAATGGTCAAGAAACAGAAGTCAAGAGGCTCATGACTTCTAGTGATGATGTTTAATAATGACGTCATCAGGAAAGGCAAATCAAGGCCGCGATGAGATACCATTTCAATCCACTGGAACGGCTCAGATAGAAAATACTGACACCCCCAAGTGCTGAGGGGAGCGTGGAGCCAGTGGAACGTTTATCCACTGCAGGCGGCAGTGAAAACCATACGGCCACTTCCGAAAGCTGTCAGGCACTGAGGCTGAACACACAGAAAGATGCGTGGTTCTTCTGCTTGGCGTATAACCGAGGGAATTGAGTGCTTCTGTCCAAAGGTGTAGTCAAGAATGCAGTCCCATTCCTACACCCCCAAACAGGAAAATACCGAAATGCCTGACAGCAGGGGAATGAGTGGTCAGTGGTGGTGTTTATTCACGAGGTGGGATGCTGTACAGCCGTGAGGACTGGTCCACAGCCTGGATGAATCTCAGAAACACGGTGCTGAGTGGAAAAAGGAGTAAATGCTCCTTGGTTATGTGTTTATTTATTTACTTTTTTAATTAATTAATTGTTTTGGCCGCAGCATGCGGGGATCTTAGTTCCCCGACCAGGGATCGAACCTGCACCCCCTGCAGTAGAAGCACAGAGTCTTAACCACTGGACCGCCAGGGAAGTCCCTGTGGTTATGTGGGCAAAAACTGGCATAACGGATCTATGCCATTAGGCCACTGTTAGGGTAGTGGGTGGGGAGAGTTAGTGACTAGACATGGCCCCGACGGGGTTTCGGGGGGCTCTGATCTAGGTGCCGGCCACATGGGTGGGTTCAGTCTGAAATCACCACACTGTCCACTTCCACGATCCACACCCTTTCCTGGATGTGCATTTACACATCAGTAAGTTAAAAAACACACACACACACAAAAAAAAACTGAAACAGGTATTTTACCGATGGGGAAACTGAGGCACAGAGACAGGGAGGCCAAGGTCACACAGGGAGGACTTGGGCGGATCGGGGACCCGAACGTGGCCCCGGGTCTCCACTCTTAACCACCCTCGTCCCACCTCCGCTTCCCCCGCAGAGTCAGCCATGGAGAGGGACCGCTACATGAGCCCCATGGAGGCCCAGGAGTTTGGCATCTTGGACAAGGTTCTGGTCCACCCTCCCCAGGACGGTGAGGACGAGCCTGAGCTGGTGCAGAAGGAGCCGGTGGCAGCGGCGGCAGCAGTGGCAGAACCTGCCCCAGCGAATGCCTGAGAGCTGCCCCTCACCCCCGCCCTCGCCCTCCGGAGGAAAGTGGAGGCGCCAGGCCTGCCCACCCCTCGACACTGAGCCTAGAGGGGACCCTTGAGGAACTCTGGATTTGGGGGTGCCCCTCCGGGTGGGTATCCCAGCTGAGACACTGTGATTTTAAATTAAATCTTTGTAGACTTTGCTCCTGGCTGTGGTGCCTTCCCTCCGTCCTCCACCATGGCACACGTGTGCCTTCACCCTGACCTTCAGCTTCCTAACTTCAGCAAAGCTACTGAGCCTACATTCCAGGCACTGCTCCAGAGGCCACAACTTACTGTGAAGAAAACACAGAAATCCCTGTCTGGAAGAAACTTACATTCTTGTGGGAGTAGACAGTTTTTTAAAAAATCAGGGCAAGAGGTATGCAACGTGCGGGGTGGGGGTGGGGGGTGTGGGGGTGTGTGTGTGACAGTTTTAGATGGCGTGGCCTGCAAAGGCCTTGCTGAGAGGGTGACATTTGAGCAAAGACCTGAAGGAGGTGAGGGTGGGGGGAGCAAGCTTGCTATCTTGGGAGACAGCAGTCTAGGCAGAGGGCATGGCAAGTGCAAAGGCCCTGTGGCAGGACTGTGGCTGGCACATGGGCGGAAGCACGAGGAGGCTGGGGTGGCTGGAGAGAGTGAGGGGGAGAGAGGAGAAGATGAGAGCAGGAAGGGGAGGAATACAGGTCATAAAAGGCCTGGTAGGTCTGAGCAAGGAGGGAGATGCCCCACAGAGGGTTTCAAGAAGAAGAACAAAAAGGAACCACAGAGTGGTGGGTGGAGACTGGCAAGCACAGAAACCAGGAGACCAGTGAGGAAACGTAATCACCCAGAGGAAGGCTGACAGCTCCGGACACGTGGTGAGAGAGGTCAGGTTCTAGCCAGGTTTTAAAGGCAGGGCTGGGACTTCCCTGGTGGCGCAGCGGTTTAGAATCCTTCTGCCAATGCAGGGGACACAGGTTCCATCACTGGTCTGGGAAGATCCCACATGCCGAGGAGCAACTAAGCCTGTGTGCCACAACTACTGAGCCCACGCGCCTAGAGCCTGTGCTCTGTAACGAGAGAAGCCACCGCACTGCAAAGCCCGCACACAGCAACGAAGACCCAACGCAGTCAAAAATAATAATAATAATAAATTTTTTAAATAAATAAATAAATAATAAAGGCATGGCTGTCAGCTGGGATGTGAAATTTGAGAGAGAAAGTCATCTCCCAAAACTCCAAGGCATTGGCCCAAAGCAGCTAGAAAGATGGAAGGAAAGATAAGATGTTCCTGGGAAAGTTAGGGAGGAGCAGGATTAGGGGCCAGGATCAGGAGCTGATTTTGGACGTTTGATGTCCAAGTGCCCCAGACATCCCAGGGGATGGGTAAGTCTGGGGTCAGGGTTGGAAATAAAAATGTAGGAGACTTCAGCATGTCTATGAGTTAGTGGTCAGGCAGAGAACTGGCTATGGCATTTGGACCTCGGAAATCACGAGTGGCCTTAGATAAATAACACTTTCGGCGCTTTGGGGGCCAAAAACCAGATTGGAGTGGACCCAGAGAGAAGGGGCCGGAAAATATTGGAGCTAAACAAGTCTTTTAAGGAATTTGCTGTCAAGGAGAGCAGAGAACCTGAGGCTGTCGCTGGAGGGTGTGTTGAGGTCAATTTCTTTTTTTTAATTCAGAGGGCTTTTTAAAAAAATTTTATTTATTTTTGGCTGCGTTGGGTCTTCGTTGCTATGCGTGGGCTTTTCTCTAGTTGTGGTGAGCGGGGGCTACTCTTCGTTGTGGTGCACGGGCTTCTCACTGCGGTGGCTTCTCTTGTTGTGGAGCACGGGCTCTAGGCGTGCGGGCTTTAGTAGTTGTGGCACACGGGCTCAGTAGTTGTGGCTCACGGGCTCTAGGCACACAGGCTCAGTAGCTGTGGCTCACGGGCTTAGTTGCTCCGCAACATGTGGGATCTTCCAGGACCAGGGCTCGAACCCGTGTCCCCTGCATTGGCAGGCAGATTCTTAACCACTGCGCCACCAGTGAAGCCCCAGAGGACTTTTTAATTTGGCTTCATTCATCGGTTACATTAAGCTGAACTTTTCATTGTGCATAACTTAAAATGTATACAAAAGTAGAGAAACTAGGATAATGAGGTCTCATGTACCCATCACACCAACTCAAGAATTACCAATTCACGGCCAATTGTGATTCGTCCCTCCCCCCCACCCCCCACGGCACTGTATTACTTTGAAGAAAATCCCAGCTTTTCATTTCATCTGTAAATATTTTGGTATGTATTTCTAAAAGGATAAGGAATCTTTATGTCTCAAAAAACTAAAAATAGAACTACCACATGACCCAGCAATTCCACTCCTGGGTATATATCCGAAAAAAAACAAAAACACTAATTAGAAAAGGTACACGCACCCCAATGTTCATAGCGTTATTTACAATAGCCAAGATATGGAAGCAACCACAGTGTCCATCAACAGAGGAATGGATAAAGAAGATGTGGTGTATATATATGTGGTGGAATACTACGCAGCCATGAAAAAGAATGAGGTTTTGCCATTTGCAGCACCATGGATGAACTTGGAGGGTATTGAGCTAAGTGAATTAAGTCAGACAGAAAGACAAATTCTGTATGGTATCACTAATATGTGGAATCTAAAGAAGTACAACAAACTAGTCAATTGTGGAAGACAATTTTTCCAAGGACATTGGGGGTGGGGGGATGGTTCAGGCGGTAACGCGAGCAATGGGGAGCAATGGGGAGCAGCAGATGAAGCTTCGCTTGCTCGCCTGCCACTCACCTCCTGCTGTGCAGCCCGGTTCCTAAAAGGCCAGTCCGCGGCCCAGGGGTTGAGGACCCCGGATACAGAGAACAAGCTAGTGGTTACCAGTGGGAAGAGGGAAAGGGAGAGGGGCAATATAGGCGTAGGGGATTAAAAAAAGGGTTATTACGGGTTTATACGAAATCGTGTGTGTGAAACTTTTGAAAATTATAAAGCACTACAGAATTTAAAGAATCTTTCATTCAAAAAAAAAAGTTAATGAAAAATAAATAGGGGGGGACTTCCTTGGTGGCACAGTAGTTAAGAATCCGCCTGCCAATGCAGGGGACACGGGTTCAAGCCCTGGTCCGGGAAGATCCCACATGCCGCAGAGCAACGAAGCCCGTGCGCCACAACTACTGAGCCTGCGCTCTAGAGCCTGTGAACCACAACTACTGAAGCCTGCGCCCCTAGAGCCTGTGCTCTGCAACGAGAAGCCACCGCAATGAGAAGCCTGCGCACCACACGAAGAGTAGCCCCTGCTTGCCGCAGCTAGAGAAAGCCCATGCGCAGCAACGAAGACCTAAAGCAGCCAAAAACAAATTTTAAAAATTAAAAAAATAAAAATAAAAATAAAAATAAAAATAAATACGGGGGGCTTCCCTGGTGGCTCAGTGGTTAAGAATCCGCCTGCCAATGCAGGGGACACGGGTTCGAGCCCTGGTACGGGAAGATCCCACATGCCGCGGAGCAACTAAGCCCGTGTGCCACAACTACTGAGCCTGCGCTCTAGAGCCCGCAAGCCACAACTACTGAGCCCATGTGCCACAGCTACTGAAGCCCGCGCGCCTAGAGCCCATGCTCCGCAACAAGAGAAGCCACTGCAATGAGAAGCCAGTGCACCGCAACCAAGAGTAACCCCCACTCGCTGAAACTAGAGAAAGCCCGCGTGCAGCAACGAAGACCCAACGCAGCCAAAAATAAAGAGATAAATAAATAAATTTATAAATAAATAAATAAATAAATAGGGGGACTTCCCTGGTGGCACAGTGGTTAAGAATCTGCCTGCCAATGCCGGGGACACGGGTTTCCGAGCCCTGGTCTGGGAAGATCCCACATGCCACAGAGCAACTGAGCCCGTGCGCCACAACTACTGAGCCTGCGCTCTAGAGCCCGTGAGCCACAACTACTGAGCCCACATGCCACAACTACTGAAGCCCAAGTGCCTAGAGCCAGTGGTCCACAACAAGAGAAGCCACCACAAAGAGAAGCCTGTGCACCGCAATGAAGGGTAGCTCCCGCTCGCCAAAACTGGAGAAAGCCGGCCCCAGCAACGAAGACCCAACGCAGCTAAAAATAAATAAATAAATAAGTAAGTAAATAGGGACTGCCCTGGTGGTCCCGTGGTTAAGAATCCACGCTTCCACTGCAGGGGGTACAGGTTCAATCCCTGGTCAGGGAACTAAGATCCTACATGCCAAGCAGTGCCACAAAAAAAAAAAAAAAAAAAAAAAAAAAAACCGTAAAAATTAAACAAATAAATAAATAGACAAAAGGATAAAGAATCTTTAAAAAGACAACCACAATATAATTTTCAAACTTTAAAAAAATAACAACACTTACCATGGTCGAATATTCAACCCATGTCAAAATTTCTCTGGTTGTCGCTATTTCCTTTTTTTTAGTTTGTTCCAATCAGGATCCCAATAAGGTGCAGGCATTGCCGCTGGTTGATAAATCTCTAAGTGTCTTATTACTGCAGGTTTCCCCTTAATCTCTCAGTCTCTCCCTCTTTTTCTTCTCTTTCCTTGAAATTCACTTGTTGGAGAAACATGGTTGTTTGTCTTGTGGACTCTCCCTCTGTCTGAATTTTGATGATGCGATTCTGCCCTTGGCATTTCCGGTAACCCGGTGTATGAATTTAGACAAGTCTGATTGGATTCAGGTTCCGCTTTTTGGCAAGTGACCTCTCAGTTGAGGGTGCCTTCTAGCAGGAGGCACATTAAATCCAGCTGTCCCTCTCATGACGTTAGGAGGGAATGAGAGTCCTTGTCTAGAACCACCAATATTCCAATAAGGGCTGCAAAATGGTGACATGACAATTCTACCATTAAAGGAAGAGGATTTTTTGTTTATGTCCTGTTTTTAAGCTGGGAGCCAGCCTGTTTGTATGGGGGTGGGAATGACCCAGTAAAGAGAGGGGGAACGGGAGGCGCCTCGCTTTGACCTTTGACTGAATCCCATAACTCCACAAACCTGGCCCCAGCCCATAATCACAGCCTTGACGTCACTCCCCTGACCCCTAGATCTCGGCCTAGCTGTACTCTGCCCTTAACCTCTAGCCTTGGCCCAATCCGTCTGTGACCCCTGACCTCTGACCCCCGGCCCGATCAAGCCTTCGCCCCCCCCCCGCCCCGCCCTCTGGAAGACGGACTTTAGGCACAGCCAGTAGTCTGAGTCACTGCGGTCGATAGCGCCCAATAGCGCGGGAGAGGAGGCGGGTTCTGGGGAGAGCCAATAGCTCGAGAGGGCGAACCGAGTAACAACCAGTAGCCTTGAGCGAGAGGCGGGACGCTGAGAAACGTCAATCGCTGGAGGGACTCGGCGTAACCACAGCCAATGGCTCTGGGGCGGGGGCGTGCTCCTGACCCCGGCAGCTTCCACGACCCGGCTCTGGGGCTATGGCTGGGAGTGGGCGGCTGGCGCTGTGGACCGTTCCCGGGCATGGCTGGGTGCGGGGCTCGGGGCCGGCCGTGCTAAGCCGCCTACGGGACGCGGCCGTGGTACGGCCCGGCTTCCTGAGCGCGGCCGAGGAGGAAACACTGAGCGGCGAGCTGGAACCCGAGCTGCGCCGCCGTCGATACGAATACGATCACTGGGACGCGGTGAGGCTGCTGGCGCTGGGGGCGGAGCCACAGCGGGGCGGGGCCTGGGACGTTAGGGGCGGGACAGGGATTGGAGCCCTGGGGTGGGCGGGGCTACATCTGGGGGCGGGACCTGAGAATGGGGGCAGTGTCTTGAAGCTGAGGGGCCTTGAGGGCAGGGAGAGCGCTTTGGACAGGAGGGCAGGGTCATAACTGGAGGCAGAACATGGAACTGAGGGGTGTTTGGGGAACAGGACCAAAGTTAGGGGCGGAAACGGTGTGGAGGGAGTGAGGGAGGGTCACGGGTTTGGGGTGGACCTGGTGTTGGGTGGGATCACGTTGTGAATATTGAAGCCGGGCCAGCATTAGGGACGGCATCTGGGACTGAATTGCAGCCTGAGGGTGGGAAGAAAGGACTGAGGCCAGGGGTTCGATCCCTGGTCCGGGAAGATCTCACACGCCACGGAGCAACTAAGCCCGTGTGCCACAACTCCTGAGCCCAGACGCCACAGCTACTGAAGCCCGTGCTCCGCAACGAGAAGCCACCGCAATGAGAAGCCCGCACACCGCAACAAAGAGTAGGCCCCGCTTGCCGCAACTAGAGAAAGCCCGCGCGCAGCAACGGAGACCCAACACAGCCAAAAATAAATAAAATTTTTAAAAAAAGGACTAAGGCCAGACCCAGATGGGTCAGGGGTTGGGGTTTGAGACCCAGCATCATGGGGTAGATAGGACCAAGGTTGTGAGTTGAGGGTGAGGTCAAGGGTCATGCTGGAAAAACCAGGCCTTTGCTTTGCACTTCCACCACCCTCTCCCCCAACCCACCCCAGCCCCACAATGTGCCTCA
Organism: Eubalaena glacialis; assembly: GCF_028564815.1. Lineage (NCBI taxonomy): Eukaryota > Metazoa > Chordata > Mammalia > Artiodactyla > Balaenidae > Eubalaena > Eubalaena glacialis. The sequence goes on along the minus strand of NC_083719.1, from coordinate 182,234,623 downwards.
GTTTCCCTTTTCCCCCCTGGGAGCTTCCAGGCTTGACCTGAGCTCTCTGGGCAGGCCATCCACGGCTTCCGAGAGACAGAGAAGTCACGCTGGTCAGAGGCAAGCCGGTCCATCCTGCAGCGTGTGCAGGCAGCTGCCTTTGGCCCCGGCCAGACCCTGCTCTCCTCGGTGCACGTGCTGGACCTGGAACCTCGGGGCTACATCAAGCCACACGTGGACAGCATCAAGGTGGGCAGAGGCCAGTGCCTTGGAGTTCCCGGCTGGGGGTGAGCCAGCCAGGCCAAAGCCCACCTGCCAGTGTGTCCTCTCTTCCAGTTCTGTGGATCCACGATTGCTGGCCTGTCCCTGCTGTCTCCCAGCGTCATGCGGCTGGTGCACACCCAGGAGCCAGGGGAGTGGCTGGAACTCTTGCTGGAGCCGGGCTCCCTCTACATCCTTAGGTACTGGCAGCCAGGGAGCCCCCACCCCACCAGTAACTCCTGAGATGCCCACCCAGCACTTTGAGCACCTTCTCTCATTCAGCCCTGACGGCAGACTCTACCCCCCCACTGCAGGTGCTCTGCCTGGAACAGGGGCTGCCCTCACCCCACCCGGCCACAGCCTCTATTTTCTCTTGCAGGGGTTCGGCCCGTTATGACTTCTCCCACGAGATCCTTCGGGATGAAGAGTCCTTTTTTGGGGAGCGTCGGGTTCCCCGGGGCCGACGCATCTCCGTGATCTGCCGCTCCCTCCCTGAGGGGATAGGGCCTGGGGAGCCCGGGTAGCTGCCCCCACCCTGCTGACCCCGGGGCCCTCCCCCTCAGCTGCTCAAGACACCGTGTTTGTGAATAAAGTTGGAGAGTGAACAAGCTGGTCTTCCTGGCACCGGCTGTTTTCGGGGGCTGGAATCTGCAGGGGAAGCCCGGGACCCCACCTGCCCACCCATCGGGAGCATCCCCGGCAGGACACACACCCACGAAGCTGGAGGAGCAGTTTCCTTTATTGCGCCCCTTGCTGGCGGCCCAAACCACCTCCCCTTCTCTTCGCCTCAGCATCCAAGCCTCCAATAAATAAGTCAGCTGAGCTCCTCCAGCGGCTGCAGGGCCCCAGGCCGGGCATTGTCAGCCGCCGCAGCCGCAGGCTGCCGCCGAGAGCTGGGGCAGCCGCTGCCAGCGGTGGCGGTCGTCGAGGAAGGCCACATCGGCGTAGCGGGTGGGGCGGCAGCAGGGCCCACCGTGGGCTCGGCCCTGGCCCCGCAGCCGGGCCAGCGTCAGGCCGTGCTGGGTGCGGGCGCCGCGGGGGCAGCTGCCGGCACAGTAGCGGAAGATGACCGTCTCCTCCGACGTGTAGCCCAAGCCCAGCTCGGCCACGGGCAAGGGTAGGCTCCACAGCTGGCACGGGCCGGCCAGGGCTCGGCGCGGGCGGGCGCCTGCGGGGACAAGGGGCAGCTGAGAGCGGGCAGGGTCTGGGCGGGCAGGAGTCGGGGAGCGCACGGGGTTCTGGGGGTCCTTACCCAGCTGTGGCCTCCGGATCCCTCTGTCCACCACTGGCTCAGACAAGAGCTCCTCCTCTGCCACCGAAGCCCCCCAGGCCCCAGGGCCCCCGCGGAGGTCCAAGTGCAGGATCAGGAGCAGCAGAGAGCCTAGCAGGACTCGTCCTGTGGCCATGGTGATGGGCAGGTCCTGAGGGTGGAGATGCCCTGCGCCCTCAATTTATCCCCCCGCCTGAGCTGGGGAGATAACCTCTTCACTGCCGGCCGCTGCCCTGTCACAAAGGCCTCCGTGTCCCACACCTGGGGCCCAGGCAGTCCCGCTCCTCCTGCCCCACACCCCACATCCTTCTAAGAGTTAAGGGCGCACAACCCCGCACACCCCATCCAGACATTCCACAGACCTATTTCCGACACCCCCTCCGCCCCCTGATTTACGAGTGTCGTGGCGGCAGCCAGGGCCGAGCCCAGGGCGGGCAACCAGGGTCCCCACCCGACCTGCCGTCTGGAGGGAGAGGTGGGGGGCCCCGTGGGTCCCCCACTGGGGGCTCTCCCCACTTGGGCAGGGTGCTGGGGCTCAGTAGCCCCTGTGTCGTGCACCAGGTAGAGCAGATGTGGGTAGGGGGAAGAGGTGGGTTGGCAGGTGGGTGAGCTGACGGGGAATCCATCATGGCTCCTGCCTGGAGGATTAAGACATCATGCCCCTGTCTCCGGGCCTGGCCGAGCCAGCATCAAAACAGGAAAGGGGAGAGGCCCGGGGACAGCCAAGAGCTGGGACACCAGGGGCAGGAAGCTCACCCCGCAGGGACTCCTGTCTCTAGAAGGCCAACCTGAGCCCCCTGGGACCTCAGTCCTGCCCTAGGGTCAGAGGGCATCAGAGCAGGAGGGGCGGTTAAGCCCTGCCCTGGTCCCGGTGACCTCCCTGCCCTTCCCATCACCCCAGGGAAGTAAGCCTCCATCCCCAGCCGTGAAAGGGGGCTAAACCAGAGTCCCTCCCACATGGGGAGGACAGACAGAAGAGGCATTTAGTGTGTAACGTGGTGCCTGGCACCGTGCAGTTGCGAGAGCTTCTGAGGCAAGGGAAATACAAACAGCTTGTGGAGGTTTAACGAGGTGCTCAATCTCACGCAGGTGAGACTGGGTTAAAACTCGAATGAGACTGTGCACCCAAGATTGGCAGACGTCAAAGTCTGCTTACACTCGGCTGGGGGTGTGTGTGTGTGTGACACGGGCACGCCTGTTGGTAGCACTGTAAATCGGTAGCAGCTGAGCATTTGCTACAGAAACCGCAAATCACATCCCTCTGATCCAGGACACCTGCTCAGGAACTCTTCCTCCTCAGGTGAGCCAAGATGCAAGCTCAGGGGTATTTGCTGCCTTTTGTATCAGCAAGAGACTGGAGAGGACAACTCCACCCACAGGGGACCGCCTCAAAGATTTTGGCGAGGTTGTTCTTCTTGCACTGTTTACTGAGACTACTTTCAGATGGCGGGGCGGCGGGGGGGGGGAATGTCACTTATCCAAAGTCACCCAGAATTAAGAAACACCGGTGGGATTTGGACCCAAGTCAAGCGGAATGCAAGACCCCTGCTCTGAACCACCGGGGCACATGGCCAGGCCTGGTGGGGAGGCCTTAGACCTCGGTCCACGTGGCAGGCAGAGCAGGGGTGAAATTGCCAGGGCAAGGGGCCATCGCTTCTCTCCCAAAAGGCCTGGCGGAAGGATGGGGAGGGAGGGTGGAATGACCTGGGACATTCCTAGGAATTAACCTGGCGTCTCAGGCATTCCCGCTCGGCAGCCAAAGGCCTGTGGAACTGGGTGGGAAAGTTTTCCACCCGCCGTCTCCAGCTTGGGCAAGACGGAAGGCCGGCATCCTGCCCCCAGCTGGATCACTCCAACGGGGGTTCAAAAGTACTCCTGCTGCCAAATTCCGTTTCCAGCAACGTGACTGTCCACGAACACAAAAAGCCCTCCTGCTACAGCACTCCTAGCAATGCTAGATAAAATAAGTGCCTAACCAACTTGTAAGAATCTGAGGCCCCAGAAACATCACTGGGAAGTTGAAAAATAGGGGCCAGATGCCAAGATCAGCAAGAAGGGGGTTTGGGATTTTGTGGCCGTGTAGGGACAGAGCCGCAAGCTGAGAACCACACCTAAAACGGGCTCAGGACGGGACTTCTGGGGCACCTGCTGGGAGCATATGCAAAAACCATCTGGAAGGACTTGCCTGCAAAGCAGACCATGCAGGAGTCTCACAGATAGAGCCCCGAGCTGGCCACGAGTCCGCCATCCCAGATCCCAAAACACGAGAACAGATCATGAAAAGGAGTCAGGATACAACAGGATGCCCGTGAGCTTCAGCTCCTAGATGAGTGTGATGGAGACTGTAAGTCAAGGATGCTTAAAACTAAAAATGCGAAAGAAGGGATCAAAAACAGAAGGGGCCAGACACTCAAAACAGACCTGCTGATCTGAAAAAGAAACAAAGATAACTTGGAGAATTGGAAAACAGACAGTGAAACTAAGTACTGAATGGGTTTAGGTGGTGGATAAGCCACAGCTAAAGAGAGAACTGGTCAAATGGAAGACCTGAAAGAAATCACGCAGCAGAAGCTCAGTGGAGGAGGTTGAGGGGTAAGGAGAGGATTAAGTTCTAGAGGTTTCAGAAGCAGGGGACTGGAGACTGAGAGAAGTAAACTGTGGAGAAAACACTGGGGTCCTCAGACTCAGAGGGTGGGGTGACAGATGGGCAGTGGGACAGGAAGTGGTGAGTGTGGGAATCAAGAGCCCGAGGATTCTAGAAAACAGAGCATGTTTATTGAGGGGGGAGCCTCACTCCTTGAGGGAGAAGTGCATCTTGTCATTGATCATCTTGCGCTCGGGGTTCAGGCGCTTGAGGATCTGGGCCAGCACGTTCACCGTCTGCTCGCTGCTCAGCCCCGTCTTCTTGGTCTGGAACTTTTTCAGCAGGTCCTTGGTGGTCATGGGCTTCCGTGTCAGGTAGCGGCGCACGGCATCCTCGGTCACCTGCACGTCGCTGGAGGTGGGCAGGTGGGTGTCAGCAGGCGGCCCTCCGTCCCCAGGGCCCCCTCCGGGGCCCCCCCCGGGGCCCCCAAGCCCCCTCCCTGGTCCTGCCATCCTCGCCAACTTACCCGCTGCTGGGGGTAGACTTCCCGGACTGGGGCTGAGGGGTGGACTTCCCCGACAGGCTCTGGGGCCCGGTGTCCAGCCGCAGCCGCTTGGCCGCCGGCGTCTCGCTGGTCCGCTTCCCTGTGGGAGCAGAGGCGGGGCTGAACCTTGCGGCGGGGAGGCTGGACCCCTGGGGGGACCCCGGGCCAGCGGTGCCGGGATTACATGTGGAAGGGGCTCAGGGGCAGGCAGACAGGATGCTGAAAGGGAGGGCAAGGACGTGGTCAAGAGGGTGAGGCGGGCAGGGTGGGGTGGGGCGACTCACCCTGCTCCAGCTTGTTGGCGGCTGCCCGCAGGGTGGAGGATGTGCTGCCCGTCTCCGTGCTGGGCGTGCCGGGCCGGCTGTTGCCCCGGGAGCTGCCGCCCGACTGCTTCCGCTCCCTCTTGGGGGGCGTCTTCTTCTTCTGCGGAGACCGGGGCTGGGGATGTGAGTCTGGAGGGGCCACCCCGTCCCCCCCGCCCCGGGCTGGGCCTTACCGCCATGAAGAGCGCCGAGGAGGCCTCGCTGTCGATGTCGCTCTCCTCCGAGCTGTCCGACTCCTCGCTGCTGTCTGCGTGGGGCCAGAGGCGGGGCGTCAGGAGCGGAAGCCCCGCCCTCCCGCTCAGCCCCATCCCAGATCAGGGACCTGGGGCGCGGTCGGGGGCGGCGAACCCACCTTTCTTCCGCTTCTTCTCCTGCGGCGTGGGCGCCTTCTTCTCCTCCTCCTCCTCCTTGTCCTCCTCGGGCGGCTTCTCCTCCTCGCTCTCCTCGCTGCTCTCGCTCTGCTCGTCCACGCCCTTGGGGCCCTCCTCCTGCTGGGTGACCTTGGGCTTGCCCTCCAGCTCGTCCTGGGAGCTGCTGTAAGACAGAGAGCGAGCGGGCAGAGGGTGAGGGAGTGCGTCTGCGGGCCGGCCCAGGGTCTCGCACCCGCCTCCCGCCTGCCTCACCTGGAGCCGTCGGACATGTAGTCCACCTCCTGGCCCTCAAAGTCCCCGTCGTCACTGTCCTCAAAGGCCTCGTCATCTGACCCCTTCTTCTTCTTCTTCTTCCTGCCCCCCTTGCTGGGCGGCGCCTTCTTCTTGGCTTTGAGGGCTCGGCCGCCTGGGGAAGGGGAGACAAGGGGAGGGGCTCGGATGGCCACGCTTCACGCTTTGCATATTCGATGACACCTGATGTCTCTGGGGCCTTTGCCCCCTGGGGAGAGACACCAGGACCGGCCCCAATTCCTCCAAGAGGCAAAGAGCTGGCCCAGGGGCGCACCTCTCACCCACAGGCCAACCCGACTCCACACCCCCACCACCCCCTTCTCTCTCACACGCAGGGCCGCCATCCCTGCCCTGTATCACCTGGGCAGCCAGAGACCATGCCTTGGCCCAGAGCCCACTGGCATGACTCAAACTGGCCAGTCCTAAGCCGTTTCCTTGGAAACCCCAGTTGAGGCCGTGGCCGAGGCCTTCCTGTGGCTCCCTGCTGCCCCCTACCAACCCTGGCGCTTCCCCAAGCGGCCGAGCTCCCGGGCCCAGGGGGCCATGAGTAACCAAGTTTTCCTTTCAGGGGCATTAACCTCTCTGAGTCGTCACACAGCCACCTTGATAAATGATGACCGGGCACTAATCAGGCAGCTGTGCCGATCACCCCAGCCATGGGGGCTCCGCCAGCCTCACCCTCCTCGCCACTGGCCTCGCTGTCATCAGAGGACATCTCCAGGTCATCCTCCAGGTCGTGGATGCGCAGCTCACTGGCCTTTTTGCGCCCACGCTTCTCCTTCTCCTCATCCTCCTCGTCCTGGTCCTGGTCCTTGAGCCGCCGCTGCTGCATGATGCTGAAGTGGTTCAGGACTTTGTTTCTCCTGTGGGCGGGGGGTACAGCAGGGGCTGACAAGGGGCCTGGCTCCAAAGCCCGCCTCCAGGAGCTGGGCCTTGTCCCGGGTGCCACCCTGCACTTCCACCGGGCATTCCCCAGAGGGGAACCACAGACACATGTAGGTGATCAGAGGGACGATCTGACCCCACACATGGGGACGCACATGTATGACAGCAACAGCCTGAGATCACACAGGGAGGGCTGGCCCTCCTTCAGTTCCCGCTCTGCCCGGAGTCCCTCAGGAGAAGGCCTCATGTGATGCTGATGCCCCAGCACCTTGCTTGGGCTCAGGGCCTCTCTCGGGCAACAGAATCAGGCCATATGATAGAGTCACGTCCGTCGCTTTTGTTGTAGTTCATGGGTGCCTTCTTTTTAATGACAGGGGGTACTGGTGTTTCCATTTACAGTGGTGATGAAAGTTTTTAAAAATGTGATTGCATTTAAAGACAGTCTTAGGGGACTTCCCTGGTGGTGCAGTGGTTAAGGATCTGCCTGCCAATGCTGGGGACATGGGTTCGAGCCCTGGTTGGGGAAGATCCCACATGCCACGGAGCAGCTAAGCCCATGCGCCACAACTACTGAGCCTGTGCTCTACAGCCCACAAGCCACAACTACTGAGCCCGTGTGCCATAACTACTGAAGCCGTGTGCCTAGAGCCCGTGCTCTGCAACAGAAGAAGCCACTGCAGTGAGAAGCCCGTGCACCACAACAAAGAGCAGCCCCCACTTGCCACAACTAGAGAAACCTGTGTGCAGCAATGAAGACCCAACGCAGCCAAAAATAAATAAATAAATTTATAAAAAATTTTTAAAATAACAAAAATAAAGAGAGTCTTAGGATTGTACCTAACAACAGGAGCAGAATTCATGGGTAGTATATAAGAAAGAATGAAGCTGTATTCAACATGGTACTGGAAGTCCTAGCCACAGCCATCAGATAAGAAAAACTAAATAAATACAAGGAATCCGAATTGGAATGGAAAAAGTAAAACTGTCTGCAGATGACATGATACTATATACAGAAAATCCTAAACACACCACCAAAAAAACAATTAGAACTAATAAATGATACTGCAGGATATAAAACTAATATATACAAATCTGTTGTGTTTCTACACGCTAACAACAAACTATCAGAAAGAGAAATTAAGAAAACAATCCCATTTACAATCTCATCCAAAAGAATAAAATACCTAGGTATAAATCTAACCAAGGAGGCTTCCCTGGTGGTGCAGTGGTTAGGAATCCGCCTGCCAATGCAGGGAACACGGGTTCGTACCCCGGTCCGGGAAGATCCCACATGCCACGGAGCGGCTAGGCCCGTGAGCCACAACTACTGAGCCTGCGCGTCTGGAGCCTGTGCTCCGCAATGGGAGAGGCCGTGACAGTGAGAGGCCCGCGCACCGCGAAGAAGAGTGGCCCCCGCTCGCCGCAACTGGAGAAAGCCCATGCACAGAAACGAAGACCCAACACAGCCAAAAATAAATAAATAAATAAATAAATTTATTAAAAAAAAAAAAAAAAAAATCTAACCAAGGAGGTGAAAGACTTGTACTCAGAAAACTATAAGAAAGAAATTGAAGATGACACGAACAAATGGAAAG